>NW_005187408.1:4283271-4397958 GCF_000239375.1 Pundamilia nyererei
CACACACACACACACACACACACACACACACACACAGAGTAATTATTAAGTGCTAGCAGCAGTGTTCCAGGTGTAATTATAGAAAGTTTTGCCCCCTCATTCTGACTGGTAAATGTCTGCTGGATGTCCACAGGAGGTTTTTCCACTTGTCCAACTAACTTTAATGAGTTTTCCTCTTCCTGAAACAAAGAGACGGTGCACGATTGGCTCTCTAACTGATGGTCTTAGACCTCGGAGAGTTAATGTTTCAACCACACAAGGTCTGCTGGTGTGTCAGAGCTACAGGTCATCGTGAGACCTTTGTTTTTGTTTTTCTTTTGTTTTTCCTCAGATGCTTTATGAGCTGTGAGAAATTACCTGAGGTGTAGGTGTGCAGTTCCCACTGATCTCAGTGCAGGTGTTTAAGATATAATGAATGTGATGTAACGAACAGCTCCTCCAGGTCTGATGCAGTCAGTTGCTGGGAACAGTCGGTCATTAAGCATTAATGTGGAAATTTGTAGGCTTTGCTGGCTGCAGGCTTCACGCTCATCAAAACTTGCAAATACCTGATAATGTTTAATGAAAGCTGCAAAGTGTTTGTTTTGCAGACTTCTGACTGTTCTGTCTGTGCCTCTTCTAGCCATCATGTATGTGATGGGAGCCCTTGGACCCGCAGCTGGCTACCTGCTTGGAGGCGTCCTTATCGGTTTTTATGTTGACCCCAAGACTGTTGTCAACATAGACCAGAATGATCCTCGGTTTGTTGGAAACTGGTAAATATGAAGCTCGTTTCCTCGTGCCAGCTGTCCTGTGATATGATCATGTATTTTCTCAGATATCTTTATAAAACTTTCATTTTTCTTTTCCTTTCAGGTGGAGTGGTTTTCTCTTGTGTGCCATAGCTATGCTTCTGGTCATCTTCCCCATGTTTGCCTTCCCTAAAAAGCTGCCGCCACGCCACAAAAAGAAGAGGAAGAAGAAGAAGATTGGCTCACCGGGTGACGTGTCCAGTGATGATGACGTGATGAAGGAAAAGTCCAATAGCAAAAGCCAAAATGTTTCCTCCTCCATGGGCTTTGGAAAGGATATTAAAGGTGAGGAACAGATAACATTATTTTCACTAAGTATTCCTTATAGATGGATCTCTAGGTACCTTACACAAAGGACCCATGAGCTACTGATGTCCAAACAGCCTTTAATTCAATCAGTGACTGGGATTAGTCATTTTATACTGTAGTGCAAGGTTCACTGAACTCTCCTTTAAAGATGTTATCGATTAGTGATGGAAGAGCGTGTCTACATAGATGCCTAATGAAGCAGCAAACCTTGGAAGTGTTAGTGGACTTTAGGTTCTATTAACTTTAGTAAATAAACAGTAAACATGTCTAAAGGTCACACACAGGACAGTATGGCTGCACAGTGAACTTAATTTTAATCATAGTCACAATTTTGGCTTTCTGCAATGAAATGAGCTCCATTTTAAAATACATGCTCTGCCAATTAAAACACAAAGCAAAAGCAAATTAAGCACTCCTTAAATTAGGACCGACCAGGTGCCTGCATGTGCTGATCGCAGCTGTTCCCTGCACTGTGCTGCTTGAAGCTTCCTACACTAGCCTGGTTGAGCTATGTTAAAAGACAGATTTATAAGAAAATTCAAATGTTTGGCACAGGTACAAACACAAGTTGGCACAAATTTAAAAGGAATGTAGCAAAAGTGAAAGCGGTGCTCCTTTTTTGGTCATTAAAATCAGTGTTGATCATCATGATGATAATCATGATTATCATCGTCGTGCAGTCCATCAGTTCATTTTGCCACCAAAGATTACTCGCACTTAAGGATGAACTGGTTCGACTTCAGTGATCAATGTAATATCAAAGCAATGCATTTTTGTGGTCAAAGGTCAAGGTTGCTGTAGCTTCTTATGTGTTCCATTCTTGTGGTTGTTGATGTTTCATGTGCACCTGGATTATTTTTATTACATCTGACACAAACGTTTTCTTGTACTCAGGATGAACTGGGAGGGACTGGATTGTGGTTTTTGCACCACCCTAAAAAATGAAAAATGTGCTGGTAAAAATTTGTTTTTTTTTTTGTTTTTTTAAAGACCCACCCAATGAATTCCTTCTTCACAACAAATCACATATCGGTCTAGACTCTAGACAGACATGATTGCAAACTGCAACCGGACTGGTTTTTGGAGGCTTCCAGCTACAAAGTGGTGATTCTAGTTTATGTCATCTCTGAGCCAGATGCCCCAGGAATCTCCCGGCTTTCCCTGGAAGAGCCTCTAGCTGAGTCCTGCTCTAGTGTTTCCCAGTTACCTCTTGTGCAATTTTTGCTCTCAGTCAGACAGCTCTCTCACTCTCTCTTTCGCTCTCTCTTTTAAATGAGCTCTCAAGAGAGTTCAGTCACATTTCCACACACAGGACTAGACAGACTGAGCTGCAGAGGAGTGCACGTTCGCATATGTGAAAATCACAGCTGTAAATTTGAACACGCATTTAAGGTTTCTGCACGCTTATAAATGAATCCCCGTGTGTACGTCGGAGCATTCGGAACAGGATTTCGTCTCAGAGAGACGCACCCGTGCTGGAATGATGATGAATGCGTTATAGCTTCATCAGCCCACAGCTAGCTCTCTCCGGCTGTTTTATTTGTCTCAGCACAATGTTTTGGGCTGTTGTGCAAACTGTGGCCAATTTCGCAGACTCGGGAGGTTCAGTGTTTGGATCTGGAATGTATTACAATACTGTGCATGTCCTTCAATTGAGGTGTGCTTGTTTGTCCATAGCCCGAATTCAGCACTTTCTGCGAAAGATATGCTGCTGTGAAGTAGCTATCTTTTTTCTTTTTTTGTTGTTGTGCCCTTCACATCATAAGCAAACCCTGAAAAATGCTAACACTGATTTTTTTTACACATCACAGTGACAAACTCTTGATTATGGGAAATTCCAGGCCTTGGTCTACTGCTGCGTGAATGCAGTTCCCCATGGAAATGTTGTCATTATGGATAAAAAACTGCTGACACATACTGTGTATTACAGCCATGTTTCAATATGTGATTTATTACCTTGGCATGCTGTGAAATACACACACAGGTATTTCAGCTGGCATTTATTCCTCTCACAGGATAAAACGGATTCCAAGACTCAGTTCTTAGCTCCAAACGTCAGCATCCGTCTGAAGAATAGAGTCATTTCATGTCAAAATATGCGTTTTGCATTTATACCCTCTCAAATCAGTTTTAAATACTGTAGCGCGCAACGACTCAAAGCTAAAATGATATAGGGGTCGGTGCATTGTATTATTAACTGCGTTCTATATCTTTAACCAACACGAAATGTGACACGCGACTATTAACGACGCTTAACTTGTCTGTGTGTTTCAACCTTGTTGGTTGGCTTGATCAAATAGATGACACAATTTGACGGTGTCGTCAAATAAATCCTAATAGAAAAGCAAATGTGGCAACTCCTGTGAGCCAGTGGTCTGTGTGATTGAGGGAGCAGCTGCTGTAGATGCCAGCAGGACTTCACCATCTGTCCCCCTGCAGACAGCGTTACAGCACGCCTCCCAGGAATGAAATAATTAGCGTCACTTTCCTTTTCCTACCATTTGATCTGGGATAATGCTGACAGATGCTGCTAATATTTCCCCGCCTACAACAAGATCAGTTGCATTAGTACTGAGACTGCTATTCTCATATCTAGGCACCGTGTCATCTAGTCACACTGGCCGGCTTCCTAATAACCTCCTTTAATAAAAGGCGATAATAATCAACATCACTTTCTTTCTGCCCTTTCTTTTGTTCCTGCTTTGCTTTGTGGTATTTGCTTTTGAGGCGTGTGAGTCAGAAGAAGCCCTCGTGAGAGCCGCATGGCTGTAAAACCTTTTGTGTTTAAAATCCCTGGACACACACACACACACTAGCAGGGAGAGACTGGAGATGCCAGTTGCGCAGAGGGTAGGCGAGCCACCTCCAGCTAAAAGGTTTTCCAAGTCTCGCTTTTGTGCCCAGATGTGACTGATCAGACCACACACACACTCATACTGAGAGAAAAAGACTGTAGAGATGGAAGAAAGACTGAGCGGCAAGAGCAAGATTTTCATGATTAAAATATAAGGCTGTCATTATAATCTAATGATTTTTTTCTCTCATTTGAATAAAGAAGCTTTACTGACATATTTGTGACCTGACTTCTTAAAGTTGGTTGGACGTTTTCTGACTCTTTGTGTTTCCTCTGAATAGTAAAAAAAAAAAAAAAAAAAGAAATTTTCCCAAATTTATTTTTCTTTCTATTCACTTTGTCTCTTGTTATAAGTGTTATAATCAAAGGAAACCCTACAGACTCTTAAAGGATGATTTGCTCCAGCTCAAGGTGACTTTGGAGCTGTAGATTCTGCAGCACGTTCCGGGCGTTCTACGGCACATCAAACATCCAAACTACATGGATAGTAGTTATAGAGAAGCAGTAGCTTGAATCTGAGGTCCCTGTGGATTGCAGAGATCCTCATTCTGTCAAACTGTTCCTGAAATTGTATACCTTAGCTGTGCTGAGATGGAGAAGTCCATATGCGCCAGTGACCTTGTACCTCTTACAAGCACATTCAAGGAAAGCTTATCTTACACAAGGTTTAGACACATAAAATATACAGAAGACCGAAATAATGTCCTGAATATGTCGTGAAAACAGGAAAACCAGGGAGCCATCCCTGGCAGAGACTGTATATTTCCATCTCCTCTGATATCTTTTTATAAGATATCAGCAGGGATTAAAAGCTGAAACCCAATTTTAGGGGTCAAATCTGGAACAGAATTACTTAAAAAATCTTGCTTTTGTGAGGTTGTGGTCAGCTGACCTTTGCTGCTCTTTGTGTGTTTAGTCAGCTAAATTCAATAAGATACATATCGATGTTTCACAACTTATACCACTGATTTTTCCAACCCCTTAATACCATGAAAGTATTATAAAAGGTAGCAAGTGAATCTAATCAACATCATTTGAAATACAAATTAATGTCTGCTACCTTTGATGTAAGCTAATATTGACCACGAACACCACGTCTGCTCCGTAGCAGACCAACATGAAGTCCTGACTGTAAACTTCACCACAACACTGTAAACTAACCAGTTTAGCCTGCATTAAACTGCTTAGTAGTGTCCTACAGTATTTTTATGCAAAGTTTGAACGAGACAAAATGAGTGTACTTCAATTCTACATTCAACTTTCATTTTAAATGATCTCCAACTTAACCCACCCTAAACAAAAAATTGTTGTTGTTGATAATATTCGCTTCTCTTCTGTAGCTCTGACCGCAACTTTACATTTGCACCATGAACGGTTTACAGGAGTGAGAAGAAAACAGAATGTGTTCCGGGCATAGCAGTGAGTGGGATGTCTTTATTTTCTCATTTAATGAAAAGGATTTCTCTGTCATCATAAATTATGAACTCATTTGACGGTGTTATGCTGGCAGTATGGTAACCCGCCTATCAGATTTAATAGAACATTAATTAAAGGTGCTGGATTGTCGTTCCAGATCATTCCTGCACACATTAATGTCTGTATATAAGATATATGCAGAGATGCATTTTTGACATAACTGCATAATTGCATTGGGATAAAAAACATTTTTTAAAAACATTTCCTGGGACTATTAAAGGCTAGTAGCAGGGAGTTGATTAGTGATTCAAATGGAAGTCTCACATTTGTTTTGTCTTGACAGCAACCATCTGCCCTGCTTGTTTATGTATGGGTACCTGAATCCTTACTTGCTCCAAACATTTTTTTTTTTATTGTCACCAGATATTTATCTTTGAATCAATAAAAACATTTCGGTCCACTTTTCTTTGCTGCTATTTCTCAGCCAGTATGACCAATGTACTGGACTCCATAGGAAAGACAAGGAGCTCAGTTCTGCCCGGTAACAGTAATGCACTTTTGCAGTTAGACCACATGACTACCGAGTGACAGAATTAAGGGGGGGTGTTTTCATCATGGGGACCAAATCATATGGACACTGCCCTCAAGCAGACATAAATGCCCTTGTCATGATAAACCAAGGATGACAGTATTCAGGCTGTAAATGCAGAGATTGGTTGGTTGGTTTTGTGCACGCAGCACAGAGGCGCATGATCCGCATGTTTGCACTGTATGGCAAACATGCCGGTGGCTTCGTGAAACCCCTGAAGCTCAAAACGATATCTAGGCACAACTAAATAATGAAGGGAGATAATTAAGAGGGCAGCATGAATGGTTAAATTGTGCTCATTTATAAAAAGAAAGCGTTTTCCACAGAAATCGCGGAACATCTGCATGTTTGTTTACTGTCTTTTTCTTCTGCAGTCGTGCGTGAAACAAGAATAATTACCCGGACTAATGAGACGAGGCTGAGCGCATCTTTGTATTTAACAATATTTGAGTGAGATTCATAGACGTTTAAGTGTTGTTTACTCTGACATTACCTAAGGCTGATACTACTTAGGGCTCGTTTTGGCTTTTCTCAATTACAACTCTTCCTGCAACGATTCTTCCGATTGTTCCAGCGAATGTAGAGTGTGTGTCGGAGAGAGTGAGAGCCAAATTAAGAAACTGATTGCACGTTAATTACAGCGCGACGGTAACGAGCTGCTCCGTCTTGTCTTGTGTCGCTCCTCAGACCTTCCCAAGGCAGCACTGAGGATCCTCAGCAACATGACCTTCCTGTTCGTCAGCCTGTCCTACACAGCAGAGTGTGCCATTGTCACCGCCTTCATCACCTTCATTCCCAAGTTTATTGAGTCACAGTTTGGTATCCCTGCCTCCAATGCTAGCATATACACAGGTGAGTGTGACTTTCTTTACTCGTAGGTGTGAATATGTTGCTACTAGCTGCCAGTGAAAAAGCTGTGGCAGATGGTTCACTTTATTAATGGTACTTACTTATCAGAAAATAGCCGTCGATTAAGTCTGTACTGACTTAAGCTCACATTTGTTCTCACCTCTCCACGTGCGCACATCGCTATGACTCTTTGAGTCCTGCTGGATTTCATTCAGTGATAATCTTCCATTACATCTCATGACTGTAACACACAAGTCTCTGCAGGCGACATTCATCATAGCTTGGTCTCTCTGATATGCACAACCACACATACACACTCACAGGACCCTCCACCCTGCCTACGATTTGTGCACCACATACGTAGGGTTCACAAAGAACCGGTCTAATCCTTCAGTCGCGTCTGAGCCAGCGGTATTAATGCACAACTAATCTGGTATCAGGATTACTACGCTAAGGACTGATTAAAAACTTAATTATGTCTTTGAAGTCATGAAGGTGTGGGTATTTGTGTGTGTGTCTGTGTATGTGTCCAAGAATACTGCTGGCTAACATATGGTCATTTTTAGACTCTCACATATACACACAATACCGTCGCCTCTTCTCGTCTGCCTGTTGCCAGGATACAAGGGGTAAGGGCAAACGGGTGGTGCAGTTGCCATGACTACTCAAATGATGCCAAGCTGCCAGGATGTGATGATGGTTAGAGGCGAGGAGGAGAGGTGCCTCCCGTTGATGGGAGCATAGTGCTTCCTCAAATAGTCAGCTGGACTGACCGAATACATTTCAGATATGATGCAAAGGAAGTGTTGGTTATAACTTAGTAGGTGTAGGTTTGGTATTTATATGCCAGATATCCAAATCTCTTTGCTAATAGCTCTTCTGGAATCACATTGTTTGTGCAAAAATACTCCTTTATGTCTCTTAAGCTGCAATATCTTTGGCATTTTTCATAGATTCGAGTAAAGAAATGGAAGCAAATTATATGTCTCTATAACAGGCTGCTACTAAAAAACTGCCTAAAGGTACAATTTAAAATAGTTATTTTGTTAAGTTTGCTTCAGTGATTCATAGGTCAGTGTTAAGTGGGTTAACAAACACAAAACTTTGAAAGACCTCCAGATAGCCTGGAGAACTATTGTGGCTGTAAAATACAAAATAATCTCATCTTTCAGGAACCTTTGAATGTTTTTTCTCTAGCACAAACAGTAATGGAGTTGTGCTTTTTTGAAGAGCACTTGTAAAATGTGCACGCTGCAAGGCTGATGTTTAAAAAAGAAGAAGAAATCAAAAAGATCACTTTTTTAAAAAAAATCCAAGAAAGTCTGGCTGCTGGGAAGCAAGAAAGAAATGAGGGGCGACTCAAGACTTTTGCACAGTACTGTATATAAATAAACATGACTCGGCTTAGTGTAACTAAAGTGAGCTAGCACTGCATTTAATGAATAGCAATATAGTCTCACAGACATCAAATAGAAATAACTTGAAATCACATTAATTACCACCTTGTTGGATCAGCATCATGCCTGGTTACAGAGCTGCCACAGCTACATGTTCATTAGATGTTGCTGCAGAGATAGAGCTGTAACATCACACACGCCCCTCTCAGCTGTAGCCTCCCCCTCTTCTGCTGCTTTGCTTTCTGTTTTTTGACTATTTGTCACTTTAGTTTCCCTTTGTGTTCCTTATAGTTCTTCTTAGGTTCTTAAAGCACCTCTTGCATATAGTGACACACACGTAACCTCTCATGTTAATAACTGTTAATGCGGAAAGAATATGTGTAAAGAGCCTTTTCCCCCCCATGTGTACATGTTTAATGTCTCACAAAGTGCATGGTTTAAGCATAGAAACATGCACTTATAGGATAATTTTAAACACCTGTATTCTGCCTAGTTCTGCCTGAGCATGCTCAAGGATACTTTGTCTTTTGTCCTCTCTTCTGTTTTTTTCTCTTGAGCTCTGCTTTTAACACACACACACACACACAAATACCATGGATACGGTGAGAAGCCACATGACATTTATGTCTACTCTTATCATTTCTCTGCTAATCCTCTGTCTTTGACGGCCCTCCGCCTCCGCTGACTGACCCGGTCTTGCTCATTACCCGGCTGTGAGCATGTGCGGCCGGGCTCGTGGGCTGCCATGTGCACCCACCCTGATCCTCGACCCCAGCACGAGGACACTTGCCACTCGCCCTGTTTTGCTAGAGGCCAGGGTTGCCTCTCTTCTCGCTGTCAGTCTGACTGGCTGTGGTGGACTGAGAGCACGTGCTGCAGCCTGAAATGACTCACAGCTAACCCACAGCGTGGCCTTGTCACATTGATGGAGCAAACCTAGTCTGGTCTCTTGCTTTGGATAAAGTAATTTATTCTTGATTAAACGGGCGGGGTGACCTTGAGCAACCATTTCTGACAAAACTCACAAACTCTGTCATATAAACACATAACAAGCTCGCTTGGCATTCGTGTCGGTGTGCCTGATTAGAAAGCTGTGCCTCAGATGTTTACACCAATTCTCTCAGTGTTATCATTTTTCCATGGCACGTTTTATCTGCTTGCAACACCTCTCCATCTCACCGATGTCTTTCTCAGGTGTGATCATCGTACCCAGTGCCGGGGTGGGCATCGTGCTGGGGGGCTACATCATCAAGAAGTTGAAGCTCGGCGCAAGAGAGTCGGCCAAGCTGGCCATGATCTGCAGCGGGGTGTCTCTTCTGTGCTTTTCCACTCTCTTCATAGTGGGCTGCGAGAGCATTAATCTAGGAGGCATCAACATACCCTACACCACTGGGTAAGGACAGATAAACAGAAGTTATTGGAAAGGAATTGTAAACCTAACATTGCTTTTCATTCAAAATAATATCTAAACATAATTTAAGAGGTTTCATTAGTTGTAAAATAGACACACTAGACAGTTTTTTCCCAGTCTGATCGAAGTCTTGATTTTTTTGCTTTGCAAGCGTGACTCTAAAAACAAAATTAATCATTTAAAATGAGCCATTGCAAAGCCAGAATGCTCAGACTAGACTGTGTATAAGATGTATCTGAGAAAGGGTGTGGGCTGTCAGCGCTCCCATCTTCCTCATGTGTTGTGGTGTGGTGTTGGGAGTGTGAATGATTAATTAGCAACACTGGCATCTGCTGAAGTGACTCGCTTTGCCACCTCTATTTCTGAAGCTGCTGCGGCTCGACAGCACATCAGCAGCCTGCTGCTGAGTTAACAAACAGTCATGTGACGTGTCAGCCCCGGGGGCAGAAATATGGAGTGGTCTGCTGGCACACTCAGCTATGAGCCCGCTCGCACAGACGGGCGGTACCATCCACACGGCGACCCTGGATGATGCAAAAGACCCTGCAAACTGATTACAAACATTGCAAATCTACTGTAATAATTTCCCCCTCTCCTCCCACTGTTTGCTGCTAGCATTCTCAGATGTTATGTGTGCAAGCATACAGGGATAAATAATACAAATGCAGTGAACATGAAAAGTATTCACAGCACTTCACTTATTGCACATTTTGTTAGATTTACAGCTTTATTCCAAAATGTATTAGGTTCAAGTTTGGGCTCTGGCTGGAACACTCAAGGACATTTTCAGAGTGGTCCCAAAGCCTGAAGCACACTGAATGATGTCTCTCTACATTTGTATTCATCTTTCCCTAAACCCTGACTAGCCTCCCAGTTCCTGCTGCTGACAAAGCAGCAAGATGCTGCCACCACCGTGCTTCACTGTAGGGATGGTATTGGGTGAGATCATTTAACCTCCTAGGACCTGGCGTCCACATATGTGGACATCACATTTTGGGTTATTTAGACCAAAATACAAACTTTTGCTCTACAACGGCCTGATATCCACTTACGAGAACATTGTACTGCCATTGTTCTGTCGAAATTCAAAATGAATGTCCTCATATGTGGATCTCATTTTTCTCAGGAACAAAAATCAGGTAATTCTTTGTTTTTACACTCATCTGGTCCCAATCAGCCCAAATAGCAAAGAGAAATTAAGAGGTTAATAATAAGGTGATGAACAGAACCTGGTTTCCTCCAGTAGCAACAATCGGCATTCAGGCCAAAAGGTTCAATCTTTGTTTCATTAGACCAGAGGATTTAGTTTCTCGTGGTCTGAGAATCCTTCAGGTGCCTTTTGCAAAACCCAGAGTAGGTTTTCCACCCTGTTCACCCAGTATAATATTGAAAACCTGCAGGACACTGGCCCTTGAGGCCTGTAATTTCCCATCCCTGTTCCAGAAGGTTCCCCTCTCACCACAGAACAACACAGGAGCTCTGTAAGAAAAATTAATGGAACAACTGAAGTGTTGTGAATACACCAAACATTTTATTAGCCAAGAAAACTTACATTAATTAGGCTCAACCGAAAGACCATCCAAGAGTGGACGCACTTGAGTTGACCTCATAATTCACAGCAAGCTAATGGCTCTGTCACACAAGTTTACTAAGAACAGATTGTATGTAATTGCCAACTTGACCCCATTCAATTACAGACTGATATCAGATTGACGCTGTCTTATGGCAACATTTATGACAGGGTTAGGGTTAGGTTAACTTCGAAGACATCACTTTCAGTTTAAAATAAAAAAGTAATATCGCAATATTTAGCATAATATTGTACCTTAAGTAAGTTATTGTGATCGTATCGTATAATATCTGGTGATTCCCACCTCTAGTTTGTATCCATGCGTATCCCACTAAATACACTTAACAGTGCTTAACCTATGTGAAATGTGCTTTTCGCATAACTAAGTTAATTAAGGTGACTATTTACTACACTGCCAGTAAGCCCCTGTGCTTTAAAGTCCTGGAGCTGACTCATTGTAACTGTAGTTTTTGTCTGAGCCCATGTTTGTAGAGGGGTCAACAAGACTGTGTGAGCCAGCGGGCCTCCTCATTACGAGCAGCGGTGGTCTCTAGTCACAGGTAACACCCCCACGGGAAATATTTAACCCAAGCTGCCCTTTGTGTCTGTACTCTTACGCTAGTCTAGACGCGACTCTCCCCCTGCTGACAGACTGAGGACTATCTGGCAAAAAAGGACAGAGCCAGGAGGCATGTCGAATTATGTAATGTTCTTAAATGTCTGCTAAAGTGTAATGTGATAATGTGTTGGGCTGGCTTTCTTAATTGAAAGCTACAGCATCTTCCCACAAGACCTTTGTTCCTGATAAACCTCCCGACATCACAGGTTTGTTTGTTGTCCTTTTTTTTTTTTCCTGGTCATTGTCTGCCAGCAACAAAGCCGATTAAACCACTCACTCTCGTCGCTCTGTGCTTGGGTTTTTCATGCAGCGTTGCCTGGGCACAGTGATGCAAAATTTGCAGGGTTCATTAAAGGCCGGGGTTTGGTCTAGAAAGGGACATGTGCAATCAGTGCTGCAAGACTGCAACTCCATGAGCCTTAAATGCCTTTTCTTAAAAAAAAAAAAAAATGTATGCACACACACAGAGTCTGGAATGTGACACTGTTATGTCAGGGCGAGCCCAAATGTGTCGTTCCAGTGACAGCTAATAAAGATGAGCCTGGACTTTTCGGTCCTGTGAAAAATGATGGTCCAGTGATTTAAGAGTTTTTTTATTTTTTTCCCCTGTTTGGCAGATTTTACGTAATGAAAAAAATTACTGGCAACGAGAGTAACCTACCATTACACGGCATGTCAAAAATAATCAGAGAGAGAGGCCCCACCAGTGTTGGCTGTGTGTGCTTGCGAGCGTCACTCCTGACCGCTGTGTTGTTAGGGCCTGTCCCCATCTGTTCCGCAGGGCTCAGAGTGAAGCTTCCCAGAGAAAACCCAGGGCTCGCTTCACTGCTCCCGGCTTAGATGAAGCCAAAGTCCTGTCTGGCTTAGAGCGACTGTTCCCACACTGCCTAAAGAGCCAGTGGAGGTGTCACTTCCTCATCCCCCCTCGTTTCTGTCATTCTATCATCACACATTCCACACGGCTAGATCAAAGTTAATCAGAAGGCGGATTATATATAGAGACAACTGTAAAGATTGTCAGGAAGATCAGCAGCCTCCTCAATAGTACTTTGTTTCTGTGTTGAATATACAGCTCCACACAGAAACTATTTCAGTTTTTTAATTGCTTTTTGATGCTTTTCCCCCCCTTTTTTCTCCACCCTTGAAACAAAACTTTATGGCATGCTGAGAGGGAGAGTGGGACAAGTTTAATTGTCTTTGCAGCAGGGAATGTGGTTTAAAATGCTGCATATAGGGCCATAAATTTGTTTTCAATTTTCCCGGAGCTAAGTGACGTGCTGATCCTCCCGCGGGCTCACGCTTGCAAAAAGAGATTGCACTCACGCTAACCTGGACAAATTAATGCTTAAGAAATTATTAAATTCTCCTGCAAATTGAATGGCCAATTCCCCTTGCCTCCAGCTCTTGCTCGTGTGCATTGCTAAATTAAAAATGAGGGGTGGGGTATATAAAAAAAAAGACTTTGGTGCATTTTAGCATTAACTGATATAGTTGGAAAAATTGAATCGGCTGGAAAATATGAGGTAGAAATAAGCACCGAGTCAGGCCAGAGGACAAAATAAACAAATAACATTACTGAAGTAAATGGAAAAAAAATGGCTTTATGATGATTAAAAATTCACTTTTTAAAATACCGTGCTCTGCTATTGGTGCATCTTCCACCCACTGATTTTTATTTTATAAACATATATCTAACCTGAGGTCTCTTACTGGGCTGGAACCAGCCAAAGCTGTGATTGGCCCCATAAAACCCCAACGTGCAAGCATTTGGTGACAGTGGCAAGGGAAAAAACCTCTGGAGGGGCAGCCATCTGCCGCAATCGGTTGACACGCATTCTCTCACATTCACACCTACAACCAGTTTAAAACTAAAGTTAGTCTAACATCCATCTCTTTGGACTGCGTGGAGGAAATGCAAACTCCACACTGACGATGAGGAGGTTCAAACCAGGGACTTTCTTGCTGTGAGGCGACAGTGTTTTTGTTCTTAGCGTCTACGCTTTTCCTCTGCAGCCCGACTCTGACGATGACCCACAGGAACCTGACGGGCAGCTGCAACGTGAACTGCGGCTGCAGGATCCACGAGTACGCTCCAGTCTGCGGCTCTGACGGCATAACCTACTTCAACCCCTGTCTGGCTGGATGCAGCACCGTCGGCAACGACAGCACTGGGGTGAGTGCACAATAGAGGGGGCGATTGCATACTTGCTGCACTCATAGTTCCTTTTGTGTTTGTGTCACATAATTGCACAAGCGTCAAATAAATCGGAGAATTATGAGTGGAAAAAGAAATCCGAGGATACACAAATCATAATGGATACACAAAGACCTGTTTTCTGTGCATTCTCTTCTTGTAGCCCTGCAAATAGAGGAAATTAGCGAACAACAATGTCCCAGAGGAAGTTATAACAACACAAGGAAAGAAAATGTTTGGATTCTTTGCCTAGATCACTGATTGCACCATGTTGGTGGTGCCATCCAGTCTGTATGTGAATCTAAACGCCTGTTTTAAGGAGCTTTGTTCTGATTTAACTCAGTTTAATTGCAATTTCTCATTGTTGTTTTCTCCCACAGATCAGGAACTACACCGACTGTGGCTGCGTGCAGAGCAGGCAGGTCATCACCCCGTCCTCCGGCAGCCAGGTCAACCAGCTCCAGCTCGTCATTGTTAAAACGTACTTGAACGAGAACGGCTACGCAATGTCAGGGAAGTGTGATCGCACCTGCAACACACTCATCCCTTTCCTGATCTTCCTCTTCATTGTCACCCTCATCACTGCCTGTGCCCAGCCCTCCGCTATCATCGTCACACTCAGGTAAGGGAGGCTGTCCTGCCAGGTTTTGCCAGAGAACATCTAACAACCTTTGTTGAAGGGTTCTCAGTTTTTCATTCTAATGTGGTTTCCCTTTACCCAGGTCCGTCGATGAACAAGAGAGGCCTTTTGCTCTTGGGATGCAGTTTGTCTTACTCCGAACTCTTGGTATGTTTCTCATTATTTACACCACATAGAAAAACTGTCCTCGGTATGCTTTACCAACTTGTTAGTTTGGATGAATCTCTTATCATTGCTGCCCATTGAATCTACTTTGCCCATACAGGAAGTGCAAACGCTTTAATTTAGTGAAAAGTGAGTATTTGTTATTATTTTGTTCACCAAGACAGCAAACAGCTTTCTGAGCAGCTGAAGATGTGTCGTCAAGCATGTAGCCAAGCAAATCTGTCATCTGATGTTTTCATAGCTTATTTTTATTATCTTGTTCGTCCTCACTAACGCCACAGAGCGCAGGGATATGCCAGCTTGTAACACACCTCTGTGAACTTTTGAGCAGACAGGTGTAGAAAAGTGCTCGGGCTGAGTAAACGCTGCCCTTGCGTGGAATCCAATCAGCCTGGCCTTGCTGTGTGAACATAAAGTTGTCACAAAGTTGCAAAATGTGTGCAAGGATGCACAGCCGAACCCTGTGTGTGTATGATTATAGAGTTAACACAATCTAATAATGAGTTTCATTATATACACCTATACAATGTTACTGAAGTTAGCGGCGCTTCTGATCAGAATAAAGACAAACATTGCCACCAAGTGGTAGAGAAATGGTACTGCAGTGCAGTTACTGTTACTACTGTGCTGTATGTATTAGGATGTATTTGAATTCTGTGAAATTAAGTTTATTAGCAAGAAAGTTTAATTTGAGTTAAATTAATTCAGTTCAATTAAATATTGTTATGTCAGCCTCAACCCACTGTATAGTTTATATTCAGTTGGCTGAAATTAAAGTAATTAACTACAGCTTCTCTCTCCCTCCAGCCTACATACCGACGCCCATTTACTTCGGTGCTGTGATCGACACCACCTGCATGCTATGGCAGCAGGACTGCGGCGTGCACGGCTCCTGCTGGGAGTACGACGTGACCTCGTTCCGCTTTGTCTACTTCGGCCTGGCTGCCAGCCTGAAGTTCGTCGGCTTCGTCTTCATCTTCCTCACCTGGTACTCAATCAAGCACAAGGAGGCGCGAGCTGAGCGCTGGCGTCAGCACCTGCCTCCACTGGGTACCGTCAGCGAGCTCATATGCCACGCCGGAGGCCAGAAGAGCCACGCGCGCACCCGTTCCTGCCCTGTGTTCATCCCGCCTCGACCCGAGCCGCCAGCCGCCCTCCTGCTTAACCGCGGCCACAGCAGCCTCAGCTGCCCAGGCAACGCCCTCAAAGCAATAACTCCCCCCATCTTGCTGCCACATCACCACCGAGGCTCTGCCCACGTCTGAGAGCGCGCCGGTTTCATAGTGACACGTGCCTTCCTGTCTGTGCATTTGCACGACACGGCGTCTGCTCACCACACCAGTCAGACGCCAAGCGGGGGGTCCGCCGCTGCTGTAGGACAGACAGGCAGAGACACAAGTGCGCCCACCACACCTAAAGGGCTGCTCGTCCTTTACGATGACAGGAGAGCGAAAGATGTTCTTTCACTCAAGAGCATATCATCAGCTGCAGCCACACGGCATCCACACAGAAGGTCAGACCTCCAGGTTTGGACGCTATAAAGACATCTCATGGTGCTACTGTTAAAGGGCAGGGCATTATCATTATGTACAGTCAGATGAATCATCATCAACACAGCGTCTAAAGCACAACCTGTACTATGCAAGCTCCTGTGTACAGCTCCTCCCTTCTCAGTACTGTACAGCTCCCTCTGTATTCCACATCTGTACCTCTTCTGCTCCACTCATCCACCCATACCACCACGCCGTTGTCCATTCTTTGATAATCCCATTTTCACTTGCAGGTTAAGCATACTCTTGTGCATTTGAACCTTTTGCACCTGTTCTCTCGTCTGGTGTTGTCCACATCTTCAGTGGGACTGCTTTCTAATCCTTTCACCGCCTTCATTTTTCTTTCTTAACAGTGCCTCTCAGGCTGCCTCGGCCAGTCCAGTATAAAAGGCTAGCTACCAGGGTAAACGCTAGCTACTAAAAAGCCAGTCATTTCTTCTTCAGCTGGGCGACAGCACTTATTGGTCGTCACAGATGATCGTCTGCAAGTTAACCATGTAGCTCAAAGCAGGCAAAGACCAGTTGGTACAGTGTAGAATGACTATAGGCAAGAAAACGATATTTCATAGCAAGTGGTGTTATTAAAATGTTATTTGTCAGGCGGCAAAAAGAAGAAAGGAAATAAGAACGGTACATTATCTCTTACCATGTGCTGAAGTTACTGAATGTCCCAAAGATGTGACAGTAGGATTTATTTTAAAGTGGCAAAACCCCCGTTTACTTTAACCCCTTTTTAAAAGCGTCGTCTTGAGAGTAAAATGATTTGTATGGAATGAACCTGCAGATGAACACGTGTAATTTTGGCTTTGTATTGTAAAGGCGTCTCCATACTACTGATCATCAGATGTACATAGTAGTATTTTAGAATATAAAAGTAGCAGTGCAGCAAGCTTGACCCCTTATGTCAGTTATTGGGCGTTTGGGGCCATCTAGTGGACACAGAATGATTGCGCGTGAAGGCCAGTGAATGTTGCTGTTTGTCAGACCTACTGTACTATGAAATTATGGGTTTCTAAGTTAATCACTGCTCTGGATTAATTGCTTCAGACCCCCAAAGGTTATAATCGAGAGAACAGATGACCTGCTGTCTTGGATACTTATTTAAGTCAGATGTTTAAATTTTTTTCTGGCAAAGTCTGCTGAGTTTCCCGTAACACTGGGCTTGTGTTGTTTAAGTAAATTATAACTTAACTTCCTCTAATCAGGAGCATTGAAGCCTTGTTGTGTTCTGATGTTAGAAATATATAAAAGTGCATTGAAAAACTCAAATGTGAGACTTTTTTTTAAACCACATTTTTAGAAGTATTTTTTCTCCACGTGCGAGGGGATACATAAGTCTAATAAAAGTAACAGTATTTTATATTCTGATTGGTATGAGTTAGCAGCCCTGCCACTTAAAGATTATCATAGGTAGATCAAAGATGAATTTTTAGTGTTACCGTGACTTCAAATGAAATATTCATAAGTCATCATTGTGTAAATATTAAAGCAAATGAATCATATTATAGAGCTCACGTGTAGTTAGAAGCATATTTATAAACTAATCCATGATGTTGTAGTTAAAAAGGTAAAAAAAAAATTCTTAAAGCTAGAAAAATGAAAAAAAAGTGGTTGAACAGTATTATTCACACGGGAAGGTTCATTTTACATCACAAAGGGGAAAGGTTGGGATTATTGAACTGTTATCCATCAACTGAACATAATAAATTAAAATGTTGAAACTATGCTTCCCAGAATGTCCTCCTATATTATGATTCTCTGCTCTTCCTCCCCTGGGTCGTATTCATCACGCACTCTAAAGAGGACTAGCAACGTAGGATTACAAATCATCTGCTCACTTACTGTGATTGCTGCTCATGAAACTCTGTTCTGATCCTTAAAACCTGTGCAAAAATACCTTAGGAATATGTTCACTGCAAGGCAGAACAGTAACATTTCCAAAATATTACTTAGCCCAAGGCCTTCTGTGTTCTTAAAATTCGATTTTTATTTTTATTAAAGCATGAAAACATCTCTTTGAGGTGAAGCAAACTGCTCTCCTTGCAGGGAAGGCTAGAGAATCATCCGGCAATGCCGCACCAAGGCGGCGATTTCTGACTTTGCTGTACTGTACACACACTTTGATTTCAGTGTCCTGCTGTTCAAATGTCTGGATTGCTACTGGCACAGATGACTTTGTGTTGACTGCAAGATTTGCTGTCTTTCTTTTTTCTTTTCTTCAGTATTTACACTGAAAGTGAGTTTCCTGTACTCTCCAAGTTGAGCTTTTATTGCTTTGTGTTCCTCAGGAGCAAAAGTCTAATTACTGTTTGTGAACACTTGATTTACAAATGCCTTGAATACTTGATATTTGTCATTCAAATAAAAATAAAAAAAATCAATAAATAAAGAAAATGAACTTGCTTGAATCATTACACACGGAGACTTGAGGGTGAAAGGTTTTATTTCTTAACAGCGTCGTGGCTTTCCCGAAACCAGAGTTGTTCCATCATTTCTACACACACAGCTAATGCTGCAAAGAAAAAGGAGCTTCGTGAAACCAGTTTCCAATAGATAGATGTGAAACGTTGCCCTTGGAGAACCTTTTAGGCTTTTACTGACATGGACAAACCTGTAACAGTGTGTCATAATGTAACCACCTTGAAATGAACTGGCCATGTGCGGCACCATTCTGTCGTACGGTGACGTTTCTTTACAAAGTTACAGAACCACACGAGGAAGACGTTTTACCACGCGAGCGCTTTTCTTGTGATCAGTGAAGAAAATCTTTATTAAAAAAAAACCCCAAACGTGAGCCGGTGTCGTGTTTCACGCGCCTCGTAACTGACTGTTAAACTGTGCCGTGATTGTCTGAAAGCAAAACAAAGTTATGTTGATTCTGTAACCTTTTTAAAATTATTTCATAAAATCTGAGTTCACAGCAGACAGGCGGTGGAGGACCAGGGTCGTTATTTTTTTCGGTGGGGAGGGCTGTTTAAAAGTGCCTGTGGATTGTGATGGGAGTTTGTTGCGACTGGGCAGGACTAGGATAAACTGATGAATGGAGCGTAACTAACTCGATGAATGGAGCGTAACTAACTCGATGCTAATCACCCATTTAGAGATGGTTTAACCACTCACACCGTTTTTCATAAAAGCATATTAAAAACATTAATGGTGTTGTTATCCATGTGGAATTCAGCATTTTTAATTCCAACACTTAAGTTTAGCTGCATTAAGGGGGATATATATATGAGGAAAAAGAAACATAACACTGTTTACTAATAATTGTAGGCAACAGTAAAAAAATAAACAATAACTTTAATACTCATTATACAACTCTGACTGACTGAGGTGGCATTATTCTTTTTGCTTCGCTCTTGGCTAGCGCTCCTTAATCACCGTGTCTTTATGGTGACCGGAAGTTTATTGGCTGGCTGGCCAGAGCGTGAGTCTGCCTCAGAGGGTCTGACTGGAGGGTTGAGGCAGAGAGCCGCTGGCCTCGTAGTCCAAGGTGATGGGCAGAGCTGACTGAGGCAGCACCACCCTGACACTCTGTGTGCTAGTCTGTGTGGTGGGGATGGTGGTGGTGGGAGGGCTCCCTGTGGTGCCAGCTTGGACCTTAGGCCTCAGAGTCTGCGAGACAAAAGGGAGAAAGCCTTGGGCGTGGAAAATATCATCCTCTTCTTCAGGGTCCAGGTTATGACTAAGACTCTGCGGGCTGATGGTCTTTCGGTGACCGGGGCCGAGTTCTAGCTGGGCTCGCAGGCTGTTGTGAGTAAGCAAGAGATCATCGTGTCGCGTTTCGAGTTCTGTCAGCCCATTCCCGCTAAACGTTTCGCCTTCAATCTCCTCAAGCAGCTGCGCCCACGTATCGCTGTGGAGGACATCCCTGCCTCTACTCAGACCTGGTGATGATATCACTGCTGATTTTGACATAACGGACGTCTCAGGTCCGCTTACAAGCCTCTCGGGAAGGTCGTTGACAGCAGGCTCCAGTTTCTGTTCCAATGTGGGCCTGGGTGTGGGTCGTGCCGATGGTATTTTGCTGGGGATGGGGGTGGTGAGGCGAGTCTCTGTGACTAAGCCCGGCCAGACGTCACTGGCAGAAGCCAGCTCTTCTCCACTGCCCACTTCAAGCCCTCCACCCCCGGCCCCGGAGCCCAGCTCTGGCAGGATGGAGTCGTCAAGCTTATGGGTTTGGTTGTTAAAAACGTGTCGCAGTGCAAACATTTTATCTACATCCTTCTGGAAGTTGTCCCAATTCTCTGGGCTGGGGCTGTAGTCAGGCCTACATTCATACAGGCTTTCGTTTATGCTATACAAATCCTCCAGTCCCTGCCAGTTCACCTCCTCATCTGTCAAGTTGGGTAGCTTAACCTTGTTGTCCTTCCCATATTGGCTGCGTGCTGTCAAAGAAAGAGAGAGACTGTGAGGAGCAGAAAAATACGGGGAGCTCTTTTCAGGTTCACTCAGTCGGCATGCAGTCACGCTCAGCTCCCAACTCTCACCAAAGCAGCCAACGTATAGGAGTCAGAGGCCTCAAGCAACACACACACGCTTCAGAAGTAGCATTAGAAAAACACAGTATTCACCCTGAGCTCAAGCCATGAGTAGTGCAAACACATGCTGGCTTTTTGCTAATTCAGAATAAATAAAAAAACAGTCTGAGGAAAAACAAAAATATTCAATGATCCATTATAATATACTAACAAGTAATATGTAATGATATAGTTAATGAAGGGCCTGGGCTCAACTGAAATGCAAAGTCAGGCAACCTGGAATAAAAGAATGTAATGGCAGAGGAAACAAAAAGATGGTCAACAAACAAAAGATGAAACTCATGAAGCAAAGTAAGAGAAAGTGCTCGGTAATTCCCAGCAAAAATGAGAAAGGAATTCAAAATGCTACGAAGAAACAAAAGTAGCAGCAAAAGCCAAAATCAAGAGTTTGTCTCAGTTTGATAAGTGCAAGAAAAGAAGCGTCAGAGCCGCTTTTGGTCGACCGTCCTCGTGGAATCGGCTCTCTTCAGGACTATTTGCAGCTAGGAAAATGGAGATTGTCTGACATCGGGTTTTTAGGGACTCACAGGAAGGAGAGGCTTGTTCTCCTCTTTGACCATTTTCGATGCTGCTGCCGCCTGGTAAGCAGGTGCCAGAAACAGAGGTCAAAAGTGCAGAGGTCAGTGCCTGGACAGAGAGGTCACGGCAACTCAAGTGTCCATTCTACTGCTAGCTAATGGCCATGAGTAGATATGAAGAGCTATTCTGAATGTCGCGTTACACCGGGACAAAATGGAATGACTGTGGCTGGCATGGCATGAAATGTCGAGTGTTAAAGGAATAGTTTCAAGTTTTGGGCAACTTTATTTTTTGCTTAAGTAAGATGAGGAGATGGATACTCCTCTAAGGTCTGTCTGTCTGTTTTTACCCTTTGCTTTTGTGAGGATCAAACAAACGAGACATATATTGAGTTGATGAGAGGAGATTCCTGGAAGTCTCTTTCTATTCTTCATGCCTGGCAGGTACACACCATTCAGGGCTGTATATAAGCTTATCTCCCAAAAATGTCAAACTATTCCTTTAATGTCAGGTAGTGATGCATTATGGGGATGATGCGGTATCATGCATTGTCATTTACATGCACTTGATGCTTGGCCTCAAGTAAAGAAATATCCATTATTATTATGATTATTCTATTTAAACAGCCATGCTATCCTATAAAAAGATACTAAAATGATCAATATTTTAACATAAGAAACTGATAGAAATGTTTCATCTTGAGCATTGCTGTGAAAACATGTGGCAGAGAGCATCTTAGCTGCTGCAAATCGACAATCCACAGCGAGCAAATATAAAGACAGACTGTGTGCGCAGGATGAAACAAACAAAGAAAATATCTGTTATGCTTTGTTAGCGCATTCCCAGCATGCAGCCACAGATGAAGCGTCGGCACTCCGTGTATGACGGATTAATGGGAATGAGGCAGTTGGGCCCATGCAGGTGTTAAAGGGAGGAGAAAAAAAAAATAAGCCACTGAAGAGAAACAAAAACTTGGAGAATACCTGTGTGGCTCAAAGCTTCCTCCATCTTTACCTCCTGATAAAAATAAAAGCAGTCGATTGTTAATGTTTTGATTCAAGGAGGTGTGGGAGGGAAACAAACAGATCATTCACACTGAAGACGTCTTCATGCACCGCTCCTATATGCTATGGAGAAACGCAATCATTGGATGATTAGGAGGAGGAGGAGGAGGAGGAGGAGGAGACAATGGAGGAAAAAGTCTGAAAGGTCTTATGACTGGGCTGGGTTTAGAGATGAGGAGATTCAGAGTTAAGTGGTCTGATCAGGCGCTCACTTTACAGGTTATCCCCTTCAAAAGCAAAAAGGATACGAGGTTATCCAGTCAGGTGATTGCTGAGGGTTAAGTCACACATCACAAATAGATTCTGCTGGACCCATTTCACCCCACAGTTAAAATTTTAATAATCTAATTTTCCAACTAAAACATCACTTGATTGAACCACAACAGTAATTTCATTGGTTCACAGAGCTGGCACCGTAACTGAGAAAGGGCAGCCAGTGCAAGTAAGAGATTTTCGGCTGTTTTGTGACATGTGCTGGCACGGATTTGACAAGACCAGCATGCCAGCGCTGAAACACAATCAGGTTTCTCAGAGCAGCTTTGGCCGCTCCAGTGCTCCACTCTCCAGCTGGTAATTACAGACATGAAAGTTTTATCCTCAGGACATAAACAACGCAGCCAGTTCATGCCACACACAAACGCTGTATAGCTCAGACTTTACAGGCTTAGGTCATACTGACATTACTTATTAACCGCCTCCATCACTGGGATGTCTTCTTTTAATGATCCTTGGACCAACTGGCGGTGATAAAAATAAATAAATAAATATACTGTGGCTGCCTATAGCACCGATGCGTGACAGGCTCGAATAAAACGACAGCCTCAATTGCTGTGATGACAGAGTCCTCCAAATAATAACCCTAACACTCGGTGACTCACAAAGGGGAAGATTGGCCACGATGCACAACTGTAACCTGGCCCTGTAATTTTTCTTTTTTTTTTTGATAAATTCAGAATATATTCCAGTAGAGTGGGAGATCCTGAGCTGAAAGACAAGTCACAGTGCACGTGTAGGTGTGTGGGTATGTGAGAAGAAAACACAGGAAACAAAGGGAATGCATATCTCAGTGATGATTACTTGACCTCCACCTGAAATTTGAGCAAACTGAGTGGATCGTCCCCAAACACATGCACCATGCAGATATGTACAAACACACACAAGACCGAGACTGAGACAGATTCAAACCACAGAAGACTGGAACACAAATATTATCACATCGTCCCTCGGATTGTGAGTTATATTAACGATACCACTTGTTACACGCTTCAGTCAGTCTGTTTCTTCTATGTGTAGAATCTGTTTCTGTCTTTATTGGCATCACAACCACCACTAAACCCAGTTCTTCACTCAAACGGGGAACAAACAGACTGAAAGGAGATTCTTTTATTTTAATTACTCTTTTTTTTACCTGTATCCAAGCCTTTAGGGCGAGGGTTACACTGCTTGTATCCTTGACAACTCCTCATCTCCATGAGCTGGGCATGGAGTGTGTTCAGCACCTCTCGATCCACTGCATATACTGCGTTGGTAAGCTGCCAACACAACACAACACACACAGACACTTGTTTTATTGTCATGATGTTATATCTTCTTGTTATATTCCCATGTAAATACCTGCAAAATTACTAACAGCACCTGTTCTTTAATAGAAGAGTTTTATAACGCAGGAGCCAATGAAAATTGTTTAAGAGTGACAAAGCAGACAAACGCAGTGAGAGAGAGCACAGCTGACTGATTGTAGACAGATGTTCACCCACCTGGTAGGGGTCACTGTTGAGGTCAAAGTACTCCAGGAAGCCGGTGGAGAATTCGCAGAAGAGCGTGTTGTGGGTCTCGTTGATTGTTCGCAGGCACCAGTACGTGTTGTTGTTGGAGCTGGTGCACGCACAGAATGCCCCCACTGCGAAATAAATGACACAGCTGCTGCCGTCAGTCCTAATCCTGACCATTATTTCAGGCGAAAACGTGAAACTCATTAAATGAATGGAAATTTTACGAATGTTTGACAACCAGATCTACATCATGTTAAACGCTGATCAAACAATCATTATCTCGCTGATGTTTGGAGACTGAAGCTAATAAACGCACGTGTCCAGAAGGGAGCCGTCTGCCAGTGGTCATTGTTATGCGTGAAGCAAGTGAGGCCTGGAAGGCTGCAGTCGTCGCCATTCCTCTGGCGCTTCTTCTCCTTCCTTTCCTTCTTTCTCCTGCGGATCTCGTTGTACAACTGGGCCTTCCCGTCTATGTCCCGCGCAGCCTCTCTGTCAGACAGAAACGTGAGAGAGGATTACAAAGGCGTGACGCAAACATGACATCAGCCCCTACCCTCCCTGGTGCAAGTAACCGCAGTAATTGGGGGGATACAAAGGGGACTTCCAGAAGGCCTCACTGATGCCAGGCTATGACAGCCTGTTTACTTTCATGTTTGAGGCCTTACTACAGTATTTCCAATTTTCTCTGGAATGACATTCTAGCCACTGTCCCCTCTTCCTCCAGCCCGAACACACGGCAGGCACTGCGAGAAACAGCTGCTTTACATAAGCATAATCGGTTCCCAGTGTTTCCTGGTGCGAGCCGATCACTGTGTTTGAGGGACTAACTGATTTCCCTCTCTGCTGGATCATTCTGTCTTTCCATGCAACTCAATCACTTCCAGACACACAATGACAACATCTGCTTTGTCATTTAAAGTCTATTGAGGGACCATTTATAGATGGCATGCCTTCTTTAGAAACCTGTGTGTATTTTAGGATCGCATACATCATTAACACACCAAAGTAAACGTACATGATAGAGTGTTTCAACTGTGATCTACAAAGCAACCGAAAATGAAGATGAGCTTTAGTGATGGATTCGTGCAGGGACCACCATGCAGATGTACGGTTAAAGAGCATTACAGCACACACCATTTGCACATTTTCAATCAGTTGCAGATTTCATGGTCAGTGTTAACTGAAAGATAAAATGCTGAAACTAAACAGGGCAAACTCAGAATTAAAAGGGGAAGAGAAACTCACTTAAACGGATGGAGTTGATCATTCCTGCTCTTCAATCTCTCTGCCTTGTTTCTGTGTCCTTTGCTATAATAGCTGTTTTTTATGAACAGAAAAGGGACCGTGGAAGAAAAGTTGTTTTTTTGTTTTGTTTTTTGTTGTTGTTTATTTTATAATCCATGTAATCCAGCAGGGTTTGGAATAAGGCCTAAAACAAGCTTTAAAATCAACTTTTCCAACAATACTGGAGATATAAATGCATTTTTAAAAGTGAAATTATAAGTGACTGACCTCTTCTTTCCACAGTCACAATCATCTGGCCGTGTCCTCTTCAGATGACCTCTTACTTCTCGCAGTTTTTTCATTTTTTCTTGAAGTGCTTCAATCTAGAAATACATAAGCAATACAACCAATGACCTTTGATAAAAACAAATATCCAGAAAACTGTCCAAGAGCCTCATATTGAACCTCATACACTCACCTCCTGGTCCACATAGCTCTTATGATCCTTCCACGCTCTGGGGGACTGGTAGATTTCTCTCTCGCAGTGGACGCTGTCGTTCACGAGGATGTAACACCTAAAAAAGATGCAAAAACACCCCCTGCTGTATTCTACTTTATTGACGCAGAGAAATGTAAGTGAGAGGGGAAATTTGATTGCTTACTTGTGGGTAACTTTCACAGAGTTCAGGTATCCGACTGCATTTGTATCATCTGCCAGCATTTCCTCTGAACCGTCGTCAGACCCCAACTCATATTCTGGTTCCTCTGGGTTGTAGTGACGCTTGGAGATGACACGAGGACGGACAGCTGACTGATCATCTGCCTGAAGGTCAATATCATATATTTGACCTTCAAACTCCACAGACAGAGACCTGGCAGGTCGAGTGTGGACGAAGCGTGGGCGATAACCTATTATAAAGAAAAAAGGATGCTATGTATTTCTTTTTACTCTCATTTCCACCTCATTTCAACATTGCAATGAAGTAAAAGCCAGCATCCTAATACACCAACTGATTTTTGGTAGGATATCCTATCTGGATCTTTAAGGCTTATTACATGTTCATACCATTGTTGTACTATTTCCAAGACACATCAGAGGCCATCAGACCATTTGATAACAAAGCCCCAACAGCCCACGCATGCACAAAGGCACGTCCAGAGCATACATTCCAGGACCTGTTGAACAATGTTTGCTTTTTCCATGCATGGGTCTCACTAGAGCATAAAAAATCCATTGCCGGGAATAAAAACTTGAGGCTTTAAAGATTTCTCTTTCTAGTACTGAGAGACAGACATTAATGGGACTTTTTAAGAAAACAAAAGCTCTTGTTTTTGAAGTGAAATAATCTGACACACATGTATATGCATTTTGCCATGGTTTCAATTAAATCACTGTCCGTCTATATTACAAGAAGAAAGAGCAGGTTTGGGTATACTCACGGCGGCTTGTTGAGGAAGGAAACTGTCGGTGGGAGCGGCGTTCGGTCTTGGATCGTTTATACTGTGCGTCTCCACAGTCGCAGGCCCTCTCCCTTTTGTCGTAACTGTCACGGGGCTTTAGGCTGCGGGCTCTCTTCCTGGAGCCTTCTTTGGAACCACCTTTACACTTCTGTATCCTCCACTTCCCTGTGATCTCCTCAACGCAGTGCCATTTCTGCAGAAAGAATTACTTTTGGTAGCACAATAGGCTTGCAAAAAAAAAAATAAACCAAAGTTTCCTTGCAACAGCAATGAACACATCTTATTTCTTTTTGGGTATGGCTAATTAGTGCCTTAGATGTTAATGATATGACAGCACAATTTGAGATTTCACAACTAAACCTTTAAGAAAATGAGCACATGCTTCTAACAGACATATCAGAGCCTGTGGGAACGAACGGCATCCAAAAGCAGCGAGAAAGATCAACCAAAACTAAAACATGAGGCGAATTGGGTCTGTCTGGTTTCTGGAAAACAAAGCGGAGAGCCATATCGTTTTCACATTGGGTATGTCCATACTATGTGCGTCACTGGGGTAATTGTGTAAATACATGTCCATACAATCGCAGACATCCCCCGCGCCATTTCCCAACATGAATTCACGCTGGGAAAAGAAAGTTTTGAAGCTAATTGCTGTGAGTAGTGCCGCTTGTTGGGTCTCGAGTAAACGAAAGAGACACATCAGTAAAGTTTGGTATAGATGATGAGGGCTGAGTGTGGGAACGAGGGTCCAAACAAAGGGCTATAAGTCAGATCGGGTTCCTTTTGGAAGAGCTTACAGACCAAACAGGGCTGTTATATCAGCATCAGACAAGACGTGAGAGCGAGAGAGAGAGATGTATTGTCACTGGAGGACGAGAACAATCTCCATCTTTCTTTCTCCTTCTCCCTCGCCCTCCTGCGAGTGCTTTAAAGGTATAAGAGTATCACTGCAGCAGCAGAAAAGCAGAATAATATAATATAGAATTTCAGGATATCATCCTGAGACCGATCCATGTTGAGATTTTCCACTGTGCATAATAACAAAATAAGATAACTGTAATCAAATTTGTTAGCATGGATAAAAAGGAGAGATAAAGCATTTGTTTGCTTTGAGCAAGAAACATTTTACTGGCCTCCAGGTTGCTTATATGAAGGTATAGTTAAACCATTAATAAGAAGCTACTTGCAATCAGTGTTGGTCAAGTTACTTGAAAAAAGTAATCAGTAACTAATTACTTCCCCCCAAAAGTAATCCTTTATTTTACTGATTACTTATTTTCAAAAGTAATTAATGACTTAGTTACTTAGTTACCTTTTAAAAACATGATTTACTACCTGAATAGGTGATAAAGCGATAGATCTTTCAGCCCAATTCTACTTTTTCTGCGTAATCCATCATAGAAAATGTAATCAAATGGAAAAGTCTCTTTTTAAAACTTGTTTTAATCTTTTAACTTTATGCATCAAGCAAACATTAAATTATATGCATCATTCTCTGACTGGAAGAAATTTGTTTAACATTTAAACCTATTTTCTGCACATTCCAGCACATAAAATAAAATATTTTTTTGTGTTTACACTCAGTCTTTCAAATAAATGCAAGTGAAACACAGCAGAAAATAAATAAAATCAAAGACTCAGCGGTCCTGTTGCTCTATTTTCACCTGTATAGTAGGCGGATGTTTTCCCTGGTGCAGGTGTGCCGCAGCGGTCAGTGGAAGAATCCGCGAGTTTGTCTGTGAATTTCCCTGGTAGCGCACTCGGTGCTTGCACGGAAGTTTAGGGGTTTTTTCACTGTAAAAAGAAGTTTTCTTCCCACAGCGGACGCTAATGTTTTTGTCACTTTTTACAGAATCAAACTCAAAGTAAGGTCAGTACTTCCACGCTTTAAACGCTGCACGCTCACACTCTCTCCTGCACTCGATATATTATCCGTTGTTGATCTGCACACAGCTGTACGTCATTGTCATGAGACACTCTCGCAAAAAATAAAAAATAAAAAATCACGGTTTTAGTAACGCAGTAACGCAGCGTGCTTACGGGAAAGTAACAGTAATCTAATTACCTTTTTTGCAATAGTAATCCTTACTTTACTCGTTACTTGAAAAAAGATAAAATACGTTACTTGTAACATATTACTGCCCATCTCTGCTTGCAATCACTTCAACACACTAGATGTACTTATGAGCACATATGATGAGCTTTCACTTGCATTATATGATGCAGTATACACCTCTGATGCCTATTGCTCCTGTTAATAACTCATTGTTATACACACTGTGAGGTGTTCGTTATGATGGATCTGGACTGCATTAGCCAAACCCTTATAAATCTCTGATTGAATACTACAGGACATTTGTAATAATTTGTCTTATTCTGGCCTGTCTGTTCCGGGGCCACAACCTCTACTATTTGGCTGTTGGTCTGCCAGAAAATTCATGGGCATAGATCAAAGGGATGTACCAATTAGCGCACCACAAAACGGTGTAAAGCGGTCCAATTATAAACCAGTTGTGGCTTTATAGAACAGTTCAAAAGGCAGCTAAGAGGTCACTTCAAAATAATTGCATCGGCTTTCTTTAGTGGATATATCAGGGCACTCATATGGTCAAAAGGTTGCAGAAAAAAGAAATGCGCTTGTGTGCAAATGGGTGTTTCTCCTTTACCTGTCCGGGCTGTTCACACGGTGTCTGGAATTCAGCCTGCTGGCAAGTCTCTCTGACCTTCTTGTACTTGGGGAGACTGTTGCTGTGTTGAGTACTCGCTGAGTCGTCCTTTTTTCTCAGGATCTTCCTACACGACAAAACAAGGAAAGCAAAATCATATCAAATGGTGAGTGACGTCAAATGGCGTCAAATTCAACTGCCCTGTCCCCTTTTCCTTTACAACCACCACCACAAACACTGGCTAAGTCTCTGCTACGGCCATGCCAACACCACTGTCCTTCCTCTTCCATTATACCTCGACTAGCCACAGCAGTCACAGACAGAACGAAGATGCCAGTGAGGCACAGAACAGCCTGTCCCCTTACACAGGAGGGCCACTGCAGTGTTTAATTTTTTGTTGCCGTCTTCTTTGGCTGGAACCAGCCAATGTTCACACGCTAGCTTGGCTGACGTATCTTGCCTTCAGCCAAGAGTGATTAAAGAGCAAACAGTTGTTAAAGACCCTCCCTGATTGCTGCATTACGTAGATGGAGTTTTAAACAACGCAGTCAGTCCCAGCTGTCATTCAGCATTTCACAGGCTCAGATGTAGTACTGTAAGGTCATGTGAGGTTATTAAATCAGACAACATATCACATGACTGGTGCAGGAACTGCAGATAAAACTTCGACTACTGTATTTGTGTCAATAGAGTCAAGTTAATGGAGGCTAATCTTATCACTTAAAGAAAAGTGGACCTGTGGACGTCATTTAAAAAAAGTTTAGAGTTTAACTGAGAAACAGATTTAAAAGTCAGCAGGCTGCTGGCTGACATGAGCAGCAGCAAAGCTAACAAAAGCTTCTTTTATTCTCTTGAATACGTGTGAGAAATGATAGCGGTGATGTAGCAGTAACAGCAGCTGTAAAGAAGAATGTGACACTGTAATCTATAATATTTTTCATTTAAATTTTTCTCCTTTTACACAGTTAGACTGTGCTGCCAGCACAATCTGCCTTCAGCCAGCGATTGTTCTCTTGCCTTTCGTTTTCATACGAGTGCCCTCATGGCTTTCTTTTCTTGTTTCTTCAACCTATGTTTTTTTTAACCCTCGGGCAACTGTATATCATAAAGTCGAGCTTGACGGGATTATTTCTCTCCTCAGTTGTCATGTTTCTGTCAGTGTACCTCTGGCGTTAGCACAGCGAAGTATGTTCATTGAACAAAAGTGGACTGACAGCTTGGAGGTATCATTTTCTGCGACATATATCTTGTGGCAGAGGAGGTTAAATAAAGAACTGACAGGGTTTGTGAAAGGACACACACTGGATGGAATCAGAAAACAGCCTTGGGGAAATAGTCAAGTGTATTCTGCAGTGTGGCTCCTGCATTCCACACTGGGAAAGCTGGTGACATGTCCTGTGAGTGGATTGAGTGTGAGGCTTCCAGCTATTCCTCAGGTAACATCATCCTGAGCTTGGCTAGCCTTTGTTTATTTTGCGTATGTCTAGTCCTCCCATGTTACTGAAATGTATCTTCCTCCTGTCTCCATCGATGCAAGCTAAGTCAAGTTTAGGACTATGATCTAGGATTGTGTACTTAATATATGCAAGCCCCCCTCCCCTCCGAGGAGACAAAGACTCGATAGCTTTTCTTTTCTTTTTTTTCCCCCCTAAATGACCTGGTTACATGTGTCAGCGCCCCTTGCGTGAACTGTCATAATTTTCCAGGAATTTTAGCTTCGCCAAACAACTTACAACACTTTCAATTGGTTACACCATCACTGCCGTCCAAGCCGAATGTGGTCAGGAAATGTCTGTCAGATAACAAATAACCGGGAAAAGCAGATGCGTTGCTCGAAAAGGGAACACGCACCGAGCCCTGCACATTTCGGGTTCATTTAAATGTTTTCATCAGGTTTATGTGACACACGGTGACACGGATGTGTTTGTGGTGTGGAAAGGGAATAAAGAAAGCCGGTTTACCCTCGCTCCACAAGGAATGTGTCTCTCCAGACTTTGGGTTTCCGGTTTGGTTTGAATCTGGGAAAACAAAACATACAAAGTTTATAAGCTTCATATGGCCTATGCACTCACTATCAGCTACAGCACGGTGGGAACAAAGCTAGTCAGAATTATGGAAGTTGATCACAGCAAGAACAGGACCTTGCGGGCGTAATGCTCTTTTAGTATTAAAGGGATTGTGCTAAGTTTTTCTGTAAAAACATTTTCGTGCAGATTTATTATAAATAGTGCAAGGCACAATAATCTTGCATTCCTTTTATACACGGTTAGTACAGTGGGTTTGCTGGAGACAAAAAATGATTCAGTTTGCAAACAAATTCTACAGGAAACCTCATAAAGAAGAAACTCAGTGTTTCCCAGCCAAAGTCCCACAGCCAAGGAAAATCTGCCAAATTGCCCCAAACCCACTCTGCCCAGCTGGAGCAAAAGCCATCATTTTGGCTATGGAAATTTGCATTTGCTCAATAGAAGTCAATAGAAAGAGTTGTTGCACATATGCACGCTGTGGAATTACATGTACATAGTATCCATTACAGCATGGCATAATGGATCCACACAAACCTGTTGCCAGTCCGTTCCTGTTCCAGCAATTTAAGGATGGGCTTTCCATCCATGTCTGGAGGGATCTCCAGTCCAGCAATGTGGAGAAATGTGGGAGCCAGGTCAATGTTTAGCACCAGATGAGGGTTTCTGGAACAGTACAAGCGTGAAAGACGTTAAGTGATAAAACTGATGGATTGAAATATCAGAAGTTTACTCAAAGAAGACAACAAGAGTGCAGCAAAGACTTACTGAATGTTTTTATAGTAACAGAAAAAATGTGCGTAGTTACTTACACTGCCCCAGGCTCCACATTCGGTCCTCTCATGAAAAACGGTACACGGATATCAAAATCATAAGGCATTGACTTGCCCTTGACCAACCCGAACTGACCAATGTGGTATCCGTGGTCTGCTGTATAAATGATGTAAGTGTTGTCCAGTTCGCCAGTTTCCTCCAACATGTCATAAATCTGTGTGAAAAAAAGCATCAGTAAAATGATCCATGGTAGATTACTCAATTATTTACAGTAACTACATATCCATTAATAATTACTCATACCTTCTGCACTGAATCATCCACAGACATAAGCGTCTGTAGCCTTTTCCGATGCAGGAAGTTGGTGAACTCCATGTGGATCGGTTTCATGGGGCCTGTGTACTGCATGATCCAATGTTTGTCCATATTGGGGGCATAGTTGTAGCTCGGGGTGCTGAAAGGGCAAAAGGAAAGGAGAAAGGAGACGGGTATGTTAAAAAAAAATGCATTATTTGGGTTTCATTGTGTTGCCGTTTAACTCGCGTAGAAGTCCGAAAAACATTTTGGACGTGTCCACATCAGAGCGCCTAACAGCCAAACATTTAAGATGCCAAAAACACCTGTCTGCTACTTTTCACAAACCTCTGCTCAGCAGCAGGTGTCACAGTTGTCCACTGTGCTTGACAAGCATCAATAGCCGCTCAGTTTGCTGGGGGAAAATGTCTTAATACTTTGCACCCAGCACCTTGACTGTTTTTCCACACCTCTCTCAGACCAGATCTCTCCTCCTCACACAGACACAAGTCTCCTCGCTTCACTACACTCCTGGCAAAGACAAGTCATTTGAGGGTTGGCACATGCTTAAGAAAATAATAGGTCCAAAAGTCGGGTTTGCAACAACTTCTGGTCTAAAAAAGCAAAGAAGTCATGCTCATTTGAAATTGGGGAATTACAAGACTGGACAAAGGCAAGACAGAGAGAAAAGTGCTTGCGTTTGTCGAGTTTGTGTTCAGCTGAAGGAAAGTGTTCCCCTGCTTGCAGTAAAGGGAAGCGGAACATCTGATGTTGTGCAAATCTTCTGCAGTTGAAAGCAAAATAGCACACAAATTATATACACTAAGTATATATAATGTACGTAGAAACCCACAGAATCTCAGTAGCAGTGAAGTTGTGTCCCTTCAGCTTTAAGTAATCCACTTTATAAATGAGCAGCTTCTACCCCTGAATAAACAGCCCAAGCCTCAAAATCTGCGTACTTAATGAAGACTTGCTTTGGGAGCTACTTTGCCCTCAGTGACTGAGCTGCCTTCTGTCCTCGTCTCCTCAGGACTGCTTTGTGAGAAGGGTGAACTCTTCACCCACTTAGCAGGCGGTCTAATAAGACCCACAAAGGGACCTGTTTCTGGGCAATGGGCCACCAAGGTATGGGGGCGCTGAGCACCAGGGAACCAGGAATGTAGATGTCAGTGGAAAGACGCCAGTCCGTAGCAGAGGTCACACCTGCATACTGTTGCATATAGTGCAGGTCTACCTTATTGTCTACATTATCCTCGGCTTACAGGAGCACTCCATGCACCCTAAAATGCCTCCTAACCTTAAAACGTTAGGAGGCACGCTTGAAGATGAGAGAGTTTCCATAAAGCAAGTTTTTAATCTATGGCCAGAATAGCATCTATCACTCCCTGCAGGGAAAGACATGCCATTGACAAACCGCACCAAATCTACAGTGTTTAAAATAGGTCGGGAACATAGTTCGCATCTGAGAGAGAGAGTAAAAGCACCTGAGGAATGTTAATGACATTAACATCAAACCATCCCCAGCTATTGGTGCTGTCAAAAGCACAGACGCTTGTTTTGATTTATGAAGCGGCTCCTCCTTAACTGCCACGCGGTCTCTTTCCATCTCTGTGCATAACACACTAGCTGTAGATGGCATCTACTACAAAGTCATCTTTCCATAATCCAATTTAAAATGGAACAGTGTCAAGAATATCCCCATCTATAAAAAGACATTTTTGAACATCGGAAAAAAAGTGTTCCCATAACTGTTATGAAAGTTTATAGTCAAACAAACACCCAACCATGCCAACCACCTGGGCTCTCCTTAGTAATCTCACCACTTAATCTACACAAACACACACACAATAACTGGGGCAACCCCTTTAGTCACTCGTGGGCCCCAGCTCCACCCCCTTCACCCGGAGACTCAAGCTAAAAATAAATTAATAATGTCACAAAGGGTGTTCCAGAGCGCACAATGCATTCCTCTGGTCCTAGGAGCTCCAGGGCGAAACTGCTGATTGATATGGATGGGGTCAGGAAGTCCTTTGCGAATTGCACAGGCGGGGAGGAAGGGGTAAGCAGAGCGAGCTGGAAAGAGAGAAGGAGATGACACTGGGAAACAAGGAGGGAGAGGTAAACAGAGTGATAGAAACAGAGATATACAGATAGAGAGACAGAGGGGTAGTATAAATAGATGACAAAGTTAAGTGTGACAGAAAGTGAGAGGCAGGAACACTAAAACCTCTGGGAAACATAAAGAAAAGGGAGTATTGAGTCTTCAAGTCCAAATCTAATTCTCTAAAACACCATGCCTCCACACATTGAGCCGTGCAGTGAGGCAGTAGGGCTTGGTGCCAGTGAAACAACCCAAAGTACTGCAGCTTAACTCAATGAGAGCTGCTGGAGGCCGGTGTGGGTTTGGCATAGAGCACAGTGCTACGTTAAAAAACCATTCCCGATCTTCCCTATGGTATGTGCCTCAGCTACTCTTGGATGATAAATCATTTTGATTTCACGCTTGCCAAGTCGTCGCCCCCAGCGGCTTCAGAGCAACCTGTCATCTCGTGGGGATTGGGGTGCATACTTACTGTAATAATGTTAGGCAAACCAAATCGCAAAAACTCAATTTAGCTGTTAATGACACAAAGGCTGAAATCAAAATCTGGGCCCTAAACACTCATTTTTCATTCTTCTCTAAGGCTACAATTCCTGTGTCAAAACCCTGATTAGTGTATATGTTTGAGCATGTATGATAATGTGAGCCTCAGTATTGCTTACATGTGCTGCGAAGCATTCGGGAAGAATTCGGCATACTGTGGCGCCGAGTCTTCTGGGCCGTGAGGAGCAGCGTGACTGACGACCATCATCACGGGACGGTGCGGATACATCTTCTTGGACATGCGGAAGAAGCTGATGCTGTCGTTGGTGATTAGGTCAGTGAAATAGTCCTTTGAAAGAAGAGCAAAAATAAGGCCCGTTAAAAGGGCGAAAAGTCTAAAAGAAAAAACCTAGAAATAAATATGGAACTGAGGGAAAATATACACCAAAAAAAAAAAGAACATAAATTACACAACACATGCTTTCATAACTCATTTGCAGTCCAATCACTGTGACATGTTGCTTGCCTTCGTCTAGTCACTTTCAAATAAATTGAGAGGGGCCATTGGGGATATGAAGTGGGGCCATTGAGTACACTACGGTACCAATCTGTCGAGTCAACAGCTGGCAGCTTGCCTGTGTGTGTGTGTAAATGAGTGTGCGTATGTGTATACAGTATGTGGGCAGTTGCCTCATCAGTGAATCTCTGCACTATTGAATGTGACACCACTTGATGGCGAGGGGCCAGGCCCTTTTAAATAGCATGTTGTGATAAATTTGCTTTCTGCTAACTTCATTTTATTTCGCTCACTTTCTGCTACATCTCCCTGCTTCCTTTTGTCTTTTTCACACAAAGTGACATCAAAATATCTTTTAAGAAACTGAGATATTGGCTTTGGGTAATATAAATGGTAAATGGACTGGTTATTATACAGCGCTTTTCTCCTCTACCTAAGAACTCAAAGCGCTTTATACAATTTGCCTCATTCACCCATTCACACCATTCATACAAGCACCTTTTCTATGCTTCTTCTATCTGACATTTACGCACATTTATACTCTGATGGATGCATGGGAGAGCAACTTGAGGTTAGTATCTTGCCCAAGGATATTTGGCATACAGACCGGAGCAACCAGGGATCAAACCAGAAAGTAGACTCAAGCGCCAACAACAGTTCTCAAGATGCCAAATGCTGTGTTTCTCTAAATTAAACACCACAGGCAAAGAGAGAACAACTGGATGAATGTGAAGAGCTTAGACACAGGAAATGTGAAATTGTCACAACACTGTACAGCAGTCCCACCTTGAACTGAAATTACAGTAGCATTCGCCAAGTTTCCAAGAGAAGACCAACCATTGTACCTGTTGTTGCTGCCTGGCATACAACAAATGAAAGGGAGTGCCAGGCTGAGAATCAAAGGGTAACGGGTGATTTCCTTGAAATGTCAGAAGTGGGTTTGGCTGATTCATCTTGTCTCTATTAATAGGTTTTACAGCTAGACCAGCTTTAATGGCCTGGCGGCTGTACATGCCCGTGGAGGCCGATGATTATGTGCACATGGCAAAGCACCGCCGTGCACTTTATTTTGCCAGCTCCCAAATCTGAGCCACTGCTGCTGAGAGCTCTGGCAGGTCAGAAGGAAGTGACAGTGTTGTGGGGAATGCCTGGCCAGTGACTATAAAATAGTCAGGGAGGTGAAGAATATCACTTTTCCCTTTTGGAGCTGATTGGTAATAGTAAGTGGCACTCACCCAACGGCACCCCATTAGTACATGGTTTCATTTTCCCAAATCATTCATCTATTTAATTTGTAATCCTCATAAGTTTTTAAATGACCTACAGGACAGCCAATGCACCAGTGTTTTATAGGTTTACATTTACAACATTTATTGTTTTTTCAAAGTTACAAGATTGCACATCTGTCAAATTAGCAGTGAGACACTTTATAATATCACAGCTGTTAGAGTTGTTGCTCTACTGTCGTGGGATTTGATATTGATGGATGATATTCTGAAACTAAATCTCACTCAAGAGTGTTTGACAAAACCCTTAACCTCAATTAACTCATCCTCCTACAGAAGAAAAATCAAACAGGACCTAACTGGATGAAATCACAGGGCAGGGTCTGTAGCTTAATCAGTGTCATGATGTGCAAGATGCACTCTGCACAGATACTCTGACCTTCTCACCCCATCCAAACCTAAAGAACTGCGGTTGTCCTGGTGGCAGCAGGTTGATGGGCTTTGGCAGTAAACAGAAAATATTGTGTCCATTTGGTTGTAAACCACAATCTGCTGACCAAGTCCGTGTCATGTAAACACACCGGCCCAAGCCTGTGGGTAATTTTACACCTTGGTCCAAGTTGGCAGAGAAGTAGCAATCCAAACATTTGTTTGCCCATCTCATAGGCCAGCCCGCCACATGGATTTCTTGTATATCCAGCACTGTGCAACCTAGGGAGATATTGGCACGGACTTGCGAAAACAAACTGACAGCTCTTACAAAAACATTTGGGGAAGATTGATGACCGATGCCATCTAGAGCTACAAAAAGACAGTGTAACCACAGTCATCCCCCAGCAGTAGCAAACAGTGGTGTTACAGCACAAAGTCATTCTGCAAAACTTGATAGTGAGACACAAAGAGGAAGAATAAGAGTGAGAGACAAAAACAAGTTGTCAAGTTGGCTTCTCATAAAGATGCACCACTTTTATAGCGTCTAAATATTGAGGAAAGGTGCATCATAATAAAAGGATGCTGCAGAAAGAGGAGGCGTCAACTCAGCTCGTTCCCTTTAATCCTCAAGAGAGAATTCCTGCCATCCTGAATCACCACACAGCCATAAGCTGCTTCACTGTCTGTATTTATAAGCGAGTGGAACCTGCAATTTGTCATGTGAAGTCTTAATATTAAGTCATAACGGCAAAACAAATTAGGGACTGAGCTAATAGAGCCTTTTCGTATGAATTATGAGAACACATACCTTGGCATAATCAGCACCATGTTTCTCCTTGTAACCATTCCGACAGACAGTATAATTATAGAAGCGGGAATTTTTGATCAATCCAACCCATTCGCGCCACCCAGGTGGGATGTAGCTGCCATTGTACTCATTGAGGTACTTGCCGAAGAAAGCTGCAGAAGAAAAGATGAGAGAAAGAAGGGAGAGATGGGCCTCTTTTAATATGCAGTTTCTTTATATATGCAGTCTTTACAAGCACTGCTTCCTTAAGGCGATGCCTGTAAAAAAACAAAAAAAAACAACATAATTGTGTGACTGTGCGACTTTATCTGCGCTTATGTGATGTTTAACATTTTTGCTTGTCTCCTTTTCCCTGGATTCTCTGACAACATTCTCGGATAGGCTGGGCAGGAAGCCAGGCTGTCCCAGAGACGGCTAATTGCAGACTAACGCAACGACTCCAAAACCACAAGTCGAGCTGCAGCCCACAGGACCCCACTGAGCTGCCCAGTTCAACGCCTGCCCATCACTCAGGCAGACAGTGTCTGATGAGACACGACATCGACCTGGCACGCTCAACGTGTTTGCATTTCTCACAGCAGACAGCCAGGCAGGCAGGCAGGTTTGTGGAGTCTAGCTTACTGTATAAATTTGCATTGACTAACATATGAATGGCGTTGCCAGGAGGAGATTAGAGCTAGTAGTGACTGACACTCTGTTAATCAGAACCGAGAACCTCATACAGGTGGACCATCGTCACTATCAAAACTGCCATTTTCCATAAATAAATAATAAGAGAACACCACAGGCATGAAATAAAGAGTCCTCAATTATATTTGTGTGAGTGTGCATTCACAAACCTGTTCTATAGCCAGTTTCATTGAGGTAGACTGCAAAGGAGCGCGGCTCATGCTGAGCTTGCCAGGAAGGGGAGGAACAGTTCTCATTGTTGGTGTAGGTGTTGTGGTTGTGGACATACTTGCCCGTCAGCATGGAAGAACGTGACGGGCAGCACATGGGTGTGGTGACAAAGGCATTGGTGAAAGAAGTGCCACCATCCTCCATGATCTTGCGGGTTTTATTCATTACCTGTAGAGAACCTGGAGGGCGAGGTAACGTGATCAGTGCTGTACAGTTACAGTGAAATCTTATTAAACACACGCAAATACTGTTTTTCACTCGTATTTACTTAATCTGTGATTCAGTCCTCTGAAAGGCAAATAATTACAATTCAGCACACGAGAGACCAGATGGCCATTCCGGTGTGGCTTATGGCCTCTACTTAATATTTAATGTGCCAAGAAAGACTACAGAAGTCCTGATGCAAATCACCACAAAGACAAAGAAACACATTAGAACAGAGAGGATTGAAGACTGGGAAAAACACTGAATTTTAGATAAACTGTGCACTTTTTCTTTTAAATAGGGAAACAAATTGAAGCCAAATGAAAATTTCCAGGAAGACCAGGGGTTTCTGCCAGGCAGCCTTACCCAACTCAACATCCTGGTCGTCAGTCATGATGAGGATGATGTTGGGCCGGATGTTTCTGCGGTCTCTCTGAATGCGGCCCCTGAGGCCCTGAGCCCTGGTGGTGGTGAAGGCCCAGCTGCCTGGAGCCCAATCCAGCGACAGGAGGGCCAACCAGGACAGCCAGTGAATCAGCATGGTGACTGAAACAACAGGCCAGAGGATGGGTAGATGGAGGAGATTAATGGAGAGAAGGGGAGAGAGAGAACCAGCCAGGCCACTCACTCACTCTTGTGCAGCTCTTGCAGCAGTGATGGACTGTGGGGAGACAAGAGGGGGAAATGTATAGAGACATTACAACAATAAGCATGGTGGGAGGTGAAACTTTAGGGTCAGTTTTGCAGTAGTGGAAGAGAAAACTGCATTGCACCTGCAGAAAGCCAGAATCCCTGTTGGAACATTTAAGCACATTTACTTCAGGTAACTTCTGTGCAGATGGTCACAAATCACACTCAAACAGAACAGTTTATCCATAAACAGGGAAGCCAAAACAGATTGGCTTTAGCCCTTAACGGTCCAGCAAGGAAAACTTATTCAGCAGTTCAAATATATGCTGTGTGCAGATGGAAACTCCATTAATACTGAACACAAAAATCCCTCAACCTCAACTCCCTGATCTGAAAGAAAAGAAAATACTCAACTCTGTCAAAGTTAAACAAAAACAAATAAACTGAAGATCTAGAAACACAGATCTCACCTCAGAGAATCCCGCGAGTCCCCTACTTTTACAGTTTTCTCTTTATCTCTCTCTCTATCATTTCCTGGTTTTCCACTCTTCTACCGTGTCAGAGAACACACTCGTGCACGGAAAGTCTCCATCCCTACTGGACAGCTGCTGTTTAGCTAACTGTGATGAGATTAGGCCATTGGCTGCACACCCAGAACCACTTGCCTGCATGAGCCAATTGTGGCCCCCCTTTTACCTGCCACTCAAAAGTCACCCCCTGGTGAGTCAAGCATGACACAGGGCCAGTGGGGGGAGAAAAAAAGGCACTGGAGGCGGGGAGAGGGTTCCACTACATTAACTGCAACGCCACTGTCGGGAATCACAGATGACCACTGAGTCATCACTTGGCAGCCTCTTGCTCACTATAACAGTCATCATAGCTGAATGCTCCGACTAAATTCCAGTGATCAGTAAAGTAAAATGTATACTAGTACAAACCTGAGCTCAGATTCTATTCCTGTACCAATGAAAAGCCAGTCTAAAGAAATTCAAAACATTATACCGGTAGTGTTGTGCTACAAATTAAAGTTAAAATGTAATAAGAATTCAAAGATGCCTTCAAATATATATAAAATATATGTGAAAGAATGGCTTCTGCCTGTGAGATGAACCGTGATGCAGTAATAATGAGAACCTCATCACCACCTGTGAAAAAGTGCCTTGCGGACAGCAGTCCCACTGAGTGGCACCACACTGCTCCCTATTCTGGGTTAATGGCCTGAAAACAAATGGCAGGTCTATGACACCTGAGCCCGGCCAAACCCCACTGGGTGGCTCCGCCGTTACCATCATTTCCACAAAAGGCCTGTCCGAATCAGCAGAGAGTAACAACTCTAATAAATGATTTGTATCTTGATGATTTTGATCTATCGCACAGTCCAGAATGAACTAACCTGCTTTGTTCGGATGGTAGTCGAGGACGGTAAAGATTCTGTTTGGTAATTTGCATCAGGAAATTAAAACACCTACTCTAGTCGTGTATCAGATAGATGCAAATCATCTCAAATACCCAACACCTCCCAATGTTGACCCTGCTCTACTACGCTGTTTATTTCAGCTGCTTCTCCAGTTTGATGTTAGATATGATAAGCAGAGCTTCAGACAGAGCTTTAAGAGTACTTTGGTGTACTGGGTTTCAGACAAGCTGTGTCTGGACTAGCCAGCCAGCCCAGTCATCGTGACAGCCCTGTGCAAACACTGGCGCCGTTTGGACAAACACCCCTCTGGTGCGAGGTGGCAGAGTGCACAGAACCTTGCAGTGAGCTACACACACAACACAAACTACTTTACAAACACATGGTGACACGCAGAAACTCATAGACGAGCCTTTATCCCACAAAAAACACACTCTCCTGCCGTGTGGATCCAAGTCCTCCTACACAAATTCGGAATGTTTCCCATATACAAGACACATAACCCATATCTAGACAAAGCTCAAGTCTCTGTTTCTATCAGAGCTGCGGAAGACCTGACATCAGCTGTAAGCCAGTCGGCCAGCGAGTGTAATGCTAGCACCCAGCGCAAATTCAATTTTACATGCCAACGATTCCAAGCAATGGCCTCTTCTTGCATCTTAGACAAAACAGACAAGAAGGTTCATTGTGGTGTCTGATGCAAACCTTGTGGTGCTGATCTACAGTGGAGTCAATAGCTATTCTGTCTGAAATGACTGAGACCGCAGGGCTAATAAAGCGCCACACAAAACCCCCCAATAGAATGAGGGCTGTTATTATGCAGGCCCCCTCCCCTTTTTCTGGACTACCGCTCGTAGTCCATTTCACCTGATCCACTTTGCTCACTAGGCCATCTGAGGTTCACTTAGGAGCAAAAGGACTTCTACAGGTCTTGAGTCATTCGATCATCCTTCTCAAAGTGACCCATCATCAAAGAAAACCCAAGTATATGCTGGCATCATATCCTCAGTGCCCTGACTTCCTCATGTTAATGTGACATATGGAGCGTAAAGCCTCTAGAGGAAATGAGCAGCTGAGTGACAGGACATGTCAGAGTGTCGAGATAAGCAACTGCTGTTTATAAAGCAAAGATGGCAGGCTATATTGTGACCTTTAGTTCATGCAGAAAGTTTCCAATTCACTGAGCAAGAGTGAGAAAGAGGCAAAAAAGTGATTTTACTTGAATTAAAAATGTAATTTGCCCAAGGATGCTTAGGAGATATTCCTTCCATGCACCACATCGTGGTGCTTTTATCAGAATAAAACAAGTAGCCCTGCAGCAATTTCTGCCTCAGACAGGTCCACTCTACATGAAGATTTAATTTGGCTTGTTTTAAATATAGAATACATCCTGTGAGCGCTCTAGAGCAGCACGGTATGCTTTATAGTTTAATATGCTCTATTTAAAATGTATAATAAAAACATCTGCTCCAGATTTGAAAGTGTGTCTAAGCTTTACAGACAGGATAGTTTAAACACCTATTTAACTACCGCTAGATGTCAGAATGAACTCCATTAGTTGTGTGTGTACAAACACACGTGTGTGTGTATTTTGTTTTGTACAAAAGCTTTACAAAGTGTTACACAGAGTTAATGGCTTCAGGCACATTCAGGGATCGGCATAAATTAGGCACTTTGTACACTTTAAATACACAAAACAATATGAATGACTTCTGAAATGTGAAAGTTATTATTAGGCTTCCAAATCCATCTTCTGTTATCATCACTGATTCTTTTTTGCCTCCAGAGTTCAAATTCATGTTTCCAATTTCACGATCCCTCGCAGATCATTTTCATGTCATTTTCGCAAGCCTTTCATTTTGAATGACTCATTTATTTATGTCATGTAGCGTGATATCAGCAGAACAGGCAACTTGTATACATCTGTGGAGCGAACAAGAGGTCTTTATTACTGGACAGAGTCAGAGGACTAGGGAGCACATTGTTTCTCCTTCCTCATTGTTTTGAAGGATTAGCTCTAATGACCCTTTAAATGAGCCCTTACTGTACTCATCATGGTTAAGCTGGGGGGAGAAATATTGGGCATGGATGGGAGGAACGCAGCATGCCTAGGAGTTCAAAAGGACGGAAACAAAAAGGCCACTATGGAGTTTTCAGATGCACAGCTGCCAGATACATAAAAGATGTGCAATTTTCAGATTAATGGCAATCAACACTTTTAGCACACCTCAACACCGTACTAATCTTTGCTTTCATGAGGGTATTTTTTTCTCCTACTTGTAGAAAAACAGCTCTTTTACTTGCTTTCCTACAACACATGCAGCATTGCTCGGTAATTTGGTATGTCTATACAGACAGCTGTGCTTTGTGCATCGAGTAAAGCTGAACATAATAGAGTTGCTGCTTGTGTAGCCATGCAGGGCAGCAGTATTTGGCTGGTTGGCAGTTGTGCCCTCTTGTTAGGGCCTCAAACCACACACTGCTGCGTCCTGACCCTCCTCCGACCTGAGTGGTGTTATGGCTTTGATGGTGGCTTGTTTAACCTAACCTCAGCAACCTGAGGCTACCCACACACAGGGGTTAAGAGGTGAAAGTCTGAAGAGAGAGCGAGAGAAAAAAAAAAGAAAACAGAGGTATGAAGGCAACAAAAGTCTTGTCTGGTTGTGATTGGCCCACATTTTCATTTCATCAATGGTCTGCATCTGGCTTAAGTCGTGTTCGTTCAGGAGCAGCAGTCTATACATTTATCAGCTGTGACTGAAAAGTAGCAGATTACCCAAGAGCGCACATGAAAGACTTCTTATGTAAAAAGGCAGGATGACAGCCGAGAGTTCGCGTATCTCTAACAGCCACATGTTTGTCCACGAGCACATGCATGCTCACAGAGGAGGATCTTGCCCAAGTTAACACAGAGAGTTTGGAGGTGAGGGGGTTCACATTCCCAAAACAAGATGCAAGTCAAACACAAACCAGATGCCATGCTCCTCTAAAGTAAATCAGTCATTCATAAAAAGGCCTTGCTATTAAGGACAATGGCCATTTCAAAGCACCTCAAATCCCCCCTTATTCCTGTTCAGTCTCTCTCTTGCTCCCTCGCTATTTGCCTAGTCCATCTCTATGGCAGCCAAGTCACAGAGGAACAATGGAGGGGAATTATAGTCCAACAGCATAGTTTGAATTCTGTAGGCTGCTCTGCGACTGTAGGCTGCATGACTTGCAATAACAGTAAAAATCATTTAGTACATAGTCATTCCTCGACCATAGGAGAACTGCTGAAAGAAAGAAATAAACATCGCAGAGTCGGGATATAAAACATGCTAAACTACAGGCTGGTCTGATTAACAGATAAAGACACAATGTTTTGCACTCCTTCTTTCAGAGAGGAAAAAATGAATAAGATGAGGACTTAGATTAATATGGAGGTTTGTCCAAATATTTCTGTAATCTGAGGGAATTCAGCTGGTCTGCTGCCATGAGGGCTGACGGGGGACTTTTATACTGAGGAGAGCCTGTGTCAGGGCCTGCTGTGCCCGGCAGGCCAAGGGCAGCGCTTGTACCCATCAAGGCCCACCCGTCAGCCACACTGAGCCGACTGAAGGGGAGTTCTGTCCCAGTACATTTACTTGGCTGTGGGTAGGCACTGGGAAAAGACTCAAACCTTGGTGTTTTCAGACTCTTAACTCCATTGATTTGTTTGACCAAAATGCCCAAGTTGGTGTAAGATTTATGCAAAAATTCCAATGAGAAAACCCAAGTGCAAAGTAGTGAAGAGAGATCACTGTTCCAGCACGTTTATGGCTACAAAACCCTTTACTGTGACAGGCACAATCAGAATCTTTGTTTTGTTCAATATTAAAAACGATAAAACTTCAGATGTTTAAGCTTCCTGTTCGCTGGAATGTGGTTTGTTTGGGGTACAATGCAGGCCACTTTAATGAAGAAGAATGGCCTCAATTCAGTGAAACATGAACCTGGAGTTAGTGCATTCACAGCTATTAGTTAAACCCCACATGTTTCTCTCGGACCTGGGGAGAGACCCTTTGTAGTGCCATGGCTGTCATTCCACTCCATCAATATTATGGATGCATCTTAATGTATAATTAAATGAATCCGGGTCCAAAATACTTCAAAGTGGGAATGACTTGTGGGCCCACAAGCAGCCTATTGGAAACATGAGTGGGTTTTGAGTACATTAGGAGGTAAATGATTAAAAAACACAAAAGGTCACATTTTATTTATGTATGGGTGTGTTCCCAGTCTGACGGTGGTCTGTATTTAAACATTCATATCCTCGGCTATTTAGTTCTTTGAGTCTAAACCAAGAACTTTATGTAGGCATCCATGGCAATCACTCACACACGGCTATCATACTTTCAGTAACCGGACTGGAATTTAGAAAGTTCAAGAGGCCCGTTTCTGCCTCCATGATTTAAAATTAGTGGTAATACTTAAAATCAATATATTTTATATATAACGTTATGATGTGCTGGTGCTACACGTTTACCTATTGGTAACCTCTGCTGTACCATTGTCAAAGTATATAAAACAACTGTAGGTGGAGGACGGCTGGGCAGTTTTTTCTTTCTAATCTGGTGTTTTCCTCCATGTCAGTTTAACACAGTAATTAAAACAAAGTAGTGCCACAAGTTAGCGCCTCCTTTCTCTACTGTGTTGAGCTAAGCTTAAAGAGTTCCACACATGGCACATTGCTCTGTCGGAAGAGTCTCATTAAGACTTTTGTTAATGTTCGTGTGGAAAGTCCTATTATTGTATCTGACAAATTTAGGTTAGCAAGTTAAACCAGAGACCACACCAAGTAAGCTAGCCAGGTGTTATATAATAGCATGTTATTGCCTTCGGCTTTCTTCCCCGAGGGCCTGAAGGGCGTCCTTCATCACGTCCTTATTTTAGTTTGTTTGTCTCACTGGTTTTTGTCTGGTTTAAAACAATTCGGTTCAATTTTATTTATATATTTATAATCACACTGATAGTCACATCAAGGAACATTCAGACGACACCCTATGAGCGAGCACTTGGTGACAGTGGAAAGAAAAAACTCCCTTTCAACAGGAAGAAACTTCCAGCAGGGTTTCTCTGTATTGTTGCTTGGGCTTTACCTTACAATAGTGTCTCGAGGAGACTGTTGTTGTGATTTGGTGCTATATAAATAAAACAGACCTAAACTGAAATTGCATACTACTCAGACGCATCTTCAGCGACAAGAGCAACAAGTAGTCCTGCCACAGATGGTCTGGCCCTTATACAACCCCAATCTCAGCATGATTGAGTTAGTTTGTGATTAAATGAAAAGATAGAATATCCAGAGAGCCAGAAGCTTGGCTTTGTATACGAGGTTCAAGTATACAAATGGAAAAGCTCATTTACTGTTCACGTGGGTAAGGGGAAAAGGTAAGGGGGGTAGGAAGCAGAGAAGAAAGTGAACAGAGGGGGAAACCACTCCACTGATTTATAGTGTGATATGAAAACATGGAATCACAATCAGAGGATCAGCAACCACAGTTATATGAGCCTAAAGCAAGCATTTTCTTTTTTAAACTATTCTAAGCCATGAATGGAAACCATTAGCAACAGACGACCTCAGCTGAATGAAATAAAAACGCATTTATATTCCTCCAGCCACGTTCTTGTCAAAATCCACACTCCCATCAGAAACACTCTATCAGAGTACAAGTGCTCCAGAGAGGGAGAGGGAGCAGAATGAATTGCTCACTCACGGGTGGCTTTCTTGTCTCTTTGACGTGTCAAATATACCCCAGATAAATTATTTCTTTTACCACAAAAGAGAGCTATGGCAAATTGCTTCAATGGGTTTCCACTGAGGTAATTGTCAAGAATAAAGAGACTGACTTCTTTTCCATGAAATCAGCAACATGATGGCAGAGAGAGAGAAACACAGAGAGAGCCAATGCACCAAGCCTGATGGATGATTTTTGTTCCCTTATGTGAAAAGTGTGACTTTATTTTTTTTTCTCTTGCACTCTGTGAATACTGAAAAAGCAAAGGATTTCTAAGGTGGGGAATTTGTTTAATAGGAACAAATGAGCTACTCTGTCAATGTCCACTAGTTAGTAATTGACAATAAAAACAATTTAATGAAATCTTTGTTTAGAATATGCTAATTCATCAGAGTTTATTACATCTAGCTTCTAGACAGGTGACTGTAAATGAGTTTAATCTTAGAAAAACTGTTGTGTTATAAACCCCCCTACTTCTGTGAAAGAGTGAAAAAGGTGGTAACAGTTGAGAAAGGAAACTTCTATTAAATGTAGTGCGGCTCCTGGCACATGAAACTAAACACCCCCAAAATGTGAAGCATGTGGAGGCATATTTTTTGGGAATCATAGACAAACATAGATCATGGGAACCAGCCTGTGTGACCGTGAATGTCATAAACAGACTTCTCGATGACTCAGACACACCAACATGATACCACTCATAAAAATGTATTGGACTCATTGCACCTGTGCCAGTTCAGCACTCCCCCCCTCTCACCCAATCATGCCTTTGGATATGTGTGTGTGTGAACGCCGGATATTTGGATATCATGTACTCTGTGAGTGCGTGTCATTCACTCAAACAGAGAATGAATCACTCAGACTTGAACGCAGACAGACACGTAACCTGTAATTTGTACGCAGGGGAGATCTCCTTTCCATTGCCTCTGGCTTAGTGTGTGGCTTTCCAAAGCACGCAGCAACGTCATTTGTAATTGAATTAACTTTATCCTCTCTGGCAAAATTTCCATATTTAATTCCATTGTAAATAAAGAAATAATAAAACACGATTTCGATAAAAAGATAAATTAGCTCGCATGGCGTTGAACAGGAAGCTTACCCATCCGAATCCTTCCAGGCCTTTTACTTTTGAGCCAAACCTAGAAGAATGCAGCCACTACATCATCCAAACATGTTCAAGAGACAGCAGACAGAATCAGCTGAAGTTGCCACGGGCAACTCGAGAAAACCAAGACGACGATAATGTGAGTCATGCCATCATAGAGCTTTTCATTATAAAGCAAGTTGCTGTTCAAACACTTTAAAGATGCAGCCATTCTGCATCCACACGGCCGAGTCGTGTTGATCAAATAAGGTCAAACAGGACTGGAGGCGACCAGCAGAACACGGCCAAGTCCTCGCATATAAGCGCTTGTGCGTGTACGTACACAGAGGCAGAGGAGGGGAGAGCGCTGGCAGAAGCTGAATGTGTTTGCTCGCTCCAGGGGAGAAGGAAAGAAAGGGAGCAGAAGAGCTGAAACAAACGCATGCTGGCTTCTATTAGTCGAGCTGTAGAGCGCAATGAAGGGGTGAGGAAACATATTCATTCCCTCTGCCTCCTCCCCACCCAACAACATCCCCCCAACCCTCCCACCCCATTATATCCATTCTGGAAAGGCGGCGGATGAAAGGGGCAACCCCCCAGTGGCAGCACTTCTCCCTCCAAACTTTCGCCGACGCATTCTGACGGCTGCTTAATTGTACGTGATACAGGCAGGATCCTTTCTCTTTCAAATCTAAAACAGATTGCTTCTCCCTGGGGAGGAGGATTATTGGACAAGAGAAATGACAAAGCAGGGACTGTCCAGCCCTCTGGGAGGTGGAGGACAGAGGGGGTGAGCTCGTGCATAGTGTGCTTATGTGTGTAAATAGCTTTTCTGTGTTTGTCTTTTGTACAACCCTGTCCTGCAAGAAGATTATGTTTGTACCCATGTGTTTCAAAAGTGCACACATTATCCAACCTCCCTGCATCTTTTTCCACTTTAAAACTCTCTCTTTCGTCCCCTCTTTATCACACATTCACACCTCCCTTTCTCTGATCTTGGCCTCTCCTTTATCTTATCCCGCTTCCACTTCCCCCTCTGTGGCTCTCTTGACCTGGCTTTCTCTTTCTCACTCTAAAGTCCATGCTGCATCTACGTGCAGTGACATCTGAACAAACGCTGCTGTGAACATTACAGAAAAAGCATTAAAACCCTCTCTCTCTCAGTCTCCCTCTCTCACCAAGGATTTACCCATTAAAGTGCACTTTTAGCCACCATTAGCAAACCCGCATTTACCCCTGTTGTGTAAATTCTCAGGCCACAATTGCACTGGCTGTCTGGGGTCATTCCTGGCTTTTGTGTCGCTGAACCACCTACTGAACATTTTCTTCATAAAACACATCTTTCCTTTTTGACTAGTCATCAAGGCAGAGGCTCGAGACAAAGGGGATGAGAGCCATAGAAAACAGTAAAGTACTGAATGTGTGTCTGGATTGCTGCTCCTTTTACGGTGTCCTAAATACCACATCAAAGGTTGGAGGGATAAGGAATTCCCTCCAATAATGAGATGGATGTAATGTTTGCATGCCCTGACCTCTCTCATTCAAATAGCAAGCTGAACAAACATATGGGGTGCTATCATGAGCTCCCAAATACCCCCAAAAAGATTTCTTTTGAGATAGGTGCCTAAAATTAAAAAGAAAAAAAAAAAAGAAAAAAAGAAAAAGACTGCATTTAACGTGCACTTTGCAAATGGATCAAAACTCCATAACAATGTTTGATCAGTAAGGTCAACAAAGGAACTGGGAAAGTGGCTGACTCATCTAAAGATAGCCTTTCTGGATCCCACATAAATAAAAGCATGCCAAATGCTCACTGTTCAAATGCTGGTCATTTGCAGTGATAGGACTGTGCAATCTACACAAGCGCTACTATGCAATCAGGCTAGTATGAGGAACACTATCATTAAGTTGAAGAGATAAACAAAATCTGGAGGAGAGAGGGTGGTTTAGGAAATCTTTTCTTAACATGCTCACACACACAAGAGAACACACACAAACTACAGTTATACAGCACTGCTCTCTGTACTTTCCAGAGAGGGAAAAAGGGGAAAAACTAAACTAGTGTCATTCCACTGGACTTCAAAGCAAAGATGTCTCAATCCAATTAAACTGATTAAGTGCTACTTGATTCAAAATAATAATTCAATACTAGAACCTGTGTCACCACAATCCCAACTAAACTCTTTTTTAAAATAAATGACAGAATTCAGACATCTGACTCCTGTCACATAGGATCAAGTTCACAAAGCAATGCAGCATGATGAATGAGTCGGAGACGACAACAAAAAGCAGAGTCAAGCAAAAGCTCATCTAACATGGTTCTGATTTGGAGGAACAAGTAAGGATAGAAAAGCTAAAAATACTGAGCACTCACCTGAAAGCATCTCCCCACACACACACACACACAAATGGAGAAACTTGGATCAGTATGACATTACATGTGCCTCTTTTCTCCAAAGTGACTTCCCACAGGAGCGTTACCTAAAAGTTTAAAACTGTGTTTGCATCCCGTTTAAACAGAATCTTGTTCAGTCTATTAGACTAACACACATATATGCATATTTGAGCCATTTCCACTTCCTGCAGTAATCACTCTTCCATGAATGTGTTGGCCCTGTTCATGATGAGATGGCATGCGTGTCTGGGAAATCTCTGATCCACTGCTGGCATTTAAACAGACGCACACACTTTTGGTAGCATTCGCTTACACCCAGTCTCTCGGCATGCTTATCAGAAGAACAAATTAGCTCACTGAATACTTTCACACGCATAGAGAGACACACGCACATACATCCGCAAGCAGATCTGAATGATGGCAAAGCGACTACTGGAACAACGTTTGTCTTGGCAAGCGCCTACCCCCCAGAATGTAATTATTTGCAGCAGCTGCTCATGCGCTTGTTTGTACCACAGTTAAGCTAGAAACTGTTTAAAGGATCTATCTTCTTTTCTGCGCTGGCAATAAGGCACGGCGTTTTAAAGCAGTCCAAAGCTGCTTTTCTGTGTTCCGAGTAAGTTAATCAGAATATTGAGTCTAAGCGTTGCCTGCGGATCAGTCTTGTCAGTAGCGAAAGTTTCAAGTTAAAGTTCCCCATCATTCTCCAGCCTCGCATTCAGTAATACACATGGACACTGCCAAAGTGTTGAAATGTAAGTCAGCCAGTCTACTCAAAGAACTGGATTTGAATGGGACCACAGTAAAATTTTGCCATCTAGGTCAGAAGGATAAATTCCCTGGTTTTTGCGGACTTGTAGGTGAGCACAGTGATCCAGTACACATTAAAGTCAAACCGTGGATGGACTTCAACAATGTACCTCACACACAGCAGACAGGGGCAAAATGTACTCCACATTTGGATTTTTTCTTTATTAAGAAGCTTACTAATACTCAGTTTCACTCGGTGTCCCTAATAAAATTTAAGACTGCAAAAGCAACGACAGTCGGTCATGTCTCCAGCTGACTGATTCTAACAATCAGCTCATACAAACAACTCTACAGGTCTTAAAGCAGTACTAATCACTACCTGTTGGTGGTTGTGTTAAATACTTCGAGTAACAAGCAGGAAGTGTAGCTACGGCTGGTTTACAAAGGTAAACACAAATTCACACAGCAGCAGCTTTCACCCATACAACCTTCTCTCCTCTCAGCCCAGCTGCTGTTCACACAACTTTTCACAGCTGCACAGTCTCCATTTGCAAATGCCTCATACACACACACACATAGTGCCTGCAGCAAGGCATAAATACTATACATCATATTCCCACTTCACTGGCAAGTTTCGCTTCTCACTTGACTTGAGCTAAATAGCTAAAGTGAGGTGCACATTCCCAGCGTCTCTCCCTCTCTGCTGAGCTTTGACAGTTTGTCCGGAAAGAACTCTTCAGCAGCTCATCCATTTAGCGCATACTGACACGATCTGCCAGAGGTGCACTCTGAATGAGATTTATGAAAAAAACTTATCTGGCCTGAAGTGAAGGAACATTAAATGCCACGCTGATTTATGGAAATGTCAAAAAAAAAGTGTCTTCATTTGCTATTACAGAAAAGGAAAACAATTTAAACTCAGTACTGGATTTCTGTATGATAAAAAAAAGACACCATTAAAATAAGAACATGATAAAATACAACCTGTAATCTTTTATAGATTGCACCATACTGACAGTTACATACTTTTAAGTGAGAGAGCAGTTTAAAATGTAATGGAGCTACCTTTCACGCTCATATAATCGGTTTCGGAAAATGAAAAATGAACTGATGAACGCTCATGTTTTGGGGGGGAAAATGACATTAATGGAATGTGCTGCCTTCTAATCCCTTGAGACGGAGGAATTTGCGACCGAGGGAATTCCTGTCATTCACAGGGAAAACTATGAGATCCTGCACACACTGAGCTGCTGTACGGGCAGCACAGACAGGCTGCAGGAACAGCGCAGCTCACAAGTCCAGACTTACTGAGTTATACCTGACTCCTGAACTGTAATGTGAATCAGAAATTTACTGCTAAATGAACAACAACATGCACGCTCTGCAAAAGAACTGGAAACCTGACAAAAAAAGAAGTGAAAGAGTAAAAAAAGTTGTACAGTACCTGGAAGGCAGGAGAGAAAAGTGCTGGCTGACTGAGAGGCAAGGATACGATTCCTCTCAGTTTTATCCCCACGCTTCTTGACCAGATCTGCCTTTGCTCATGGAGGGGTTTGTATCTTCGTGCTGGGACTTGGTTTCAAGAGTAGGGGGGACCACACAGCTCCTGGAAGACAACCTCTCTCCTCTAATCCTCTCCCCAATGTGATGACACTCTCTAACCTCGACCATCTGTTGAAACACGTCCCAAAGCAGTCAGCACCACGCTGTGTCAAGAACCCCACTCCCCTGCCCAATCACAGACCGGCTGCTGGGTGGCTCCTCGCTGCCAGGAGGCAGGGACAAGGACACAGCACAGCGCAGAGGGAGACACACACACACACACACACGCACAGTCGGTCACACCACTGCCTCCACCCCACACTCACACAGACACTCTACGAGATGAGAGCAAGAAAACCCCCCAGTCATCGAAACCTGAGAGGCAGAGTAGGACGGGGAGAGTGAGTGGAGGAGGAAGGGGAGGGGAGCAAGCAAGAGAGAGCAAGGGAGGGGAGAGAGGGTGAGAGAGAGGGGCACATGCTTAAGAGCTAAAGTAGGGAAGATAGAGAGATACAATTTGTATCTTTCACATTATGTTGCTGGCAATGTCGCTTAAATAACAATCCCTCCGCCCAATTCCTCTCCCTGGATCTATAGCGCATGTGGTCTAAAGAAATAATACTTTTCAAAAAATGCAATAAAATTCTATATTGGCTCCGAGGTGGGAAAGCTGTTGGCACTAAACTGTTACATCTGCAAGCGCAGAAGCGCAGGCAGCAGCCCTCACACCTTAGTGTGTTAACTCCTTACGTCCCCCGGCCGCATTCCAACCCTTCACCACCTATTGCCTTAAGTTAGAAAAGAGGGCAGAGGGGAATACACTAAAATGACAAAGCTAAGGGAAAGAGTAAGATAAGGAGAAAAGAGATAAGCGACGTCTAGATATTTTTGACTAGATGATGGCCAGCTGTTTAAGCAAACACCTTTGACGATCAGTCTTTCGATGGCAACACAATTACTACTCAGTTTCCTAAACAAATCAATCCAATTCTCAGTTTACTCAAAACACGAGGAGCGTTAGGTGAGAAAGGTTGTCACGTTCATCAGTTGGTTGAACTACTGTCCTACTCATTGATCCATTAAAAAGGGATTATGAGACCCTAATGATATTCAGGGATAAATTCAAAGGCAAGCATTAATGAGGTGATGCCCGTTTGATATGCAACAGCATCATCATGTGTTAATCAGAGTGGGGAAACGGCAAAGAAAGGCTTGTGAGTGATTCATTTACATTACATAAGCACGAGCAGCATACACACAATGCCCTCTGTTTGAAGTTGTCAGACAGGTATTAATCAAAAGTTTGAGTGCCACTTTCCAACTTCCCTTGATAATGAGTCATTTGGTGGGGGAGGGTGTGTGTGTGTGTGTGTGTGTGTGGGGGGGGGGAGGTTAATACCTAAAAGAAAGTTTCACCTTATTGCGTAACAGTCCCAAATCTGTATCAGCTTTATATTTTAATGTTATTTTACTGCACAAACCCACACAGAGTGACTTTTTTCAGTGGATGCTACTAGTAATCTCCCCTGCAGGTTTGCATTAAGCTAAACAAGCCCTAGACATGTAATGCTCTTCCCAGCACCGACTGATGTTTGAAACACGGGCAGTGGTGAGACAGAGCAAGAGCCTGAGGGGGGAACGAGCTCAAATTAGATTAACTAAATTTACAAAGACTGTCCCCAGCCCCTGCTGCACGGTTACACACATCCCAACCCACACCTACAACCCCAAGCCCCCATTCTCACGGCCGAGAGGTTTCAAAAGGGCCTTCAGGCAGGACAGGGGCGACCAAATCCCTGTGCTCTTTACTGGATTAAAGATGGCTGCCCCACTAGGGGAGAGGGGCTGTCTTTATACAAGCTGAGCACATCTGTAAACATCTTAAAAGGTGTGTTTCTGTGAAGAAAACATCCAGAGTCTTATCCACGGCTATTCAAACTTTCAAAAAGGTAGAAAATGGTCAATGGTTTATGCAAACAAGCTAACCATTTTGCACGACCGCCATTAATCTCCATTTTCCATTTTCACTTCCGCTGATGGACACAAGGGCAACAAAAGCGAGGGCAGGGGGAGGTCTATAAAACGGCCTCATCTTATGAATGACTGAATGACCTGCAGGGGGGCAACATGGTCCTCTGGTAACCCCTATTCACTCTCCTTCTCCCTATCCTGACTGCACAAATAATTCACCAAGCACATCAGCGGTGACATCAGGCACATAAATTACCTTTAAGATGAGTTGTTTTCTCTTATTTTATACGTATCTTATTAGGTACCTCTTGTCTCTTGTGCAAGCTTTGCTCTTAAACTGAATCCAAGCCTCTTCTGACCTCAGGCTCACTTCCCCCCTTTTCCTCAGAGCTTTCCAGCCATCAGTTGGGTTTGCAGGTGCAGGCACAGCCCAGTGTGGGGGGGCTCCTCGGTTCACTAGCTCCATTTTCTATGGTTGAATGAGATATATAGGGGTGTCATAGCTGTGATTCTGCCTCTGTGCCAGTATAAAGTGCTACGCTCAAGCTGAGAGGTGGGGGGATTGGGCAGACATGAGGTCATTTTGTCTTGTTTTATAAAGTATTTTCAAACCATTCTAACCTCCAACTGTACTACAGTAGTGTCATGCAAGATGACATGCACAGCTGGTCAATAAAGTGCAGAAGAATTAAAGAGAGCAGAGGGCAGAGGGGATATAAATACGTGATAGACAAAAGGCAAGAAGGTCTAAGGGAAAAAATAGAAAGTTAAAGTCATTGTGCAGTGAACGTTAAATACATACCACACACATATGGAAGAATCTCACCTGATACCCACACTAGCAGTGTCATGGAAAAGGTCAAGAACTCAAGAACCGGTACCAGACATGAGAGAGACATAGCAAAGCAATCTGTACTAAAACTGATGATGTCAGAAGGGAAATAACTTCTTATACATCATTTGGGGCAAACTTTAATTAAATTAAACAATTTTTATCAGATTTGACCAGTAATTTTAAAACACACAGGTTTTATATTCCAGAGGCCATTAAAATTCAAGTTAATTTAGATAATGCTTTAACATGATTGCTCACACAACGCTGGATTTAGACCTTTGCTGTAAACCGACTTAGTAACTTATGAGGTAACTGGAAACCCTTTTACCCTAAGCGGTAAGCTTCCACGTAGTGTCACGTGCACCTCCTGAAAAGTGCAACTACATGTCAACACAGCCCGCAAATATTGTGATATTATTTCTTCTGCAGTTTAGAATTTATCACTTAGAGAATAACAATTACTGTCTCAGTATAAAGATGAATAATAATAGTGTAAATATAAGGACTCACAAATGTCAGCAAATTCCTGGGGGGAGATTGCCGAAGCTACCAAAATGGTCGTGAGGGAATGTACGAATAAGTAAAAAAACCTGAGGGACAAATGTGTTTGCCTCTGGAAAGGAAAAAACTGACCACAAAAAAGAGCCGGGACCCAGGAGGCAAAAAAGCCCCCAAACATGAAACATCGGAACAAGGCCACACAGTATTTAACACGTAAACACATACAAGCACAAATGTAAGCAATGACATCGGCCCCTTACATTAGTCTCTACAAAACTCCTTGGGGAATTCTATACCAGGGGTAAGTGGCCAGCGGGGTTTATTAAGAAGGCTACCGAGCGGCAAGGCTTGCATTTGAAAGTATTTGTTGCTACTGAATTGGTCAGAGGAGCAGATAAACTAACAGTACTCCAGTGTTCATTTGTGCAATATTGTTGGGAGTTGGGATGCTGTGTAAAATGAAAAAAGACAAGGACTTGCTTATTTTAGCAAGAAAATACCAAACTACATCATTCACGTAAATAAATCAGCATGGCTAATTATTAAGCTAAATTGACGTGGCTGCACTCAACAACAACATTTGCAGTATTTTCTGTTTCATTATGAGTCAAATAAATGTTGTGATTTTTTAAGCAGCACAATTCCAACACCCTGCAAGAATAAGACAACACCTCCTGTTCAAAACTAAAACGATCTGTCTCATTTTTCTTCTGCTAAAATAAAGAAAGCGATTGAAAAAGAGCATCTGAGATGTTCTCACTTAATGCATAAAGTTTAAAATCAGTAAATACTATTTTTGTTTAGATTTTCTACAGCTTCCTAACAATTTCTTATAAAAAAAAAAAAAAAAAGAGTTGCGATGTCACATGTAATAAAAATTCTACAAAGGCTCTGATAATTCTTGTTGGCTATAAAGCCATGGAAGTTAGCACAGGTCAATTTTTAACATGCCAACTATTTTTACTTTGTGAAAAATCAGTCATACAGTATAGTGAAATTTGTTTGGATGCAAACGTTCTATTTCACTGCATGTAGCAGATTAAAAAAAAAGGCTGTTCCTGCAAACATCAAAGGTGACACCTATTCTTCCAAACCCATTGTAAATTAAGCTAACAAGCAGTGCTGCAGACAACAAGAATCCACACACTGACGCATTATGAACTCATTTACAGGAACCCGACTGAGTGTGATGGTGATGGGACTAAGAGGTCTTTTCATAATAGCACCCATTAACAGGTTTCAATCAAATGCCACATATGCCATCTCCTCTCTGGCAGATGTTTACATGACATAACATGTAATAGGTCACAATCAAACACACTGTTATGTTTGGATAATCTAATCTTCAGGTTAGAACGTGACAGATTAGTTCAGAGTAGCTCATTCATTTTCATTCACGGAGACAAGTCGTTTCCAAAAACAACTCTTCTTATACTGTGGGGTCAGGCAATGATCAATTAGATTTCCATACAAATTTCCATCCATTTTCTTAGTATTGGTACTAATAAAAATGTAAAAAATACCTACTAACTACTGCATACGAGTTCTGAATTAACACCTCCCAAAGTATTTCTTTGTAATAAGGGAAATGACTTGGCTCTTACAAGCTACCCTCAGTTAATCCCTAAATCATATTCTTATTCTTCTATTTAGTATGTAAAGTATTTTATGTACAGAGTTAAGAAAAACAATAAAATTCACTGACAGTGCAGAGGGAACAGCAGAAATTTCACAGACCACCCACAAAGCTTTTTTTTTTTTCTGTAAGTAGGATTAGGACCTTTCAATGGCTTCTGAAAAGCAAGAAAACAGATAGCAAGACAAATCAATACTATCACAGTTCTGATCTGGTAAACCACAGGATGACGGAAATGTATTTGGGATGGCCTTAAGGTTCGGTAAGTGGCTGGGAACCAGTGCTGTAAACCATGAGATACAGAGAAGAGATACTGATCAATCTCCCTGGGTCAAAGTAAGATGAAAGCTAAGACAATGGTTATCATGTACTCACCAGGTTTCACAGGCAAAGCCCAAGGGACTTTTGACAATGAATTAATGTTAACTAACTATTAATGTCAACTAGTTAATTAACTTTTTTTTTCTTTTGTGTTTTTAAGCAAGTGAAAAAAAGTAGCTCAGGCATGTAAAGTTTATAGAATTATAATGATTTCAATTACACAAGTTTAAAACTTCATGCAAAAATGAAATTATTGCATTTTTGCCACATTCTCAGTCCCATATTTTGTCCTGTCCTCTTGGAAATCCATCTAACATAATACATCTTTCATACAGTGCCATTTATTATGAAATAATCCAAGAGCATAACATGCTGTTGCAAAGCTCACCTTTGCAACTTTTTATCATCCTGGTGTAGATCATGCATGAGTCTGACATTGAAACTCACACACCAGCATTTTCATGTTTTGGTACTTTCCACAATGAGACGGTGGCATCCAGGTAGATTTGGAACTATTCAGATTTTTCCCTCTAATAAAACATCCAACTCTCGCTTCTTGTTCATGTTATAAGTTTGGCTTTGGCTCTTAATTCAAAGCTGGCTTTAAAACGTAAGTTATTTCACTAACTTGTATAACTAGGCTATTCAAATTATTAGTAAGTGTCCAAAACTTTAAAACAAGCTCATCTAATTTGCTGATATTAACAGAACTTAACCCAGACGATCACAGTTCACTGAAGAGAGGGCTTGCAGTTTTGCACAAGAACTAGATGTCTGTTCAAAGAGTATTTCTGCTCACTGAGCCCAACCTGAATTTGAACCCTTTTGCTGGAACTGTCAATGGGACATGGATATTTTTGACTCTCAGCAAAGAATGCTTTTGACCATAAAGAGATTAATCAGCGATAAAGGAAAAAATGTATTGGTAAAGCATATTGTTGACCTCTAGAGAGAGTTCCTCTGTAGCCACAAATAAACAGTTTCCACACCACTAAACAATAATGCATTCAACAAATAATCATTTCCCCTCATACCCCTGTGCTCCGCAGACTCCAAACAGTCTCTTGGGTCAGAAAAAAATTTGTTTGTTTACACTGATATTCCCTCTGTGTTAACTTCTAAAAACCGGGACTCATGAAAGACCCAGAGAAAGGAGTAACCGTTGTTATAATGCTCAGCTTCTTCGTGTCATTGAGGCGCTTTTGGAAGTCTCATCCTCACAGAGTGGTGCTCCATTTCCGGAAGCCTGACTTACTAATCCTCTCAGGCGAAAAGGTGAAAGGAAAGACCAAGGAGAAAGGGAGAAAGCAGTACGTGGGAAGGAAGGGCCATGTATGCTACAACATTCAAAATGCCTGGTTGAAAATAATCCCATAAAGCATGCCGCCAGCGGCCTGTTGAGAGGAAGAATTAGGATTTGCGTTAGCCAGATAGGCTGTTCAATTATCCCCTCAGAGGCCTTAACTGGCCCCAGGCCACAATAAGGACAGAATTTTCATTTGTCAGCAGAACGGGGCAAGAACTAGGCAGATCGGGTTAGAGCATACTGTAGTGCAACACAACAGCACTGCGAATGATATGATACGCTGAAACCATCAAACTAACTGCAATGAGCAAGAAAAAATGCCTGATGAAGAAGCAAACTGACAAGCCAGGAAACATCCACTGCAGCACTGCTGTCCACATGGCAAACTTGGTAAACATGCTATCTGAATCAGAATACAAACTATGTTTTCTGGGGGCCACTAAGATTTAAAAAAAAAAAACCCAAAAAACACAGGGTTGTGGCTGTGGCTTTTAACAGGGTGTTTGTTGGGTTCCTGAGAAAGGGGAAGGCTCTGTGTGATTTGTGATTCGCACGCGGGTGGGAAGAGAAGCCTTTTAATCTGTGCCCCTGGACTCCGCTTCCCCTCACTAGGGGAAAATCAGTAAGATGAACGGCTCAACCACTGGGATGTTTATGACCCGCTGCAGGGCCACACAGCGTAAGAGATCATTTGTAAGAGAATAGGTACAACAGCGGGTGCCCTCCCCTTTACTAAGCTGCCCTTTCTTTTATACTCCATGGTCCTCTCCTCATATACCCTGTACCCATTTATTGTTCTACACCACCTTTTTCCTTTTAAGATTTACTTAAACATTTTTATATATCAGTTCAGAGCTCCATCCTTGGTTTATAAAGAATGTATACTTCACAACAAGAGCCAGCTTTCAGAAAAGAAGCCCCAAAGAAGCTAGGTCTCAAACAGGTGCAAATTCCAGTGATGCCTGCGTGCACTTGGACACTATTGTGCCTCTTTAAAACTGGGCCAAGCCACTCACTGAAGGTGATGGCCAGCAGAGATGTCTGACAGCTAGACCTGCTTTCTTGCAGGCAAAAGCATTTATTTTTACTGTGATGGTATGCATAAGTAAGGTAGACAAAGTGCAGCATGAACAATTAATATTTGTATTTATTATAACTTCTTATACTTATATTTTAAATTTAACGAAAAAGTAAATTGTGACACGGGCACAGGGTTTTCCATTTTATGCTCATCTTGCAGACTGTGGAGTCTGGAGGGGGAAAAAAATGCACCAGACGGCCCATACCAAAGGAGAATTCAGAGGAGTCTGGAACTGTGTGGGTGGGTGAGCACTCATTTGAAGAAAACTCCCAATAATCCAATTAAGCACATAATTTCCTTTAGTACACAGGAACTGAATCGACTGTCAGAAAGCAGCCGAGTCAGAAAAAGTGAAAAGTTAAAAGGCTACGGATAGAGGAACGGGTAAGAAAAGACTTCTCTGTGTACTGTTCAGCTGCTGCACCGAACAAAACGCAAACAAAGCTTTAGAAAAAGAGGCTTTAGATCTCTGCAAACATGGTGGGGCCTCCCGTGCTCCACTTTGTAACTGTCCTGCTTGGCTGACGATCAGCTTCCTTGCCCGGGACTAGTTTTTATCCCTTGACCAAGAGCCAAGTTGTCTTTCACAGTATGTGTGAGTGCGAGTGCACGCGTGCTTGAATATGCATGAGAAGAGTGAAGGGGCTCCTTCACTGCGCAGCGTTCTATAGCTGGCCTCATATTCACATAGAGAGAGAACAATGACAAGATGAAGAATAATAAGAGAACGGAAATCTTCATTTGTCGGACAAAGAAACTTGGACCGCATATCGTCGTTAATTCTCTGATTCCCGTTACAGATCTCTGATTATGTGAATATTCTTGCAAAAATAACATGGAAATGACTGAGTGAATGCACTTCATCAAAGAGAAACAGAAGCTATAAAGGAATTCTGAACATCTTTCTTGCAAGTGATCATCTTCCCTCTTGGGGCAAGGAATCTCACACTAGCCAGAAAAGGAGAAAATGGGCATAGCAGGTCTTTGAGCTACAATTTTAACCTCTTCAAATTGTTTTCTACATATCTGTTGGGTTAGATCATTTAAAACATACACAGATCAAAGTTTGCACAAATTGAAATCTAAAATCTCATCTGAAGTTTACATTTTACTTAAAAAAAAAAAAAAAAGATCTCAAGTAAGTTTTTAAACTTTAAGTCAGCCTTTATTTATATACGATGACTGCAGACTTTGTTTTGACAGTGACAGTTGTCCAGCCTTTGAATAAAGACAGGAAGGAAGGAGCAAATAAAAAATGAGAAAAGTACGAAGGAAGGTAAAAGAAAAGGGAAACAGGCTCAGTCTCTCTAAGACAAGCTTAAACTGTGAAAAGGGGTGCTCGGCTTTCTTTTTCAAGCTTTCATATCCTAAAAAGATCCCCACTTAATTCCCCGTTCTTCATTTCCTGTCCAGATGGCCAAGGTATCTAGAGTGCAAATGTAGCTGAATCACTGAAGACTTTCACGAGTGAGTTGGTGCAGGAATAATGTCGGTTAGAGGCATTTGCCTGGTTTCTTATACATCACTTAAACTATTTTTTCAAAAATAATAATTAAAAAAATCCTGAACTCAATGAGGGTCCATTTGAGCTCCCGAAAAACTGGAAAAATAACATCCTCCGTTATATGGTAATAGTGTTAGACATACGGAAACCACACACATTAGAAAGAAAGGGGTTAACATGAAGGCTTTATGGGACCCTTGCCAAATACTGTACTACACTTGAGCTCATGGTGAAATCAAAACATCTGCTTACAGCATTAAAACAGTCATAAATATTATAGCCTATAGCTTAGAAAAACATGCTTTAGGGATTAAAAAAATACAAACCTTGCAGCTGTGGAGAAGTTTTTAGCACTTGTCTGCACAGGTACGTTTAGAAAATGACAGGATATAAGATGGTTTAAAGCTAGCAATAAAGACAAGTATTCTAATTTAATACTTTGGATCTTTATTTTTTTTTAAATGCAAGAAACAACTAACAAAATAACAAGATCTGTGAAAAAATGTTATTGGTCATCGTCATGCTTTTTAGTGTCGCCTAAAACAGATAGCTGTCAGGCCAAGCGGGGCTTAGCGAGAGGACAGCCTTAAACAACCGAGGTGTAGCCCAGGTAAAGTGGGATTGCGGGCTGCTAAAAAGATCAAGCCTTTTAAAGCCTTTTGCAAGCAGACATATTCCAGCCAAATGCTGCAAGCTAATTGACAAATCAGGTTAAATCACTCTGTTTTGGGAAGCTGTCTAAATCCCATTACGGAGAAACAGTAACTCAGCTCAACCACAAATATGCAGAGTCAAAAAGTGTGACAGAAATTGCCTATAAAGTGCGCTCTCTGCACTTTCCACAACACATTGAGTTTGCCATATGAACCCCACGTTCTTGGCATCTTTGCTTATGCCATTACACAATAGTGTTCCATGTCAAACGGCAAACTGGTCCTCTCAGGTCACCAGCCAAACAGAAATCACAACCTCAAGTTTAATATCCAAGTCAAAGAAAACTAGGCTTCTGGCCCCGCAAAAGTAGAAATCTAGATCAACAGGAAGTCAAATGGCTTTCACTTGAATGTCTTTTCTACCGCCGTTAGGACATCATAAATATATCCCAGAATATAAAACACCTAAAACTGGGCCCTTTTGCACTGCATCTGACTGACAAGACCGCTGTGGTCCAAATTATTCACAGGCACACACAGCTGACAAATAGAGCACTTGGCTGAGATGTGTGTGTGGTGCCAGTGAGCTGTACACAAGCCAAACTTTTGGAGTCAATTGTCAAGGGCATGCAAGTCTTAGCCATGAAAGCCATCTGGAAAGGGGCAGAAATGCCACTATTTACAGCTATAAATAGAACAAATAAGACCCACAATCAGTGATAATCCCCAAACAATGCAGCGGCTTTGTGGTATTACTTAATGTTCCACATCAAGACTTGGACAATATGTTTTGTTTCACCTAACCGTCACATTGTTGCTTTCAGGCCAACTGACATCGAGTACATTTTATGTAGTCAGAGTGTTGGGTCGGCCACGTGACCTTTGACCTGAGTCGGGAGAGTCCGAGAGGAAGGCCACGACACTTTAGTTATGGATTCTCACTTAATCCCTTCATCTGAAAGAGTCCTCTTCAGCACAAATGAGGTGGAGACACATGCAGCAGGCGGATAAACTGCAGTCGCAATGTAGCTGATGAAGTCAACAAGGGCCCAGTTTATCATTTCATTTAAGTAGTTTCTTAAAATCTATATAAAGAATTTAATTTTGATCAGTGGTTTTAAATTTATACTCAATTGTATTAAAAAAGGGAACCAAATGTAAAGTATCTATTCTTCACCTCCATCTGGGTGCTGAAAAGCTAACTTGGCACCCCCTCTACCTCCAAGATCTAGTTCTGCATAGACAAACACATGAAGCGCTGCACTTCGGAAGCCGATTCTTTTTACCAAATAGCGTTTCCCCTATGGCATTGTGTTTGCTCCTTCTTCCTTGACATGGGGGCAATTTATTAAAATGTATGAGACTTTATCCTACTGTGTTCAAACAGAGCCAAGATGGGCTTGCCTAAACCTCTCACACACTCTCACTTAGACTCACACACAGAGACACAAGGGAGAATCAGCTTCTGTCTCTGTCTATAAGTAGGAGCTGCAAATATCCATGCTGGAAGTGTGTTTGAGATGAAATGGCACACGGCGAGCCAAAACCGGCCTTTAACAAGAACAAGAACAAAGAAACCAAGCCGCAAAGCTACAAAAACAGAACTGCCAAAACCAAAGGACTTTGTGTATTTAAGGTAACCATCGATTTTTATTTGCGAGCGCTTTATTCTCTCTCAGTTTTTGTTTAATTACAAAACCATCTCATATTTCTTCCACTTTCAAGCACTCAAACACAGTTCAATGACTTACTCTGTTTCCATTATTGAAGCACACAGTGAGGCTGCACGCAAAAACTTTAGGGAAAATGTGGTTATTTGCTAAAAAAAAAAAAGTTTACTCCCCAAGGGTGGCAAATATACTCAGAGTTGATGCAAAACATATTCAAGAATTAAAGCCCCACTTCCTCCTAATGTTGGAAAAGGGTAAGCAGCAACACAAAAGAGCCTCATCAATGGGATAAAAAGATCAGACGTTTGCGCAAATGTGTTGCAAAGCCAATCAAAAGCAGGCTCCCCCCCAATATCAGCATCAGCTCTGGGCTCAGTTTTAAACACATACCACTCATTATTGGCAAGTTTGTTCTGGCCATCCACTGGATAGGAGACGATTATCAGATATCACCCCTCAGTGCTGCTTCATCCTAACCCTAAGGCGACCCTTTCCTCAAACAATAAAGGTGCTATAAAGTTATCTGTTACATATCACAGACCTGTACGCTGTCCTGGGAAGAGAGTATTTACTGATAACAGTGCAATCTTTGTCATTTTTATAGCAGACATGTTATTGTTATAAAACACTTTTTTACTGAGAAATTTTAGACATCAGATATGAAGCTTTCTGAGAAACCCTAAACATATGTTTTCATATCAGCCTCCCTGGCTAGCTGGTGTTTTGTGGATAAAGGGAAGCTCAGGTTAAGCTCAGACTGCAGATAAATCAACCTCTACGCACACTGCTCTCTAACTCTTTTCTTGTTTTCCGGGAACTCCTAGTTTCCCTGAGCCCAGCAGAGCCGCAAGCTGTCGTTTTGAAACAAAACTAAATCTTCTCCACCACTGGTCTAGAAAAACAACCTGGCGAAAGAACAACACTAAATAATGACCTAATCTATAGAGCAAACCACAAAAAAGGCCATATTTATTTTTAAAAACATGTGCAGTTGCACTGTACACAGCCCCAGTCCCAGGATACATAAATGGAAGATTTCAGAAAGACGGGAAACACCAAAGAAATCATTTTTCATTGATGGTTATATAAAGCATATGCAACCGCACAATGGTTTCTGTATGCATGGCTTGTGACTCTGCAGCCTTTTCATGGAGATACACACACAGGACTCTATGCACTGATCTCTATAGGTAAAGGTGATATCATCCGCTATTGAGGACTGAGGTGCCAGCACATGCACAGAAACACTCTTCGGACAGCTGCATTGTTATGCAAAAGGACAATAAATGTCACACCTCATATAGTTTAGAATCTTTTACTTCTATTTTAACATTTTAAATTTTAGGAGAAAAAAACAAAAACATTTTTGAGATCTGAAGTCGCATAGAAAAGTTGTTACAGACCCTACATCTGCAGTGCAGTTAGTGGTCAACTAGATAACCATTATGTCGTGAAAATTAGAGACATGCAGGTCAAACAAAAGGGGCACACTACTAAACACATAAAATGCTCAGGATCATTTATCATAATTTTCATATATATAACATTATATTCTCTTTAAATGTATGATCTTGTTTAGTTTGTGTGTCTCTGCATGGCATCTGTGATCTTAGCGGGGGTCGAGGACCAATGTGGCATTGATTGTTTGCAACTCTAAGCCTTCCTGGTAAGCCATCTCCGTCGCCCATGATCCTTTCCAATGAAAAGCAGACTTGCCCAGGCTTCCATTGCAGTGTAACAGCTCTAAGTGATTTTGTTCTTAACCCCAGAGCTTGTTTTGAAACCTCCAGGGGGTACTGAAAAATGAATTGCGAGTGTTGCGGAAACTTTGCCCTCCTCCCTCCCACTGCCACGGTTAAGAGAACAGATAGTCCGTGATGGGGAAGTGCATCTCACTTAGCTAAATTGACCGTGTCTCATCCCTCAGTACCTACTGTTCCAGTGGAGTAAATGAGTTTCACCAGGTGCAACGTAGGATCTTTAGAGTCCCAAGAATTTTCCGAACTTGTCCACACCCCTGCATTCATCCTATTGAAGTGCAGCTTGGTTAGACACGCCTGAATGGCTTTGGTCAACACCTCACCATTACCAAACCTTGCTTGAGTTGTGCAGCAGTATTTCTGATGAGTCATTCAATATAGCTCTGGCACAAATCTTCACAACACACAATTTCACTATATAAGGTGTCACTTTTTTTTTTAAGAATTTGGATGGAGGGCAAATTGTCCAGATGGCCCTAACTCAGCAGTAGCCATATTACCTTTCAAAATGCCGTCTCAGTCCCGAGTTACCATTTACCTGCGGCAGCAGGGCACTTCCCTTTTGATTTCTGCACAGTTGCTCTGATCTGTCAAGCAGAAAAATAACCAGAGGCTACTTCAAAGGCCAGGTTTCCTCGCAGTGGCTGCGTCCTAAATGCTACTGGCTTCATGCAAGGAGCCAGAGCTAAAAGGCGTCTTTATATGAAAATTGGTTTCATTAAGATCACTGGAATCCTTTGAGGATCAGCGCAAAAAAAGAAAACACATGTTGACAAGCACAAACGTCTGCACCTTCTTATAAACATGAGCCCCCACTACTCTACACAATGCGTTTAGGGTAGTTTCCCCTCGTCAATTTACTAAGAAGGTACACTACTCATAAAGCAAATGTTAAAAAAAAGTTTGAGACAGTTTCTAAACAACAAGACCCTGTTCTCACACCGGTAAGACACATTTATAGTCTCCATGTTGCTGAAAGCATGCCCTGTACTCTAACATTTTATCTTAAGAGGTGTTTTATAGCTTCCAGAGGGAGGCTAAGAGGAAAAAGGATCTACTTATGTTTTTTAAAAAGCTAAGGTACATATGTTGCACTTATGGAAGAAAAAAAAAACACTAATAATCCTGTTTGAATCACCAATACTCCTTGCAGAGTAACTCAAAGCCTCATATAGAAAAAAATGTCAGTACCAACCACATAAAAAGTCAAACTGGGTGAAAAAAAGTCTGACAATAAGATATTTACATCAGACAGAAGGGTCAAATTCACTAACAGACAGGATAAAAAAGATCAAAGGCGCAGATTCTAAAGATTTAGACAGACTCAGCGGTCCTTAATTTTTGGGGCTAATTTCAAGACACTTAAGCTGGAATGTGAAACTGAGTCAGCTGCTTATTCACACCCTTCAGGATGGCCTGAAAAGCTTTCCAGCTGTAGCTTGGCTGCAGAAATATGTCCAAATCCTGTCAAGTCAACTGATATCCAAGCATGGAAATTATTAGACATCATACATGAGGAGACGGGAGAACTCCAAGAGGGAGGCATTTTATCCAGGCTCGGGACCTGTTGTGCTTGTTCTCCTCCAAGGTTACAAAGGTGGGTAACCCAGTCCATCAAGCAGTTCCTTATCTGGCTGTTGATCAAACCCTTGGGAGTGTGCTGTAATTTCTTCACACTGACTTTGACACAGAGGGTTTTGGTGTGGTTTGGTCCTACCATTAAACACAGTGCAAGGTCTATTCACCTATACATTATACAGGACTGAGATTTTAAAAAAAAAAATGTCAGCAGTGAATGGAAAATGAGGTGTTTCTTAACACCACACGGGGTCTTGGGTGAATTGACTGCTATCAAGTTCAAGCTCTTTTCCACGTTAGATGCTTTGTCATCAAAAGCACACAGGGAGGATTTCAGCTCTCAGCTGTAGGTCTTGTATATAATAAGTTACAGTTAGGCTACCACAGCTCACTGAGCTCCTTGCGGCTTTGCTTTCAGAAGAAGTGAAGACATTAAAGTCATCTGTTTCTGGATGCATTTTGGAGGATGGTTGAGTTATGAGTTTGGCTCATGTTACCTGGCTGTGCTGGAGCTGACCTGAGCGGGACCTACAGATTAAGGAACCATCTGGGAGCTGCAACCTGAGCCCAGGAGAGGAGGAACAGGAGGGCCTGGCCAGGATGTTGTTTTTCCTTATTTACAATAATGCATGGTGCATACACACACATAGAAATTAGCCACAACGTCATGTTTAAGACCAATTTAACCCAAAATGCCGTTTAAAAGACCAAAGCCAACCAAAGTGATAGTTGGTATCCACAATTCCTTCAACTCCACACATACACCACAGAGCTGTGCGTGTAATGCCAATCTAATTAGCTCCAGTGATCGTCACAAAGACTCAATGATATAAGACAGACAGATTGAAGTCAAATGGTGGCTGACATAATTTCATTTGACTCAATTTATTTAAAAAAGAAATCACTTAATATTCCTTTATTCTACTCTACTTTTATTACAGCTTCTGCTTAGTGGATTCAGCTTTATTTATTAGTATTTCCATTTACACATTAAAACCTAAACATCAAATATATTTCAAGAGAAACATTAAAGAAGCACCAAAAAGAAACAAAAGACAACTAAATACTACGAAACTACTTTTTCTACAACGTCAAAAAAACCGACAATGAAGCTGGCTGGCCAAAAGTCATTTCACGTGTTATATGTTCATGCAGGATATACATTCCAGGATATACATTTTCATCATAAACAACGTGTTGTCTGTCTTTCATTACTTCACTTTTGCCTTAACACTGCAAAGAACAGTGGCTGGAGACCAAGGACAACCACGATTACTTCGAACGTGTGCAGTGAAATTGTGATTGCTTTTGAAATAGTTGCTTCAGGGACCAAGTCTGCAACCAAGATCACAAAACGTAGTTGAATGATCATCGTACTTAACTACTTCAGCATATGCTAAATCATTAATAACAACTGAAACTTTTGGAACATCACAGGATATCTTCTTACTCTCCAAAAAAAGTAGATATCCCGAGAGTAAAAAAAACTTTTTTCTTATTCTCAGAAAGAAAAAAAAACCTCTACCAGTGAGGCAGCTCTTCATCAAAGCAAGAAACCATAATGTCTCAGCTTAGCAATTAGAATATTTGGGTCAGTGACATTGAAAGCTGCAGTAAGATTCAAGAACACAACCCCAGCTACTTTCCTTTCATGTATGAACCACTGATCCATCATGTGTACTGAAGCAGTGTTAGCAGAATGCCATAGTATGTAAGCTTGCTGTGCTCATGTAAACAGATCATTAATGCTAAAATAATTTATCTGACTGTCCTCACAGGTGACTTCCTCACCACATGGAGTATCCCAATAGATGTAGAGTCAGAATCTACTTATACATTTCTAGATTATACATTTCTTTCCAAAGCTCTGGAAAGGAAAGCAGAGAAGCTGCAATCTAAAACATTTTTATTCCAAGTTTTAGATTTATATACCAGAAGATGTTTTATCTGAAAAGTGACTCTATAGTGTGCTGGTTTTACACATTCACCTAACAAGCAAAAGATCCACAAAGCCCTTTGTGGTTGCGTCGGGAAGTGCATCAGCATAAAAACATAAAATACATTTCAAACGCCCAAAGCTGCCCACTGTGCCCCGCCCCCTTTAGAAGCAGCTGAAATTAGCTTTGTTTGATCCTATAAAGACAGAAACATCTTTCTTGCCCTTAAGACAACCCCTGAGGAAGTTGAATTAAAGCAAAAGTATACCATTGTCCAAAAGAGGATTTGTTTCTTAGCAATTCATTTCCTATTTGGAGAGGTACTCTACATACACCAAAAGGACCTACACCAAGGTAGCTTTTTCAGTGAAGCAATTCATTTTTGATATTTCCCACCAGTATAATAAATCCTCTACCTCATTTATTCAAATTATATTTCAGAGGTCACCGCAAGTAGGAAAATCTTCAGCTTTGTAAAGAATCCTGGTTTCGCATTTAAGAGCATTCGCTGCAGTTCATAACAGTATGGCTAGATGTGAAATACAGTAGGCATGATGTTACATTTTCTGGCCCTTTGATCCTTAAAGACAGAGTACATCTGCTGATCATTTTGTTAATATATTATCCTCTATACAGTCATGGAAAATGAGAACCAAATGCTGTCTAACTGTATTTAGGGAGAGGCCAATTCATCTTTAAGGGACCAGGTCACATGTTATTAACTGCTGCCCCTTAACCTTCAATATGACTACACAATCTCAGGATTGGGTTAGGTGATGATGATCGTGCTCTTCAGAAGTTCAGAAGCTCCTTTCTAAATGTTCCATGTGATTCTCAAAAGGCTCATTTAGGTCTTTGTGGTGGCAACACTAATCAGTGTGTTACACACAGGAACCTGCCAGAGCTCTAGAGAAAGGCCTGGTTTCCATCTGAGAAAACAATAATGGCTCCTAATGCCATCAGGACTCTTTCGCTGTCAGAAAACACACAGTGATAGGTCCATTTATGGCAATTATGCTCATTTTTAAATGAGCCTTTTAGGTCTCAGTTAAAAGGCCCATTCTCCACAACAAATGCCAAAGCAAGTAATGATTAAAGATCATATGTACAAAAATGACTTCTTTTTTTTAGATGCCTTTATTTTCCTGCGTTCAGTCAACAGACTGACTTAAATTTCTTTTAGGTGATTAGGATAATCATCTAAGCCCCCTGAATAGGCCTAGACTAGTTAAGATTATGAGTGAAAGAACAGATGCTGCACTTAGAATTTTACTATTCATAAATTACAATGTTCAATCCAATCCAACCTTACTTTTATGCCTTAGTTTTTAAATTGCCTGTCCCACAACTTAAAGACATTTAGATTATAATTTTACAGTCAGAGGTAACAACTGAAATGACCACTGGTAATAATTAAAATGGGGTTTTAGTACTCCTTAATTTTGACTTGAATGAAATATTTGGGTGCGAGGTGTCACACTTGGAACAAGTGGGACAACTTTAAGCTTTAAGAGGGAATCATGACGCTGGTCAATTTGCCATCAACCCCACAGGCCACTGCACTCTTAAAATATCATTCACACCATTACAATAGAATGGTGTGAATGATACAATACAATACAATACGATTAAGACTCCTAAAACCAGGTGACATTTTTCAGAGTGTATGCAAATTGTTGCCTCAGTTTCCTGTTCTTGGTGTGGTCTTCTGCTGCTGCATCCCATCTGATTCAAGGCTTGACATGTTGTGCATCCAGAGATGCTCTTCTGCATACCTCAGTTGTAATGAATGGTTATTTGAATTACTATCAACTCAAAGCAGTCTGGTTATTCTCTTCTGACATCAACAAGGCATCTTCAACCAGAAAACTGATGCTTGATGATTTTTTCTCTTTTCCAGGCGATTCTCTGTAAACCCTAGAGATTTCTGTGTGGGAAAATTCCTAGTAGATCAGCAATTTTTGAACTTTGAAGAACAGGCCATCTTCAACAACCACGTCACCTTTGAAGTCACTAAGTCACCCCCCCAATTCTGATGCTCAGTTTGAACTTTAGCAGGCCATATTGCCTTAATGCAATAAGATGCTGCCATGTGATGTGCAGTTAGCTATTAGCTAATCAATTATATCCAATGAACTGGATTCTGGGTGTATACTGAAACTATACTATATTTGACCTGTAAGTCTTGCTTAATCTTTAGAATAATTTAAGAATTAACAGTAGTTCTACGACATTTTGAGGACATTACGTCACGCGCATAACCTCATAACCTAAAGCATAACCACACCGAAAACCAGTCAAAAAGTTCTTTTGAAAAATCACCGACATACTTACCAGCTCTACACCACTGCACGCTCTCACAATGAGGCTCACATCAAGAATCTGCCCACCCATTAGCTGTGCCTACAAGGCACACAACCCACCAGAAAAACAACCATGGACTCCATCTTCCCTGTAAAGCCCCAGTTCTGCTGACAGCTGTGATAAGCACAGGCCTCACAGCTGTTGCACTTAACAAGTTCACCCAAAACACGAAATCAGGATACCATCTGCTACTTATGTCTTTTCAACATCATTAATCAAACTCCCTATTGCCTCATTGATGGAGTAGAAGATATTGTTACCATCACATCACTGGGAGCACAGAAGCACACACTGTTTTATATATGAAGCAGTTGATCTTTATGGGGTGAGGATTTTGCATTCTCATAAATGAAAGCATAAATCAGTAAGTCAAGAACTTTCAAAGTAATGGCATTTACACTCATTTGGCAGTACACACTTAAATTCATAAGGCACTGAATGAAGCGCAAACATTTCTAACATCAATCGTTAAACAAAACCTCAACTGACTATTTCGTCAATATAAAGACAGAGCGAGTTCTTAATATATGATAGTCTTTATTTTTCAGCAAGGCAAAAAAAATGATTTACTCCCCTACTTCCTGCTCTGTGGAGTTTGATTGTACCCGCTAAAATCTATGGCAGATACACAATCACCACAGGGCCATTACAAAACACCACTAATGGATACCAAAATCGCAAGTAATGACTGTCAGTTGTTGACACACGCTGTGCCATCCCATAAACCTCAGACGCCCAACAGGGGGTTCTTTGCAGAATTTAATAACAAAGGAATGTTTTCTGTTGAAAGATAATTTACCCTCACTTTTGACACGTTGTGACATCATAGCTAGTTTGGAGCATTTCAAACCTCACACCTGTCCAAATACACCATTTTTGACATTTTATGATATGGCCATCGAAAACGCTAATGAGCAAAGACAGAAATTTGAAGAAAACTACCACCAGAATGTTCTAGTGAAAGAATTTGCATTATTCCAACTTTTACCGGAGGGTTGAATATGGACCACCAACATATAAGCGTGGGACATATTTTTCTCCCTTGTACAGAAGGCTGGATGTCACAAACAATATATCAAAAAACAAACACACACATGCAAAATCTTGGCCTCGACTGACTTCTTTGACAATATCCTCAAAAGCAAATGGCGTGTGACCACCCAGCAATTCTTCTACGGTAGGCCAGAAAGTGAATGCAACAGTAAAATCTTCTTCCGAGATTTTGTTTTGATGGGGTTTTTTTTGGCACATCACAGTTCAATGTTTGAATTCACAGAGCTAGAAAAACTTTCTACTCTTGACAGTCCATTTCCAAGTCCAGACTTGCTGTCAGGGTTACCGCTAATATAGCAAACAAAGTATTTAACAGTGAACTTAAATTAAATGTAACAGTTACCAACAGTTACCTTTGTTCTCTAGACATTTCTGCATTAATGACAATATATCTGAAAACCTATGTACCAAAATTCTCTCACTTTCCAGTTATGTCCATGTTATGGCCTAATGGTGTGTTCATAAGAACTTTCCCAGTCAGGAACTACAAGTTTCCATGACAACCTTGTTCTACAAGTTGCTGACCCCATAAGTTAGGAAGTGTCTATGTAATATTATTCAAGGACATGAAGAAAGGCAGTACTGTTAACAAAAACAGGGTCCTTATTTGCACATAACTGGAAGCTGGCAAAGGTCTACCATCTCCTCTGATTAATATCCGTGTTGTCCAGCCACTGAATCGATGGTCTTGTTTACCAGCTCACAAGCTCACAGTGGATTTAGCTGAGAGGGATACCAGCTGGGATCCACATGACACATGGATTTCTTACTCATGTGTCATGTAATATGATATAGGGCTCTGAAAATGAATTTGCCAACTTTCTGATTTCTTGTTTTTCCTCACATATTTGTCACATTTAGATTCAGATAATCAAACAATTTTTTAATATTACACAAAGATAACTAGAGTAAACAACAAAATATAGTCTTTAAATATGATTTTGCCCAGGACCATCACACTACCACCACCATGTTTAACTGTTGGTTTGATGTTCTTTTCCTGTGTTAGTTTTATGGCAGATGAAATGGGACTTAAACCTTTGAAAAGGTTCAACTGTTGGGTTTTTTTGGTCGGAAGTGGTTTTCTCCTTGGAACTCCCATGGGTTAGCCATTTTTGCTCAGACTCTTTCTTATTGTTGAATCAAGAACTCCGACCTTAACTGAGGCCAGTAGTTCTTCTGTTCTTTTGAGACCTCCTGGATGAGTCGTCGATGAGCTCTTGGAGGATTCTGGTAGGCTACCACTCCTGCGAAGGGTCAGCAGTGTCCCATTTGCGTATATTGGCTCTCACTGTGGTTCACTGGAGTCTCAAAGTCTTAGAAATGGCTTTGTAACCATTTCCAGACTGACAGATGTCACTTACTTTGTTTCTGTTCTTGAGTTTCATAAAATTATGGCATATGGATATGTTGCTTTTTGAGATCTTTTAGCCTATTTCACTTCGTCAGACAGGCTCTATTTAAGTGATTTCTTTGGTTCAAAGGGTCTGGCAGTAATCAGTCATGGGTGTGGACAGTGAAATTGAAGTCAGCTCTCCAAAGAATGTGGTTACTCACAGTTAATTCATGATTTAACAAGAGGGGTCATTTCCACCCCTTTTACACATGGCCAGGTAGGTTTGGATAAGTGTTTTTAATAGATTAAATCATAATTTAAAAACGTAACACTAAAATTGGATCCAAAACATTTAAGTGTAACAAAAATTAACAAAAAATAAAAATCAGGAAGGGGTAAATATTTTTTCACAGCATTGTATCTGTCTGCAGGTGATACAACTTTGTTTCTGAACTTTAGAAAATATATTTTTTTATGTGATCTTTTCTGGTAGCCCTTGAATAAAAGTTAAAAATACATCTGACCTGTGAGATTTTTAATTTTGCCTTTCTTGGAACCATCTCAAAGCTTTTAGCTGCATCTAGCTGACACAGCCACTGAAGCAGACAGTTTACAGTAATAAAAGGACTTTATTAGAAGACAATATACTTGACTTGCAGCAACTTGAGGCCCTAAATATCGTTTCACAAGAGCTGCTGGACCACATCACAGCTACAGAGGGAGTGAACACAGGACTTAAATTTATCAGGTGGTCAGAAACATAACTCCTGTGGGATGCTTATGGCATTCGACGCTGGTGAAGCCACTTGTGTTATATGTTACCCAACTTTGCACTGTAAATTGAGTTGTCGCTGCTGTCCATATGAATCTGTTTTAGGGCCTTACTGTTCACTTGGGAAACAAAAAGGACTTCGCTGCAGATTTAACTTGAGAATAGAATTGTCAAGTTGAACTTTTTTAGCATTTCATATTTTATTTATTATTTAATTACAGTATAAACAACAACAAGGCAAAAAAAAAAGAGCATGCATGGACTTTGACTTGACCGGGGGCTCAGAGGATGGCATGTACCATTAAATGAAACATCTGTGATGGGAGGTTCCTATTAGATAAACTCAATGACCTACTCTACTATGTCCTCCCCATCCTCAGAAATAAGCAGCTATATGAACCTGCATTAGCACCTACACAACATATACATCTGTCATCATCTGTGCATTAGTCCTTATCTATTACCAGAAGACTTTGTTCAGAATTCCCAACTGAGAAACCAATCCAGCTAAACTCACTCAGAAGAACTTTGAGCAGACTTTTGACACTGCTAAAGTAATGCCCTTGAGATCCTTTGTGGCTGTCCTGCCTCAAGCTGATTTATGAGAGTGCCAACTTTTAACAGCAGTTTTGCTGTGCTATTGCAATTGAGCCTTTAAAAAATCTGACCCAGGCTTGACAATAAATGCAGAAATGGAATTTCAACACAGACACAAACATTATTATAAGGTGCAGGGAGTTCATTTCTGTGCATTTGTCTATTTACAGTGTGAGATGCATGCAAGCTGATGCATAAATGTTATAATTAGACGAATAATTGCCAAACATTTCAGTACTAGCACATTCTTTTAAAGGTTTCAATATGCAGGCTTATTGGTATATTAGTATTATATATATTATATTAGTAGACTCATACAAAAGTCATCATTTTTGACCCACTAAAAAATTGGGATGGTCCATTAATCTGCAAAGAGCCTACCCTCAGTTATTTATAATATTTTCATACTTTTTTGCTGTGGTGTTTTAAAACTGCAACATTTTGGCTGTGGGCGTATACCCAACAGGATGTTATAATTAGTAATACAGGACTCTGTTGCAGGGTTGCGCTAATGTGGGGGTGGCATGTTTATTTGCACTTTAATAATTTCATCATTATCAGAAAAAAATATGTCTAATGTCACTGCTTTTCTCTTGCTAGGGCGGGTCCTTTGCTTGTCATTCACTCACTGAGCTGAGGCCCAGGTTTGAATCTATACCTTTAAAAACAGACATGAATCTACTGAGTATCCAGATAGGAAAAGAACCAGCTCACTGGGACAAGGTAAGATCAGACAAACACCAATCCCTGGGAAGTAGGAGGATAGTAGCAGACAGATGGCAAACTAAAAAACTGTGTTAAGAACAACATCAATGAAAAACACCTGTCATTGCGTGTTTAAAACAAGACCACAACTGAAGAACAAAGTCCTGTGATGGGAGTACTTCTCAGATCTGTGGTGTAAACTGAAAACTACTCCACTACCATTAGCCATCTGAAAAGATCATTTTCCCTTGTTCCCACTCTCAGAATTTACTGCTTCTATGACAACATGCTCTCTGTTTACCAAGCTTCTCAGAAACATCTGGTTGCACCGCCCATCAACTAAGGGCAGTGGATTTACTCCATTATGTATTCCTGCAACCAATCCATGATGGCAGATTATTTTCTGTAATACAGACAATTATCAAAAGTGAAGTAAAAGAGAAGATAACATCCCCATCCCTGGGGGTTTCTAAAACACACTGTCTATAAAACATTATTTGCTAAATTAGTCCACTAATTGAAGATCATGTAGTCACTTGATACAAAGATACAAAAGTTAAATGGGTATAATGCTGGAAAAATTATTTTGCTGCCAACAAAACTACCGAGCTTAATGGCTCAGCTTCTTTAAAGTGTAATAAGGACTGGACATTAATGCTTGTCCACTTGTCATGGACAATGGAATTTTTGTAGGACATGTAAACGAGAGATGGACTTTATGAAAAACAAATACACATAAATCAAATCATTCCACAGAACAGTAAATGTTCACAGTTTAAGCATTTTACCTTTGGAGATCAGATCAGGCAATCAGGCATTTATCAATCGCTCAAATCAGAACATTATGTTCTGGATCATTATAGTCAGTTCCTGTATTCATTTTGACCAAAAATACACCAAGAACCATGACAATCTGACAAACAGAAATGGAAATTAAACACACCTGTTGATATGTATACACATTAATATGGCAATTATCCCATGTATAATTCCTGACTAAGAGAGAACAGACGCTGGACCTCATGCTTGGAAATGTTTATTTTTGTGGCCTTAGGGTACAACAAGGTTAAAGGGCTGCCTGTCTTAAGACGTGTAGATTTAAGAGTGTGATGAAGTGAGATAAAAGAAAGCAATGAGAGCGATGGACAGACTGGAGAAGTAGGTGGGACTGTGGCACAATAGGAAACAGAAGAAGCCTCAATTTTCTTATGTAAAAGTAATTAAACAGCATTTGTATTTAGCTCAAGGATGGCAGTCAATCATTAATATCTGTTACACTGTAATGGATCACTGCTGCTGTGGGCCAATTACCCTTGAATAGAAGAAATAAAGGCATCCAACTATGAACACTCAGAGGACGATATAACATGATTTTATGTGAATAAAATTACTAATGATTAATATTGTAAGCAGGTTTTGGGCATATAATGACCTTTTATCTAGCTAAGAGACTTGTGCTGTCAGTCTGTCAGTTGGGTGATCTTGACTTGATCAAGAGAAAACTATCTGTTAACGTTGAGACACTTAGCGAGCACATTGTCCAACACTAACTTTTAGCTATTGGATGGATTGCCATGAAGATGTTTCGTGTAGCCACCCAGGATGAGTCCTAAAACATTCCCTGTCCCAGTGACTTCCTTTTGTCCTAGCACCACTACTTCTGGATACTCACTCTCAACCATTTTTTAACTGACCAAAGCTTTCCTCCTTCCTTCTGTTAGCTTTCCGCTAATCCTTTCTGCCCTTTGCCATCCTTCCAGATGTTCACTGCTGTCAATGGTGCTTCGTAAATCCCACGTCATGTCAAAAATGACTCAGTGTCCTCTGTTGCATCTCTTTTACTAACCCCTCCATCCTCCCAGCCACCAAATCTGACTTCAACTGTCCCACCCATAGGTATCCCTGTACGAGGACTTGCTGAGGCAGCATGTTTTCCTTAGGAAATGACTCATAAATTATGAGAGCTCCCAGGCTGGCTGTGAAAGAGCCAGACAAGCATACACAAAGGTCCCTGATTAGTAAAGCTGGGAGAAAGGCCAGACAAGTCAAAGCTGGAGGACCCATTTAGGAGCGTCCCTGACTTGAAAGAAGAAAGGAAAACATATTGATCACATTGCACCGGCTGGGTCGTATTAATAGCTATTTTAGAGGGATACCTGAGATACAAGAACGAGTCAAGCATCTCATAAGGACTGCTTAATATTTTCCTTTGTTGAAAGGAGATTTTAAAAAGATTTTTAGAAGGTCAGTTTACATACAAAAGTTTATTTACATTATGTCACATAAGAGTCCCAGTAGCCTTAGGCTTCCGAAAGCTAAGGGTTTCAGATGTCCTATGGTTGCACTTCATAAAAAGGATAATGTTGCAAGTAGTGGTGAAATGCATACTAGAATAATAAATCGTTTGATTAAGAGAAAATAAGTGAAAAACGGTTTCAGATGACAACAAAAGATTTGATATTAGCAGCTTTCTAAATGAGAACACTCACTTACTCTGCCTTTTAAATATATGTGTACTGAAGAATGTCTTTTGGCTGTTAGATGCTACAAATATTAATCTTTAAAACAAAACTCCTCCAGGAACTTTATATTAATTAGTCAGCATTTTATAGAGCAAATAGTTAATGGAAAGCTAAGATGCAAAACCTTTGGCATGGTGGAGGATATATATTTACAAATTACTTTAAACTGAAATGGAAACATATCTGCAAATAACTGGACTCTTATTTGTATAGTGCCTTTTCTAATCAATTTGAGCAATCAAGCCACTTTCTTACTACATATTCAAAAAAGCACATTTTTATATAAAGAGGATTTAAACCTAACATTTACACACTAGCATTAGATGCAATTCAGCCATCAATATTTTCCCCAAGGATAGTGGAACATGCATGCTAGAGGAGGAACCACTGATCAAACTACTGACCTTCTGATTAGTCGACAATCTGCTTCATCTCTTGAGCCACAGATCAATCTATTCTAGTTAGTAATTGCAGGGTATTACCATCTTGTCTCTAAGGCACAATACAAAGAGATTAAGCCTTCCATTGTCTAACCTTCATAAAAGCCTTCAAACAAATCATTTCTAAACTGTTATTTTTATTTTTCATTTTACCCACAAGCAAATATCCCAGTTTTCAACTTGGAAAGCACCTTATTTTAAAGTGCTGGATTTTTTGTTTCATTTGACATTTAAGTGAAATTGCACAGGGGTATACTCACCTTTGTCATACACTGTATATTCAGAAGATGAATACCAGAAACCCTATATATAAAGTTGTAAAAACAAAGTCTGCAGATGAATTATAACAGCACTTGGGCTCTGGATTTTTTTCACTGTTATAAAATAGGCTTTCCATTGAGGAAAACCAGGATCATGTGCTGGTGCTTATCTACAGTTAGAGTTCATCCTCAGCCAAGTTTATTAACTTATGAAAGCATAAAATTCTGGGGAACAGCAAATTTATATGAAAGACTAACTGGATATTTTTGTTTGTAGAGTCTGTAAACAGGGGCGGATTTCAGAAAAGGAATGCTTTGTTCAGTCCTGATCTATCCTTTGTACAGAATGACAGGATAAATCAAGTCACATGAATGCACACAAGTATACCTCTTTTGAACTTGGTGTACTTTGAGCACACACCCAATATTTAATGAATTTCAGGTCGAGAACATTCCCCTCCTTCACATCTTTTCTGTCTGTATCTAAACGTTCTTTTTCACAGGACTCTATACAGAACTTTGCACTCTTACTGGTTCCATATGAATTACGAGGTAAGCAGCAACCAGATTAACCGATCATCAACAAGCATGACCACCTCTGTAAAAGCAGTTTTGGTACTTCTCTCTACAAAGAACAGGGCAGCATGTCTTAGGTTTGCAAAGTTGCATCTGTACAAACCACAAGAACAATATCCTCTGGACCAAAGGGAATATGTCTGGCTGTAATGTACGGCACCACATTTGGTGGAAACCAAGAACAGAATATCAACACAAACACTTCATACCAACTGTCAAATACAGTGGTGGAGGGGTGATGATTTGGGCTTGTTTGGCAGCCATAGGACTTAGCCACCTTTGCAGTCACTGAGCTGAACATGAACTCCTCGGTGTAAATGTGAGGCCGCCGCTAAAGCGTGGCTAAAACTAGGTCGTGCAACAGAAAAATGATCCCACATCAGCAAATCTGCAACAAGAAAAGTGTTTCAGTGGCCAAGTCAAAGTCCAGACCTCAACTCAACTGACATGATGTGAGAGACTGATAAAGTCATGCAAACCTTAAGTTATTGCTGCTTAAGGTGGCTCTACAAGCCACTGAATCATGGGGGTGTACTTAGTTTTTCACAGGACTTCATAGAGTCTTTCTTTTTCACGTCTATAAAGGTGAGATAATCGAGGTGCTGCCTATGTTGCTGTTGTAAAAAAAGGAAACAGACCACAAATAGGTACTCCCATAATACATCTTATCGGCAGGTCATTATGACTAATCACACAATGAAGGATGTTAGCACTATAAACTAAACTTGTCTACATTAGCACAAATAGCAGTTTTGTGAAACTGTGGCTGCTGAGAATACTCAGGTATTTTCCACATTCTCACCTACAGCTTTTTACCACTTGAGCTAATTAAAACAGTTTATAGGTCTACAGACAAAGTATGTAGTTGTGAATGGATAAACATGATGAACACATAAAACACAGAAAGAACCTTTGCTATGCCTCAAACATATGAACAACAGCCATCTATAATCTCTAACTTAGCAGACAGTCTAGGTCAATAACATAGTATAAAAGACTCAACACCTAACAAAAACAACCCTTGAATGCTTACCAAATGCCCTGCAATTTTCCACTCACATTTCCACTACAAGAGACAAGGGATTTCAGTTGTGAGAGGAGTTTGGGTTTATGGGCACTCCCTGAGGATGCATAGGAGCATAACAGTTTACTTTAGCACATTCTCTGGGGGTTAACTTCAAAAATACTGTTCAGACAGACATAAATCCAATGAGTGCATTGTAAAGTACCAAAAAACAAATAACACATTTAACACAAGGTATGCAAGTGCCACACATGAGTGGGTCAATCAACCCAACAGGATGCCATCCATCTTTATGCCCAAGCTTTACAGAGAATAAAGGCATGCTCACTTAAACATTCCTGGTTGTTCAACGAGGTATTCAGGACTTCAAGTCAAGCATGTTTCTCACACTATTAAATTTTCCAAGAATGTCCTTCAGAGCAGACGGCAATAAAGAGAGATGCGGAAAAGTGTGGCCCTTAAGACAGAGCTATATTCAGTCTGATTTTCAGAGAAGCCAGGTGACGTCTAGCTTTTTGAGACTAATTCCCTTACAGCTGGAAACAGCAGAGGATCTGTTAGCGCTGTGACAGGGATATGATTCTGTATAAAACATGGAGGAGAACAGGAAATTCCCGGAGAAAGTCTTGAGACGACCATTGTCTCACAGTCAGTAAACTGGAGAGCATCTGTGAATCACCTACCCCTAACCTCTCCAAGCCAGGTCAAACTCAAAGACAACAGGCTGCTAAATTAGCATTTTATAGCTGTGGGTTGTAAAGGAGGTGCAGCAGAGAACAAGGTAGGAGGAGGAGAAGATGGTGGGAAAGAGGAAGCAAGGGCTTTGAAAAAATACAGTAATGACAGGAACTGTCATTCACACTGTTGTAAAAACACACAGCTCACTGTAAATTAAATAAATGGATAATAAAGGAAAAACTGTTCACAGAGGAAGTAGAGTGGTTAGTTAAGGGTCAAGGTCAGTAATTTTTAACAGCATATGAAAGCCATATCCTTAAGAAATAGGATGGGTTAAGTTGTCAATATGTATGGAGGAGGTCAGGAGAGAGTATGACCGTGATCCCAAACCCACTGCCAGTGCATCGCTATCATCATAGATTGGTCTCCCCAGAGCCCAGACCTCAACATCATTGACGTTGTGTGGGATCATCTCGACAGAAAACAACAAAAGGCAGCCAACGCCCAAAGAAGAGCTTTGAATATCCTTCAAGAAGCCTGGAGAACTCTTTCTGAAGACTACTTAAAGAAATTATACAATCTTGCCTAAGATAGTTTAGGCTGGTTTGAAGAATAGAGGTGGTCATGATAAATATTAACTTTCAAGCTTGTTAGAATTGGCTAAATTGTCCAAATTGTATGTTTGGAGATTATTTCACGAAGTAAAACAGTAAAAATAAGTCACTGATAAGAGTTGCAATAGACCTGAAAGTTATTTCCAAACAGCTTAGACCAGGAATCATCAAACACTAACACACTGAAAGTAAAGCACACCAACCTGGTATCTTACTGGAACTGATCAGACAGGACTGCATTACAAGAAGGCATTGCAGGCTCCAGTAACAGACAAATCAAAGCAAACCTCCTCACCCATACTACAGCATATACAGTGCACTCCTGCTGAGATAGTCTGACTGCCAAATATCTCGAGAGCTGTGGGAAAGAAAACTCAGTTGAGTTGAGAGAAGAAAGGTTTTCCACATCAAGATGTCTTTGAATTGTCCAACAAAGATAAGCAGAGCATGGTGATAAATTATGATGTGAGACAGTGGCTCACACGGAAGACCCCCCACCTGCACTCCATCCCCCCAAAAATCCCTTCCTTCTCCTATTAACTGAAGACAATACGAAAGGGAGCATCAAGTTTTTCCCTATTGAAACCAGCTGTACGAGCAGTAGTAATACGGTATCTCTAATCCTAAAATCTCAAATGAGTCCATATAAACCCGATCACAAATCTGTAAGGGGGTATCTAACAACAGCGGCCATTTATAGTTCTATGGCACAAGACGTTTACAAAAAGAAAACACACCCAATCGTGCCGTGTGTTAGAGGTCTCTCAATCAGTGACAGCAGGTTTATTTTAACAGTGTAGATGAAACATGTGCACGATCTTTGTCAACACTAGTGAGAAAAGTGTTTTTTCAGCTGTTTGAAACTTGGTCAAATAAAGGAGAATTTATTATAAGACTAAAATAGAAATAGGCTGGCTCTCAAAAACTATAGTTTACTATACTATAGTATACTATATAAAATATCTAGAAATGAATTACAGGTTTTTGAGAAATACACCATTAAAAAGATACAATATATCTACTGAAACCAAGACCACCAGAAAAAGCAGTTAAACAGGGAGTTCACTTCTTTTTCCTTTGCAACCACCTGTGCATACATCTTAAAAGTTTTGCACTCATTAACACATACAGAGCTTAAAAATATCATTTTCAGTAGCACAACAGGGCGAAGTCAGTTGATCTGAGGTGGCGGTGTTTGTATAAATTTAGAAGGACAAGTCCCTGTTGATCCCACCACACCCACTGGTTTCCTCTGTGAAAGGTAAATAACAGCAGGACAGAGATCATTCTGACTGCAGCGCTCCTTGACCGCTAATGCAAACACACGCACAACCGTCAACTCGGCAAGTTGTGCAGCTACCCACTCTCCCTCTCATCTGAGGACGTACTCATCACCTTCCCCCGCACAATCTGACTTCCTCCATTTTGCAAGCCCGATAAACAAACACACCAAATGCTAACATTGCATAACCCAAGCAGCGACCCTAGCCAAATGTCACCTCTATACACACACACACACATGCACTTGGCACATCCTCCACACTGAGGGGGAAGAGATGTAACTGCTTCACAAGCTCTGATTTGAGGGTTCATAAATTTGCTCATCATTCAATATATGTGTGACTGCTTTTTTTCTCCCCCTTCCCTCCTTGCCCTCATTTCCATCTTTCCCCTTCACTTTTTTGGCCAACAGGTCCTTCCATCTGTTAGCCAGCTGGTGGAAGACGAGGATGGTGGGAGAGTGTGGGGTGGAGGAGGTTGCTCCACCCGTATTTTTGCTACTCTCCACGGTTTTAACTTTCTCACACTAACTAATGACTCTCCTGTTGGTCCCACTAGGGCTTGACCCAGCGCCGGGTATACCTCCCTGCAGGATGTTACATCCGGGGCACAGACAAACCTGCGCTGAATAGAGAGTGAAGTAACAAATCACTAACATAATACTTCCAGTTCAGAGGGTTCGCATAATAAATGCAGAGACCGAATATGTGGAAATTATAATCTTAGAGCACTGGGACTCCGCTTGTAGCACGGCGCATACACCTATACGCCTCAGATTAACACACTTTAAGTGGTTAATGCAAAAATACAGTGTGTAACATACTGTGAAGTTAAATCAGCACTATAAAATATTCCTAACTCACTGAAGAAGACATTTTCTTTTACTTGTGTTTGCGAAGAGAAAAGAAAATGACCACAACATGATAAATAAAGTGATTAAAAATATTTGAAATGGTTTATTGTTCTTTTTCTTAATCTACTAATTTGTTAGCTCTTTTTAATAGTTCAAAAGACCAATAAAAGACACTGGCAGTGTAAAGATAAGAGTATGTATACTTCTTATTCTCTTAGTCTTGTTTCTGATTTGAAACACTTCCAATACAACCATCAGGTCTGATTAGCCTCTCCTACTGTAAAGCCTAAAGCAGGAAACAGTCTGGCTGAATAGAAGCTATTGAGCTAAGCCTGCGTGTCAAAATGTTTCACTCGTCAATTTTCTTCCTCCTCGTCTTCACTCTCCTCTTACCCTCGGCCTCTCTGACAGACAGGTTCAGGGCAGGTCTGGGGTTGACAACATGTAACCTGACCCCGCATAGTGCTCTCACCCCCTCTCTAATGATCTTGGCCCCTTCCCATTCCTAATGTTGGTTTAACCTGATGTTAATATGCCCGCTCTGTGCTACTGAAACAAAGTTCTGTTCCACTATGCCTAATGAACGTCTAGCCTCGGTCACCTCCGCTGTCAAATAGAGTTTTAAGTAGCACCGTCTTAAACAAGAAAGACTACTTTCGTACATCTGTAGCCGCATGTGTTATTGCAGCCATGGGGGAGATATTGAGTGAACTACAGTGATTATATCTCTGACAACTGGCTGATTTCTGGCTTATTTTTATAATCAGGAGAGGGAGAATTTTCGCTCAGGATTTGATTAGATCCTTGTTGTCTTTCTAGATCTATTCAAACATTTATTCTTGACTCTTAATCTAAACACTAAAGAAAGGACGCTCTGAAAAAAGCCTGTCTGTTCTTAGCTTTACTTGTTCAGCTGATCTATTTGTCACTTGATTGGCGCATGTGTAGAAATCCAAAGAATTCAAATACTGAATTTAAATTCGTATTGATGTGTAACCCTAATTTTAGCTCAACGTTGGTTTCTTGTAACACTATCACAACAATGAGAGACACAGCTGGCAACTGTTTGGGGTCAGACAAACTTTACTCCCTAGCACCCTCTTGAAATGTGGCAACTGCTGTGAATGCAACAGCCTCTTATTAAATGTCTAATGGACACCTTTCAGTACCTGAGGAGTCCTTCAAAAGCTCTCAATAGATCCACAAGGAGTATAATAACCTCTGTCTAGCAATAAAACTCAAGATTGGCTGTAAGCTGCAATCAGTCTATTATGAACGGGTTTGATTTGAATAAGAAATGCTGGTGCAATTCAAGAAAAGAAAAAGAAAGACAGAGGCAATATGTTTTTGGTCTTTTCACAGTTCACTGCAAGCCAAATCCTTCAATCATGCCCCTCACCTACAGGGCTGCATATTAACCTACAATTTAGATAACTGGCTTAATTGATAGGTATATTCTCAGAAGGTGAAAAAGTAGGAACAGGTTTTTAATGTTATAATTTGTATCTCCAAAAGCCTTTGTTATCCAATGACAATGTATTTCTTTACCACACTCAACAGTGTCAATTACAGTAAAGTCAGGGTTTGCCTAAGGCAGGACCAAAGCACCTGTTAAAGGATTCATTGGTCTTACATCTTAATCATTTCAATGGGGCAATGTCATGTTGTGTCAAACTGGTTTCTCGATCACTTGTTTTGCTTTGCTTGCAAAGTTTGAATATTGAACTGAATGCAAGCACTTGTCAAGCGAACTGTATCGTGCAAAGAATGTTAAGAGGGCGGAAGATAAAAATGAAGGAAGAGGTGGTCATTAAGGTTTCAAGTCTCAGGCATTTGTGAACTTTGATGATACTTGGCTTGCTTTGTGAATCTGCACAATGTGTTTTGTGGGTAGTCTAGCTATTATTACCCCCCACCAGTTACCTCAAACTCCAGGCAAACCCATGATTAAGTGTTAACACAATGCATAGGTCAGTCCTGTCTAAACATCAGGAAGCAGCTGCTGTTATTTGGACTGAGGGTTACTTAATATTGTTTCGTTTTTTCATTTTAGCTCCACTGTTTGTGATAAATAAGTGGAAACCAGATTGCCAAACACAAATATTAACTTAAATATCAATCAAATAGTGATCCTTGCATGTATTCAAAGGCATTTAACTACAATTTTAACCATAAATGGAGAAATAAAACATAAACATGACAAAATCAGAACACAAACAACAACACAAAGAGACTCCTGATCATACTACAAGACCAACAACCCGACTTGTGTCAGTTGCTCGTTCTGTCCAAGTAGCGCATTACCAGAAGCAATTCCAGGCTGGGACTGCCTTTAAAACTTCACTGACCTTTCACCCCTGGTTGTGCTACACCTGTTAGCAAGTATCAGTTCCATGTGCGATCCATGCCACCCACCCCCACGCCAATTTTACCCTCATTATAGGATAAGATCCTGACTTTTGTGAACTCAATTACTTAGAAGAAAAGTTCATGGTGCACAGGAATTGTTTGCAGACTGCTCCTTTAAATGTTAAATTCATTTTAACCAAGGGCAAATGAGGCAATGACTTGAACTGAAGCTATTTCCTCTTTCCATGAGGTTGCCCTTAGGTGTGTTTCTTGAATGCAATTCCTGAGTGCATGTCGTTTCCATTTTTTTTAAAAAGTGCTGCTGTTCTGTGACTATCTCCACAGTATCACAGCTCCAGAAGTGCATGTAGAGCATGTAGAGAAACAATTCCAGATGATTTCTTAAGTCCAGGCTTTGAAGTTTTATGATACTGCCTCAGAGGGCAAATCCCAGACTCGCCCAAGTTGCATCAGACAACTATGGTGCAGACCACGATTTGCTATCACTCTACCACATGTTCTAGACACATAGTTGACCAAAAATGTGTTTTCTGACCCAAAGTCATTAGTGGAAGAACAACATGATGACAGCATGAATCATTCGCTTTATACTGACCTCATCCTAACAACCTCCCCCCGCTTTCACTGCCCGTCTCTTACATCCTATTCAAACTATCTTTGGTGAAAGCCCTAAGTCTTCCCCTCATTCAATAAAATGCCTGTGCATTTCAGCTGGGGTTTCCATGTCTCTCCAAACACAGAGGGGCTAGGTCAGAAGAAAAGTCCACCAAAGAAAAATCCATTCTGTGTCCTCAGCCATTCGGCAGGTCAGGACATGAGCAAACAGCATGCTTTCACCACCCTGGCAACTCTTTTCACTTCACACTGGCAAACTCCTGGAGTCCACACACACACACGAATCAAAGTTCTTGACAGCAAACCCAACACCCTCTCATGAACTGAGAGATAAACGCTTTCGTAGTCACAACCAGAAAAAGACTTCCGGGCTCTTTGTGACACTGGTAGCAAAGCCGTCTGGGAAACTTGAAGGCTCTGACAGTTTCTAAACATTGCAGAGATCTATGGACCGCAGCATTTTGAGAAACAGATTGTTTAAAGAGCAAGCTTTAAACTATGGTGCAATGAGGATGTATTTGACATTAGCATATGGTAATCATTGACCAAACATAAGGATCTAGCTTATTTTTCAAAGGCTTTAAGATACTTTCATGAAGTGCATTCAATTCAATTAAATGAGTATGATCCACGCAAAGTTGCGTTGTTAAGAAGGAGAAGCACCTTTAGAAACACACAGAAGCTTGTGCCGATTAAAAATATTTAAATAAATGTGCCAGAAATTTCACAGAACAGGTGTAAAGTTTGTAAGTGGTCATTACACTTCACAACTGTTTTTTCCTTTTCTGTTTTTTCCCCAATTCAAAGGCTGCCTCCTGCTCAGTTCAAAGCATTATTCCTCTTTCAATTACATGTCACACAGACACAGAGCAAAGCGATGGGAAAATTCAGTTCTCAATTGGGGAGTTTGCTTGGACAGATTGGACAAATATTTCTTTTATGTGGTCGTATCCACGCCTCAGTTCTGCCCTGACAGCCACAGAAGAGGGAGTGAACAATTCAAACTGCACTACATTATGGGCTGGGTGGCTGCTCCATCCAAGACACATGGCTGTCTCAGCAGCTGCCTGTTTGTTTACACTTCACTGCTAGCCTTAGGTATCAATTAGGTTTATGGGGACAAGGAGGCTAATAGTACAACATGGACTGAATTCAGATTACTGACAACACTGAACGGAGAAGGCACGACGATGACAAAAGAATTTAACAATGTACTCTAATGAAAAACATGATGGCTAAGAATATGGTTTGATGTTATAAATTCAAGCCCAAATTTCATCTAGAAAGATTATTGTATTTGACATCAGTTAGGCCAGTTTTAAATGTCAAGTCAGTTTAGAAAAGAAAAAAAAAATCACTTCCCTGGAACAAATAACTCCCACTTTTCACTCCAAACCAAACTCCAGCCACAGGAAGACAACTTTGAATGTCTTTCTTCACCATATGGGCCCATCTAAAGAGTCTAAGGCTTTGTAATAGCACACCAACTGCAAGGACAAACAGCAGCCCAGACCACATGCTCCTGTAAATCAAGCCCAGCCTGCGGTCTTCGGTGTCAACATCTGACATCCAGCACTAAAGGATAGGTGATATCATCATAATCACTGCATAGTAATGCATCATAGGCTGTTCAGCAAAGCACAAAGCCTTGTCCTGAGGAAGGGAAAAAAAACAACAAAAAAACCCCCAAACATTGTAGATGTGTCAAACTTTTGAGAGCTCGCCAAGAAATGTCTTTGCAAATTCACACCACTGAATCGCAAGTACCAACGGTCCTTTATAATTTCCCTTGTTAAAATTCACATTTGTTTGGCACAAGTGATCCTTTTTGATAACCGATTAAATTATCTATTGTGTATAATAATTGTTTTTGATGTATTAGTCCCTTGAAATTTGTTTAAAAGTTTGCAATTTCCTAAAGCTCAATTTAAAAGGAAAAAAGAACAACAGCCAACCACCCACAACATCTCTACATATAAAAACAGATTATGAATTGAGCCAGACTGAAGGTTAAGATGGAGTTTCCGACCCACTAGACTTATCAGCAGAAACACTTTTGGGGAGAGGCTATCCAGCAACATCATCTGTGCCCTCTTGTGGATGGATGGCACAGTTCACAAACCTTGACTCCAAGCATCTACTAGCTAATCTGAGTCAAAAAGACCACAGCTCCTGGCAAGACACATTCATCAACAGCGATTCCAACCCCCTCTTATTTCTCTGCACGTCTTTTTTTTTCCTCCCTCAAAACTGTTGGCAAGACCCAGACCCCTCTCAGCATGAAATACATCAGAGTAACTGGTATCAGCCCCAAACCCCTTATTGTTTGGCCTTGACTTGAAAGACTATTAAACTTCAGTGCGCTATATCCATAAACTTAAGTCCAACTATGAGCTAAACTTGTCACTGACATCATGGAGGAACAGTAAAATTGCTTGGTTATCAGTGATTTCCTTTTATTCGTTCACCGGTCTTTCTTTAAAATGAGCCAAAGCCAAATATCAAAAGCAATCTTAAGGGGAATTATACAGGCAGCTTCAGCCCTACTGACATGAAGCAGGAGACAAAGGAGGACTCAGAGTGCTGATCCCGTAATGGGAACCATTAGAAAGGAGAACAGAGAACAGAATAGTCGGTACACAAGAGTCATCAACTGTGATTAAAAATCGTTTATGGCTCATGTTCAGTCACAGGACTGAATAATTTGATAAATCTCTCTTTTAAGTTGTTAATGCCCACTTGAGAGGATCTAAAGAAGAGGATCATCATCAAGCAGTGGTTAAGTGATTTTTAAAGGTTGTAAATGATAAAGTGGGCAGACCTCTTGGTACTTAGAACTGGTGGATGTGCCTATTATACAGTCGTGTGTTTTTTTAAATGTACAATGGTAAGTGCAGAGTTGCTTTGGATAAAAAAAAAGCAGATTTGTTCTTTCTCTTACCCAATAAATCCTTTTTATTCTCTTGTTCGTTCTTGTGCCGACACCAATGAGATCATTTACTATTACATCTGCTCTCAAGCCTACAGTATAGTACATATTGTATAGATCACACTTGTGGGTTACAGAATTTTACAACATTGTACTTTTTTTTTTCACCTACAGTTTAAAATCTTTATGGTCTCTACTTAATAGGAGGCTAAACACTGTGTGGCTGCAAAACGAATCCAAAGTCAGTGTTTGAGGTAGCCTACCTGCTGCGTCACTTCTATCCCTGGGGTTTCAAATCACTTACTGAGGTTTCAGACCTGTTTAGTTTGAATAAATATTACATTTATAACCCCCAAGATTAAAAAAAGCCCCAAATCAAAACAAGATTTAAGCCTGCCTTTTGATGAAAAAATACATTGGGACAGCTGGTATGAACATCAAATCGTTCTTTGTTCAAAATCATGAAACTGAAACCCAGAAACTGGAAAGCGCTTTGTGCCGCCAGAGCAAAAACACTTATGAGTCAGACAGAATTTCACCGCGTGCTGGGGATTCATCTTCTTTGTATCTTGATACTAACAACATCCAAAGCAAATCATGACAAACTTCATCACAACAAATGTGACTGGTTCCTGTTCCAGTATGTCCATCGTGTTCCAATTCAGCAAAACCTAGCTAACGTATCATGACCCCTGAATAATTTCATTTTGCACTGCATTGCTGGGAAGTTGACATCAGACTCTTGGCAGGATAAGCCTTTGATGAGGGGAAACGGCGTCATCTTGATGATCGGGAATGCAAAGAACCAAACACTTCCAATGTTACTCACTTAGTGACAATTAATCTTTGCCATTTGTCCTGCTGTTACCTACAAGCCAGTGACCCTGAATTGCAGATGAATGAGTGTGAATGCACTGGATGCACAAGAAGGAAATAATTTAAAACAAAACAACAGCAAAAAAAAAAAAAGGTAAATCATTCACTACTCGCTTGAAAGTAAAGGAACGAAGAAAGGGGAGCGAAGGCAGCAGGTGTAGTGCAGCTTTTTGGCATTATTACAGACATTTTCTGTCCTCCTGTGGTCAGGCGTTCACAAATTTACGAACAGAGCTAATCACGCAGCTAACCCTCATCTGACCAGCCGGCAGCATCATTTATTCCTGCTCCACCCTTTTCCTGCATGGGAAATCATTCCACGGAGAGCTGATAAAATAACAGGAACACTACAAAAGAGCCCTTATTACCAAATCAAATGATTACCAGCTGTGACAGCACGGCCAATATTGTTTTTTATTTTCTGAGTCAGTCAGCATGTCTATCCATGTCATCACAGCAAAAATCTGATCCCTGAGACCACAAAGGCAGTTTTAAGTACTTTAGAAAGTATCTGGACAGACAAAGTCTTTGTAGACAGTTGTGTCAACATTGCAATGTAACAATGCAACAGAACTTGACAGATGTGCAGCTGAAGATGAAGGTGCAATGAGACTGGGTATATGAGCACTTAGTAGAGGCCATCAGCGGTAAGGGACAAGGAGGTCTGCGCCTCCTTCCCATTTTATGATTCTGTCAAGCTGTCTTTTGCATTTGCAGCGTATTTTCAATGTGGAAACACAGCAGCAACAGAGGAAAAAAGCAAATGTGTCAGGATGTGTCAGGGCTTCCAGTGTAACTACATCAGGGGTAAGTCCTCCGTCTTCATGCTTGGCCAACATTTACAGTTTGAATGCAGATATCGATGTATGCAAATGAATAGATGTGCGACTCCTCACATGAGGGATCCTAATCTAATGTACAAACATAATACCTGGAATTTTTTCTTGGCTCACAACAGGCTTTTCAGAACAGTATGAAAGTAAAGGCAATTAATGTGTTTTGACAGAATATTACCATGCATATTACTAATATTTATGAACATCCGATAAATAAAAAGTTCAGTATCATTTCAACCGATAACTTACCCCCTACAGTACTTGGATCTTAAGTGTTACAAAAATCATCAGAGAAGGAGCCAAGACAAAAAATATTCTGTGAGTAATACTTCCAACGCTGTAATTTCCAGAAATCAAAATAAATACTCCTGCACGGGAAATGGACCGTCAAATATTGTTTAAGAATACAACTTTCATACGGCAGTTTACAGTTGGTTTTTTTGAGTGTAGACATAAATCAGGCTGCAGATGTGTCCAAAGTGATTAAAAAAAGGTCTCGAGTTTACAAAAACAGTCACTTCTCATTATACAAAAGGCCACATTATTTATGGACCTGACAGTTCATCCCAAAATCTCTCCTGCTGACATCCTAAATATTTATCTCCTCACATCAGCAAAGGAACACAGAAACATGACAATGGCTTGACTTCAAGACAAATACAATTAGCATCTCAGTCAAGATGATGGCTTTGATCGTATGGGATTGGCAGTGGAGTATCATATGGACATGGAAACATGAGTGCAAAGCATCTGGATTAAGATAACCAATCTCAGCTCTTTTCTCCTCATACTCGTTCGCTGCTTCTTACAGAGTTCCATTTAAAAAGAAAAAGAAAATTGAAGTTTTAATTATAATAAACAGCCTGTCCGACCCCCAAACTCCCTTCTGTTTTTATTCCTTCAAGAGTCATTGTATCTGAAAAGAATTATAATTGCACAATTTTGTATGCCGTGACATTTTCTGAGATGGTTATTGCTCCGTGGAAATCTTTTATTGTTGCAAGTGGCGATGCACCAATCTGTCAGCCATCTGCCTGTCTGCAAACAGGATGACATTTACCAAAGGCAGTGGTAATATGCTAAAAAAATACTGTGACAGAGACCTAAAGGACTTGAATAATGAAGAAAAAGGGAAATGTATACCAAAAAGTAAACAAACAACCAGAAAAATAAAATACTGACACTGGCCAAATAGTTATTTTAAACACCGACCCAAGCAGAAGGTTTGGATTAATGGGAGAAAACGCAAAAAAGCAAAAAGTACCCTGCAGACAATTAGAACAAAGCACTATGAGAACGTGTAATAAATCACAGCTTGAGTAAAAAACACCATGTGCAAGCTCAATAAATTCACTGCAACTTTATATGTAAATGAAAACACAAAAGAGAAAGGAGCAGAAGGGATTGTTTGAGAGCATGATAGTGAAATGAAACCCAAGTATGATTTAACCGAGGCACTGAAGGTGATTTTCCTTAGCCTAAGGGAGCTTTGGTGGCTACCTACTGTCAACTACCACAACAGAAGGCGATATTCTATTTCAGTCCACCCCAAACATTTCCAGCACACTGTGCACCATCACACCATGATTTTAACCCTGTATTTGAAAGACTAATAACACTAAAGCTAGCACAAAGATTTCCTTGACCCAGAGACAGACGCTGAGTTCGGATGATTCATCTGATCCAGGTCTAAGCCTCACCCACCACAAAGCCTGGCAGTGTGTAACACACACACACACACACACACACACACAGAGCTTTTGAAAAGATCTCCAAACATCTGGATACTGACCACATCACGGTCAGGGAGAAGAATCATAAATTTGTCTGCGAGAAAGAAAAGGAGAGATATAGACATGACAGCTCAGACTACTGTTCTCACATAGTGAGGTTTCACAATTCAGCCATAGCAGTCTACAGGGGTACTCTCAGGGCTCCAGAGCCTGTGATTCTTATGGAGATTTGACGGAAAAAGCCTCACGCTCAGCCAGAGATCACAACAGGATTTCTGTTTATCCATCCACTTTGTAATCCCTCACTAGTCCATCTGGATTTTCTTTTAAACAGCATTAAATACATGTTGTTCCAGTGGACCCATGCATGCATTTACAAATCCTGATAGGGATCTTTTTTTTCTTCTTCAGACACACCAAAGGAGATGAGTCACTTCCATGTCGTTAATCATTAAAATTAAGATCGCAATACCGGAAGAAAAAGAAAAAGCTCGTTAAACTAATGTCTCTGCTATCATTTGTAGCTGTTGAGCGTGGGTGCCAATAATCTGCCACGGCAGAGCAGCTGTAAACGTTAGGAAAACTGCTGAGCTAGAAACAACATCGCACTTGTTTAATACAGGCTGTATGTCCTTCAACGCACCAGGAGCCCGGCCAAACCTAACAGCCTCAACTATCCACACAACAATGATAGATATCTTCTGGTTTACAGTGTTGGGCTAAGGATGGTCAAAGGTTTCATTCTGCTGCCTGGGGTAATAGCTGAAAATTAAATACTGGGGTGATTTAAGATGTTCCGTACACACGTGGACATGCTGACAATCAAAGGACATGTGATTCCCCCGCAATAACAGATAGCCCACCGCCAAGCTGGAGGTATAAAACTTTTTTTTTTTTTTTTTAAATAGCATTTATAAAAGCAAACGAATTAACCGACCAAACCACATAATTCAGCTGGACTTACCTTCAAACTTCCTTCATTTTGAACGTCGCTTTGTCTCATTTCTGATGCTAATCACTTTTCAAACCTTTTTTTTTTTTAGCTAATAACGTTTGAGGAACTGAGCTAAGTTAACTCAAATACACAATATTTATTCAAATGAAATGATAAAGAATTATATTTTGAAGTAACATCCTTGTTTTGAGCGTATTTCGAGACAGTTTGGAAAAACGAAGACGTGGTTTAGTGCAGCGGTCCCCAACCCCCGGGCCTCGGACCGGTACCGGTCCGTGAGTCGTTTGGTACCGGGCCGCGAGAGTTGAGGCTCAGGTGTGAAATGTATAGTTTTAAGGGTTTTTATCGGTTTTCAGCGTTATTTTGTTATCGTTTTTATCGTTTACTCGGTTTTCCTGGGTCTTTTCACGTGTGTTATGAATAAATTCTCTTTTTTTCGGTACCGGTACTAGTTTTATTTTGTTGTATTTATCCGCGACACCTTAAAGGCCGGTCCGTGAAAATATTGTCGGGCATAAACCGGTCCGTGGCGCAAAAAAGGTTGGGGACCGCTGGTTTAGTGTCTGTCAACCATTTAATTAGATGCCATTGACCATTCCTTTGATTAGAAGCACGCGAAGAAAAATGCCGATGTGTATGATATGGTTTTTGTGTTGCTTATTGCTTGTTGTTCCTTGGAACCTGTACACGTTCTAAACAGCTTTTAAATCAAAAATTATATAAACATTTAGATAATGTTACTCATACCTTTAATCATTTGTTCTATTATATTCAGGGAGAAATGTGCCACATAATACTCAAGACAATGTACATTAAATAAAAAGATAAATAAAGCTTTGTTTATTGACTAATTTTAACCTAAATCTGTGTTATACTTAACAGTCATTGGGTACACCTGTTCATCCCCATGTTTAAGCAAATATCTAAGCAGCCATCATCTCTAGGGTTCTAGGGTGATCATATTTAGATTTCCAAAAAGAGGACACTTAGCCCAGTCATGAAGAATTTTAATAATACTGTCTGCTTAAAGAAAAGTTTTGTATATTTAAACGATGCCTTCTCTGTGCGGTTAATGAGTGGTAAAATTAAAAAATGTCATATAGGCTTTTACAAGTCAACAAGTGCAAAAAAAAGAGGACGTTTGGTCACCCTAGAGAATGGTGTGAAAAGGAGAAAATACCCAGAAAGCAGCAGTTCTATGAGGGAAAATGCCTTTGTTGATGCCCAAAGCCAGAGGAGAACGGCCGGACTGCTTCGAGATGTTCTGCAGAAGAGCATCACTGAATGTACAGCATGTCGAACCTTGACGCAGCAGAAGACCACACCGGGTGTCACTCTTGTCAGCAAAGATCAGCATTGTTTGTATTGTAGTAAAAGTGCACCAATGTGCAAAACACTTCTGGCTGTGCGTGCAGAAACCAGAAGTCCTGTCAACAACATGTGAACTCATGTTCTGCTCTACAAACAATGATGGGTGCAGTCTTTTATTGCTTATTGTTTCTTTTACTGCAGCTAGGAAAGTTTATTGCTCTAAATTTTTAGAAAACAAAGTGAATTGGGCCTGCTTTAATGGGCCAAAACTCCTACCTCGGCTTCAAATGACAGCACTTCCATGCTTATGACAGACTCAAAGTAGTAAACAGTTAAAGAACAGCGGAGGCTGATTTTTATTAGTTCTGTGAGAACAGGCAGTTCACTTCAATGAACACAGAAAACAAAATCCAGATTGATGATTATGTTTTAAATTACAGTTACCATAAAAAGGACCCACATAAACCTCCCCGGGTGATTCTGCTGAGGAGTCCTCACAAAAAGGGTTTAATATGGAGCTTCTCCATAATTATAGCCTACCACGTGTAGCGGCAGTGTAGAATGAAGTACTAGCTACTTATGCAGATTTCGTCCTCTTCATGTGAAAGTTCAAAAAGTATATAATACGTTTATCTGTGGAAAACTCAAAAGCATTTAATGTAATTAAAACATTTCACAAACAGGAATTAAACACTGGTTTCCTTTCTCATAACACCAAAAGGCCTTACAGTTTAACCAACCTGCACACACACACTGTCCACAAAAAGTCATACCCAGTCTTTCTATACACGTAGTTTTCCCCATGTCACACATTCTCGTGATATTGGGACATTTCAAACAACAAATGACTCTATATGCCTTCAAAGCGTACCTCCCACCGACCATAGATTTATTTGTACTGTATGTCAAGATAATTCCCAGTCTGTTCAGTTGTAAATTAGGACATGGGTCAGCCTGCTGACCATTGATGGTGGTCTGGATCTCACGGTAAGTACAGCGGTGGCTGTTGCTATGCCTGGGTGGCCCTTACAGTTGCTTTGGGCCTGACGTATAAAGCCTGCACAATATGCACACTTTAAGAAGATGCTGAGGGTTTCATATTCCGCAGAGAAGTATTAACGATAAGCAATTTGATCTCTCTCTGATTGTGCGGCATAAAACTGACAATCACAATCATCTTTGCGGTAAGCATAATATCATATAGCTACAATCTGAAATGTGATACTACGCAGCGCGAGGGTGTGGGTAATTTTATGTACAGAGACATTGGCAGACACAAAAAGCAGAGGAGAAAGGATCAGAGTGCTTATTTTGTGCGACATCTGTGGCAGTAATTGAAGTCCTCATCTCTCAGAGTGTCTTGCCTTTTTCCAGAACTCCTCATGCCTTGAAATTTGGCTGACACAAAACATGAAAGCCTGGAGGAGACACATGAACTCAAGAGAAAATATTGATAGTATAAACGGAGCTAACATGCCTGCGATCAGTGGAACAAGAACAGACAGCAGTCACATTCCCGAATGTTTTTCCAACATAGGGAAAATGGAATATGAAATACGAAAATTGAAATACGCAAAGCGATACATTTCCCTTCTCTGTTAGGAAAATATTGTTTATGGTGTTATAAAGATTATATCAAGGCACCACTGTGAGTTAATTATGCCATGCCCTGAAATTTTTCCACAGATCTGCGAGAAACCACATCCTCTTTCCAAAGAGCACACAATGTGCTAGAATGCGCGGGGCATTAATTCACATGCCATGTTTTACAGGATGGGAGTTTTGAAGTGATTAGTCTTCTTACACATCCTTTTTACAGGAATCAGCCGTTGTGAAATGAGGCTGGAGATCTGAGTAGTTTGCAACCACATCCCGAGGGACAGGCTCGAGAGCTGGCATTGCTCGGCGTACCTTACCGCAAAACTCAGTGGGGTTCGAGTGAAGGGATCAGACTGTCAGACTGAAGGCTGTGTCCGTGGTGCGCCTGTCTCTGGAGCTGACGTTGTCTGTGTTACTCTGAGACAGCCACAGTTTAACTAACAAGTGCCCAGGCAAACACAAGAGGCAGCGCGGTAAAAGGTCACGTCTCTGTGCAGAACCTCCATGTACGTAAGAGACGCAAAGTTAAACGCTGGGGAAAAGATGGGGGAAAGACTGGATTAAACCAGGACTTCATTATTACACGTTAGGTTTAGAGTTAATCTCTATGCACCACTGGAGGTCCTTGCACAGAGAACAGGCTGCATCTGGCCCAACTTTTCAAAGGTTGTCATGCATGGCACACAAAAAGTACGCAAAGTACGGCTATGAATATAATAGATGTTATCCTTCATTTCTGTGGACTCATATTTGGTGGAATTTTTAGGACTGTTTAAGTATCATAAGAGTTTAATGACTCACTACGAGGATGTGTGTACTCTCCTTTTTTCTTTTTTGTTTAAGGATTGATTTGGAAGGAGTAAAACTAAAATTCTTTCCTGGAGTTTATAAGAACTCGTTCAACCTGATGATGGGGACAATGAGGCGTGTTGTATTACAAAATTCTCCCAAGCGCCTCATCCGTTGAGGCCAAGTTGTTTTTGTTTCTTTTCATTTTGGCTTATTTCTGGGGAAATTTTTGAACAAAACTGCCTCGAGCTTTAGGGGGTAAAAACTCCTCTTTCAGTGCTTTTCCCTCCTCCCAGGTTGAAATTCAGAAAGCGCTAAATAAAAATAGCAGAACAAGGTGTGTTACACTGGGGTAGAAAATAGAACAAGTGCACCAAATCAATATAACAGCATTCCACGGATACCCTTCAGAACTTGCGTATCTTTAAAAAAAAACCCACACAAAATCTTTCACCAGTGCATTTAATAAACACTATCCTAACATAGGTGTGCTGCCTTGACAGTGTGAATATGCCACAGGCCTAGAAAAAGTCTACCGACAACAAAATGCATCTGTTTGCTGGACTCCATGTAGAATTTCAGTAGCATGCTATAGAGCAAACAAAAATAAATGGCATATTTCATACTCTCAAGTCATATTTTCACATTTTTATCGTACAGTTACAGTACAATGTGTATGAAATATCTGTGAAAAAGTATACAATCTTTTTCTTTCCTATCTATGAATTATAAAAATAATTGTCTGTGTATTCACATATTCAAAATGTCCAGCGGTTTGCATAATAGTTTGATTGGATCAATGTCTCTGGTCTCCGTCACTATAGGCCTGTGAAAAATGAAAGACAAAAACATCAGTCTCCTAGAAACCAAAATCAGACACATTTAACCGCTAATAAGAATAATAACTGGGGCAATTACTTTGAAACAGCCGTTTAATATTTGAGCATGTCATGGACAAACATGAGGTGGAAAATTAGACTTAGTGTTGCCCACTGGAGGTTCCAGTGACCATATTTCACAATATGGAAGAGTTGTGGGAGAGCGGTGAGCTTTGAGTTTGGTTGCTGTGGCAATGCTCTGGTCTCTCTGATAGCCAAGCAGCAGCAGCAGCCTGTTCTCAGATCTGCCTCCAGACTGGCACACTGACACTGGGAGCTGTGGGCACCTCCGGAGCCACAAGAAGGAGAACCGCAGACAACCTCAAACCAGACAGACTTTCTCCTTCTCCCAAATGTTGACGCTGTGACTTGACGCTGTCTGCTGCGTGTAAACTCACAACCCAAGTGACTTAATGGAATTGGGCAACAGCGTCTCCACACACAGGCAGCCTCCGCCAATCGCATTTGAGAGCCGCTGTGCCCTCCATTTAGCCTGTGACTGTAACTGAATGGACCGTAAATGAAGGTGGAGGCTACCAACTCGCCCATTGGTAGTTATTTGGGAAACATAATGTGGCTCTAAACATGAGCTCACTGACAGACGCTGAGGCTCTCTCAGTTTGAAGCAGTTACTTACAGCAGCAGAACTCTTGACATAGTTTGCAGGCGGTGGCAAAATTATGCAACACATTAGAGACTGTCTCTTAAGGTTAAAACATCTACCTGTTCAGATTCTCACCTGAAAACACGGATCTCTTATTGGCGTCTCGTGAACCACCTGTGAAAGAAACGAATAAACGTCACGCAGGACGACGGCTCTTATTTGAAGTTACAGTAATGCAATACAATAAACGTTTATAGGCATTTGTGGCTTTGACAAAAAAAAGTATTAGCATGGTTCGTTGGAAATATCTTTTTATACAATGACTGGATAAAAAAGGCAGACCTTCAGCCCATAGTAGGTGTCACATTAAGCACTAGGCTGGCAGTGAGGTTGGCGTATTAGTGCTGAGCTCATTTAGCACCATTTACTGCACTACACTACACACACATGTAGACTCGGTTTCACAGGCTTGGGTTAAGTAAGTCTAGCCTTGGACTAAAAACCTTTTTCAGCAGAGATCCTCTCTGATTTTTATTCTTTTAGTCTAGGACTAAGCTGAATCCAAGCTTGAACCACTCGGATAGAGTTTCTAAAGTAATCTCTATCCAAAATTACTATATTCTATATTATATTACTATAGTAATCTATATTCAAAATAATACACATGCAAGAAAATCAGAATTTTACTGGTATTGCACAAATTTATATATTGTCAAAGTGCAAGCTGCAACTAAGTTCATGGGCTGACACTACCCTATAACAAAACGTAAGAAAAATATCCATGCTTTTTTCCACCTGTCTAGCTTTATTTCGTTTTCCAATACTTCTCCTGGCTTCTCTGCAAATTTTATGACTTTTCAGTTTTTTTTATGATCATGCAAACTCTCGTAGTCTAAAACTTTAACTATAGCTTTACATTAAACCTGTCAAACTCTAGCCGACAGCTAGTTTTGCTTAGTACAAAGAATGAAAATAAGGGGTAAAACCCTTGCTTACTAATATTTTTCATGTGTCAGATTTTGCACACAAACAGCCAAAATGACAGGACCCAATTTAGCTTTAGCCGTGTTAGCAGACAGAGACTTTAACCTGAAGCCTTTCTGTGTGGAGTTTGCTTCAGTCTGTTAGCTCTGTTCTAAACTGGTGACTTGTCCAGGGTGCACCCTGCATGTTACGCTGTAACAGCTGGGATTAGGTTCTAGGCACCTCGTGATGCTGAACCCGATAGGCAGAAGAAAATGGATGGGTTTTAACCCAAAGTAGCCAGCTGCAGTTTCAGATTTAAGCGCAGCAAGATAGAAAGCATAATGAGCTATACTAAGGAGATGCATGTTGTTTTATATATGTAAATGACGGTCACTGACTATGTCTCCATGTATGTAAACTATTTAGATCCAGCGACATGCACCCCAAAATGAAAAACACATACAATGAGAGCACTTCAATTTGTTTTTATTTGAAAATGATTTGAAGCAATTCCTAAATAAGCAAACATTAGAAGTTTGCTTTACCTCTTGCTTTGTTTATAGGCTGTGATTTTAAAAAATCTTTTTTTCCCCAATCGCATATTTAGCTGTCAGTGCAGCTGCTGTTTAACAGTATTATTTCATAGGTCAAAAAATTCCCAGGAAAAAAAAATTGGATAAAGAGCGCAAAAGTGCTCTCTGAAAACAATTTTAATGCCTTGCACTGACTAATACAATCGCTCACATGCACATACGCAAAGGCACACAAACCAGATTTCAGTGAACAGTCCCAGTGGGTCCTCTCTCACGCCAGAAAGTGCTTTGTCACGTCTTGTGGCTCTTTTTCTCTGTCAGTCTCCCTCTCCCCTGTCTGAGCCACGTCTAATTCAATATGCGGTTCATATCCTTTCTCAGCATTGCCATTACTACTGCCAAGACCCCCAGGGGCTATTAGGAAAATCCATCCATTTATTGTGCAAGATACACATTTGGCAAAACAACGGCCCTCTAGAGGAACTTGTCAGAAGAGTTATATTTCCATGTGACAACCTTTCGCCTGCTTGATCTTTTGTTTGACTGGAATTCTTGTTTCATAGCATCAATGAAAGCGGTCTTTTTAAGTCCCACATGCACTTAATTTTCACTTTGTGTAGCTGATGATTCTTTGTTTGCTGAGAAAACAGGGCTTAGTTATTTTCAGAGCGTTGTCTTTTATCATTTAACTCATTCAGAAATTGGAAGCGTCTTATTTTTGGCTAAGCAGTCACAGGACCTCAGCGTGCCAGTGTTGGTCTGCAGCGCTCTGTACATCCAGCACATTGGTCCACTTCAAGAAGCTTTGACAAATACAACAAAGGATAGCGTGAGATTTGGTTTGAACACTTGATCAGGTTGTAATTGTGGAAACATGTTGGATGGCCAAAAAGGAAAAGATTTCATCGAATTTTGTCTGATTTTTAATGATCCAAGGAGAATTTATCATAATGCTTTAAATATACTGGGCATATTCATGTTTCCCCAGAGGATGAATCTCTCAGTTTGCATGGGATATTTCATGATTTACTCATTTATTTGTTCGTTTCATGCGCTGTTAGGAAATCTTCAGAGAGCATATTCATGCTCTCAGTGACATAAACCCTACTGGTTTTGTCTTGACCGTGTCGCCTTATGTCAGTGCCTGTATTGGAATAAGTATCAGAATGTCTTACTGAGTGGCTCTATAGTATAGCCCAACTTAAAGGTCCCAAATCCATTTGCGGTTACTTCAGGAAGGGCATCAAATCAAAAATGCAGGGCTACCCGCTGTGGTGACCCCTTGGGAATAATTGCGCAGCCAAAAATAAAGTCTTCTACTGATAAGGCTGTTATAACAGTTGAAGCGTTTCAGTCCAGTCCATTTATATTTCTGATACAGCAGACCTGCAGGAATATGTAATGTTTACATGACTGATTTGTCATTTAATGCAGCTACAATAACTTAAAAGTCTCTCAGGACCTAAAACATTTATCCATATGTTAATCAGTCATAAGGCACTGTGATCTTAGCGGATCACAGTGAATTGAAAAGTACTTAGTTTCACTCCGGCGAGCATGTGATTATCAGACCATACCACCACATGCACTCATTTGATTTATGGACCAGAACTTTCAAGGAGGTCTGATTTAATTCTGCCATGTTCAAAGCCAGAGTAACACACTGCACCGCATCCAAGCCAGGCCATTACTTTGACTCGATTTATGACTTTTTAAGCCAAAAAAACAAAAACCCCTACACATCTATGTGTAGGATTTTGATAAAGATATATTTCCTACAGGTGCCAGGAAAGGAAATTGTACATGACAACATCCCACCCTTTCAGAACCTCTCCAGGATTTCACCCAGTGATGAAATATGGAAATTAGCATGAGTCAGCCGTTTTGCTCCGTTGCAGAATTTTACAAGGAATATGTTTCTATTGGCAGTTTAATCCAACAGTTAATCATTGTGGTAAAGTGACTGTGCAGTGATGAAATGAACGTCACGTCTCACAAAGAAAAAAGAAAAAAAAAAGTCAGTGGAAAGGTAAAAACATTAGAGGGCCAGATTTGTAAACGGTGCAAATGAAAGCTTCTAAAAAAAAAAACTCCCAGTAACTGAGATGCACTGTGGATGTTTGGTCTCGCCTGCATGAGGGGAAAAAAGAAAGAAGAAAGGTAGAGCAAGAAAAGTAACTCACTTTTATCCTGTTCTGGAGGGTCCAGGATGTCACTGTCTGTGTCACTAGGAATATGCCAAGGCTGTCTGATGGCCTGTAACTGCTGGTAAAACTCATCCTGAAATGTAAAAACAGATCATAATAGAAGAGAAATAAAAGAGGATGGTAAAATATATACTCTGCAGATAGACGGACAGAACAAAAGAGAAATGGAAAACAAGATTAGGAAAGACAATCTAGGCCAGCCTGTCCGTTTAGCAAATTTGAACTCTTAAACAAACTGAAAATGGAAACAAATCTTCAACCGGCTTATGGTTGTCATTGTATTAATGATTATGTATTCATAATTGTATTCAATATTGAACATTTGGAACCCTAACCCATCAAAAAGTGCAAAAGTCAAGAAATAAAAAATGTACAAAACTAGTTGAATACCAAGAACTGTGTCAGTGCGCCCCAGGGCAGCTGTAGCTACAATGTAGCTTGCCATCACCAGTGTGTGAATGTGTGTGTGAATGTGTGTGTGAATGGGTGAATGACTGAATGTAGTGTGAAGCGCTTTGGGGTCCTTAGGGACTAGTAAAGCGCTATACAAATACAGGCCATTTACCACAATGAGCACACATATACGGTGAAATATATACTTTCTATGCAAGAAGCCACTGCTTATGTCTTCATATTTTGCCTCTAAGGAGCCAGACTTTCCCTCCAGTTTTAAAGAGCCATAGTTGTCGAGCATTCCTGAAAGTCTTTCAAAGTTTTCTTTGGAAATTGGCTGCTTTTTCACTTTCTTCAGTCCAGTCCTTGTACCAAACCATTTTCAGAGGAATGTTTACTCTTGGTTGTTAAGTCACTGACCTATATTAATAGGTCATTGAAGCCCCCTCAAGGGATGAATCAGTGTTGTACCCTTTAGAAGTAACAAAAACAGGGGGGAAAAAAACCAGAAAAGACCTGACACAGGACCCAAAATCTGCTTCTGGCCCATCAGTTGATCCATCTACTGTTCACTAAAGTCTCCTCAGAAATGGTCTCAGTGGAAGAGCGGCTGTTAAGAACCATTCTTAAAGAGGGGAAACAATGGCTCGGGTACTCAAGTTACACAAGATCTGGACTGAAAATCAGTAGCAACAGGTCTTGTGAGTTAAATTTCTCTAACTAGAAATATATGTTAAAAAAACAAAAACGATTTTCAATTTTTTGTAGTTTATTGCACTTTTTTGCAATTTATGTAATTACTATGCACTTAATGCATACATATTATTACAATTTGGGCTATAATGGTTGTATTTATGTATAGCAACTTGAAATGCTCCCAAAAATGGCACTACAACATGTAAAAATATAATATAAGCTCTGGCGGACTTGGGTCTATGGTAGATCTTAAAGGGTTCATGAATAAAATTTGGCATTTTTGGTTCAAATCATCATCTATATGTACGGAGGACTTTAGGAGAGAGATACAACGGTGAACGTTTACATCCTATCTGTGAAACACATTGGAGGCTCTGCAGTGGTTGGTGACTGCGAGGGACCTTGGCAAAGTTGATCCAATTATGAAAGCAGACAATTTTAAACACACCAGCAATGCAGTAAAAGCATACCTAGATGAAAAAACAAACAAAAAAACAAACAGTGAAACCCTAGCAGTCCTGGATTGGCCTCCCCAGAGCCAGAATTTAACATTATTAAAGCAGTGTTGCATCATCAGGGGCGATCGTGGCTCAAGAGTTGGGAGTTCGCCTAGTAATCGGAAGGTTGCCGGTTCGAGCCCCGGCAACCTTCCGATCTGGTTGGACAGTCTCGGTCTCGACAGTCTCGGTCATTGTGTCCTTGGGCAAGACACTTCACCCGTTGCCTACTGGTGGTGGGCAGAGGGCCCGGTGGCGCCAGTGTCCGGCAGCCTCGACTCTGTCAGTGCGCACCAGAGAACAAATTTCTAGAAGCCTAGAGAACTATTCCTGAATACCAATTAAAGAAAACACAAGAAAGCTAGCATTTATATCCGTTGTTTTCTCTTTTAAGAGGTTAAAGATTCTCTCACTCTGGAACCTGGCCTCACTTTAAGGCTTCAGTTCTTCTACCTGGGACCAGGTGGTCTTAATAAAAGCCGACTGGGTGCAGTAGTGTTTTGGATAATGTGACTAGGTGTCAACTGGCATAACTGTCAGATTACACAAAGGCATTGTAAAATTCCTGCCCCACCATTAATAAAACCTTCAAAAAAAGGCTCATATTTAACAGTCCTGCTGTTAAGTAGATCATGAAAGGAATATAAGAAAGAAATCCCAATGAAAGTTCCCCTTTTATGCCAGACTCATTTTTCCACAGTGAAGTGACATCCTACTGTACAGACCTCCACGACTTTCTGCTAAACCCCACACGAAGTGGTGTGTGCCCGCAAAGGATTTGCATGTGTAATATTTTGTGCTCCTGGTGAGCTCGCTCATATTTCTTTCTGAGGAAAGGCTCTCAGCTTCAGTGCCCGGCTTTACTTTTTTGGCTTTCAGCACACAAGTTCACTCTCAAGATGCTAAAACCTTTTCAGACCATGACCCAATTTTTATGACAGTTTTATCCTTGCAATGTGAAATATAACATGTAGAACTACATGTCTCATTAAGTGCTTGCATGACTTGTAAAAAACAAAAGTTTCAGTGTGGGGTCTTACCTCAGACAGATAGGCCCGTAGGCTGGCACCAAGGGTATCTGTGCTGCTTAGCCCTGGAGGGGTGAGCAGCGGTCGGGTAAGTATTGGCTGACTTGTGGGTGTAACAGGGCGGCTCCGCGACCTCCTGAAGGTCACCTCTTTATAAGAGCCGGAGTTAAAGGTGGAGCGTGTCAGCAAACTATTTGGGGTTATGGGCCTGCTGGGTGTTCTGGGGGTTTGAGTCCTGCTCCCAGGGTTGCTAGGAGACTGAGTCCTACCCATGGTGAGGGTCGTGGTCTTGGGGCTAAGCAAGGGGAGGCCCACACCACAAGACTTCCCCGTAAGGCTACCAGCTGGGGACTGGGGCCTGGACACGAGGCTGGGGAGGGGGAGTGTGTCAGGTAGAGTTCTGTGGCGCACTGGGGTGTGGTATAGGCTGCTATGTGGATTATTGGAGCTTCGGGTGGTCATCTTTCCCACTTCTGCCAGCTTTGCCAGGTCCTTCTCAACCTCTGGAGAAAGAAAGGCAATAATCCAAGTCAGTATCCAAACGCTTAAGGAGTAAATTTCCTATTTAAATCCTATGGTATACACACACATTGAAATAAAATTGACTTTATTTAAAGCCACGAAAATGCCCATAATAATTTTTAAGATAACTCTCCCAAATAACTCTGGAAAAGGAACTTTTAACATACCATCAGGCTTACTTTGAGTTTTATTCATCGACTGATTTGACTAATGATTCACAAACTTTACTGTGGGCGAGACTGCTTGGGTTAATCCCTTTTCTCGGCAATGATGACAATATTTATAGACCTTATAAACTGTGGTGAATCCAGCTTCCTCTGTCAGAAAATGTCCCAAGTTGATACAGTAAGTGCAGCATGGCTGTATTTCTTCCCTTCTTCCTGACAAAAACACATTAGGCTGCTGCTCTGGTAGTCTCGAAAACATTTTTGTTTATAAAAAAACGCGACGCTGCCAACTTCTGTGATCAACATCTGGGTCATTTTTTCCATGTTTTCTGCTTTCGTTCCAGATCTTGGCAATCGGGATTCAACAAACTGGGAGTTATCATTTAAGAGGCATGATTTAGAGGAATGACTCACTCGAGGTAGAGGGTACTTCTGGAAAACTGTATGTGTGACGTTAGATAAATAACAAGCAACAATTATTTCACAAACTCAAACTTCCATGTTTTTGAGCAAATTTCAGCTTTCCTGGGTTTTACAAACAACATTTGCAGAAAACATGAAACATGTGCTTCTATTCACTGACAAATATCCATTTAGTATGCAAACAGAAAATGCCTGTAATGCTATCCTAAATTTAGCTTTTGGACATTACTCCGGAAGATTCTGTTTGTTTAAAATCAGACAGTGCTGCACAAAATCCTTTGGGGATCAAATGCATATAATTATTTGACATGCCTGAGTGGATTGCTGTTTATGTGCTTAAGCAGCTCAGCGTGCATAGAAGTAAACCTTCATTTGAGACACAATGCTGAACATATGCTGCTTGTTGTTGGTTTTATGTGTTCACTAACTTGTGTCCTGCGTGATGTTATGTGTGTGTGTCTGTGAACCGTTAAACTTTACAGACGTAATAATTTCTAAATTATAAGAGCAGCGGGTTCTCAGAGTTTTACTGCCTGAATGCCAACACACACTCGGAGGACGCTTCATTAGGTACACATGTTCAGTTTCTTATACTGCAGCTGTTTCATCAGCCAATTGCATAGTAACAATTCAATAGATTGAGGCATGTAGAGATGGTAAAGACACTGAGCATCAGCATTGGAAAGAAAGCTGATTTAAGTGGCTTTGAACCTGGTTTGGCTGTTGGTGCCAGATGTGCTGGTCTAAGTATTTCAGAAACTGAAACTCTCTAGAGTTTACATAGAGTGCCGTGAAAAAAAGAATATATTCAGTGAGCAGCAGTCTCAGTCTAATGTCAGAGGTCAAGAGAGAATGGCCAGACTATTAAAGCTCTTAGGAAGGCAACAGTAACTCAAATAACCCCACATTACAACCAACATATAAAATCTCTCTGAATACACATCAAATTTAGCCTTAAAGTAGTTGGGCTACAGCAGCAGAAGACCACCCATGTCAGCTAAGAGCATGAAACTGAGGCTATATTTCGCATGGACTAGAAATCTGACAAAAAAGATTCGAAAAAGTTTGCCTGGTCAGATGAATCTCAACACATTCTACACATTAGTAACAACTAATGGGCAGAAATTGGCAAATTTTATTAATGGGCCAAAACGCGAAAGCTGAAATGGATGAAGGAGGAAGTGAGACGGGGAGAGGAGAAGGTGGCAGCCTCAGAGGCTAATATTGAAAGACATCTGTGGAGTTGAGAGTAGCTTGGTCACTGCTGAGGACGAAGCAATCAAATTACGGTAAACACTCAACCGTGCGTGCTGTTCAAGGCGGGTCTTGACATCAGCTTTTGGCAGTGGCAACACTGCTGTATGCACTGTAACCATGTGCTAACCTCCACAGCTGGATCTTGACCATAACACCAAAGGATAAATAAGTGAATACCTTTAGACTGCAGTGAAATAAATAATACAAACCTGCAAAGTAAAGTACAGCATATAATGATTTCCCGCTTTAAGTCCTTAATCACCCACACACTATGTCCACCCACACTGATGGCTGATATTATTTTAAAAAGCTGTAAACAGGATGTATTCCGTAGTTCCCATAAAGCTTATATTTTCATCTTGAGGTATTTACCAGTATAATGATAAACACCACATGTTTTTGCTCTAAATACCCCCCCACCACCACACACACCGACACACACAGAAATGGACATTCGACTCCAGCTACCTAACAGTAAAGAGTAGCCTATGAAAGGCAGTTTTATTTTTAAACTGACTTTGTTAAACACAGGAATACTTTAACATATCTCAGTGACACTGATATAAAGAGACATGCCATCAAAATTCATATACTATGAACCTTGAGTTTGAACCCGAACGCAAGTAACAACAACAGGGAAAAGAGGGTAGAAAATGAGACAGAGGGGGACAGAAAGAAAACAAGAAGAAATAGAAACAGATCTATTAAAGTCTTTGATCCAAAAGCAGTTGCATGTGGTGAGCGAGTACAAGGCCCTAGCACGCTATACGACCATTCAGAACTCATGAAATCTTTATTGGATCCTTCCACTGAAAATAAACAAGTGCGCTAAAGACATGTCATTTGTCAGCAGGCTTACAAGTATACAATATACTGTTTGCTTGACGAAATTAAAACGCTACCCTTTAGTCCTTGGATTGATAACGTACAAATAATGTGAAAGAAATGCACATTCCTCACACGGTGTGAATGGAAGTAAAATTAAAAGTTGGCAACGCGGTCTTGGAAAAATTCTTGGGATTATTTACTTTTACTCTGACGAGATATCCCTGGCTCTAAATGGGGGAAATTTTCTTTTACAAAAGCCTTTGTCACTGATGAATTGAGCAGTTTGCGATGTTTTGTACAACGGATGAGGAGGTTATAGGTATTATATAAACACAGCTTTCAGACTCAGGCCCCTCCCTGGCCTCAAACAAGCGAGAGTGAGGGAGCAAATGTGGTCAAGCAAGCTAAGGACTGAAAGGCAAAGCGGTGAATCAGGAAGATGAAGGATTGTTTCCTGATTGTTTCAGGGTGGTTTTGTTCAAATAAAAACAGTCACACCTCTGCACCAGCTCAAGAGAAAGGGCCAAACGCCGATGGAGTGCATGTTTCATGACTGGAGGGCAATGAAACCGCTGCCGCCAAAAAAATGCCCCAAACACAGCAAGTTCCGAAGAAAATACAGACAGAGGAAAGGGTGTCTGCATATAAATACACATCTGCACACTTCAAGGTAATAACTGAGCGGGATTATCTTTGCACGAATCGACAAAATTATGTATACTTATACACTTGAAGTGTGCTAATACATTAACTACTTAGGCATTACAGACATTTTTATACATAGACCCTCATTTTCAGAGGCCCAAAACTAAATTTAGGCAAATAAATGATCTGAACTTGATTTCGTGTTGAGCTTACATTTTTGAACTAGTTATTCGCACAAACTCTCAATATGGGGCCCAAAGAGATGTTGATGCAAGTAAAGGAGGTCAGTATTAGGCTGATAAACCTTAAATATTAAAACTTTAGAAGTGGACATATCAGCAATCAGGCTCTACTAAAATACCAGGTAGAAGATGACTAAAACGGCTAAAGACATATAGCCAAGTCAAAAACACTCTTGAGGAAGTAGGTGTATCATTTAAATTTCAAGTCTTTAAGCAAGAGATGCTTTCATTAATGTAAATACAGAGGGTTTACAGTAAGGTGCAGACCACTGGTCACAATCAAGAACAGAAAAACATCGAAAAGAGCCTGGACAGTTTTAGGGGGGAAAAAATGCCTCCAAACTGAGATTAACTTGCACTACAATGATGGGAAGAGAAAAGTGTGGCAAAGGAGAGAAACAGCTCATGACCTGAAGCATACCACATCATCCGTCAAACATGGTGGAGCCAGTATTGTAGCATGGTCATGTATGGCTGCCAGCAGAACCGAGCCACTTGTGTTTATTGATGATGTGACTGCTGATAGAAGTAGCAGGATGAATTGTTAAGTGTATGGGGCTACGCTCTCTGCTGCGATTCAGCCAAATTCTGCAAAAGTCATTGAAGAGCGATTCACAGTGCAAATGGATAATGGCCTGAATCGTACTACAAAAGCAGCCCAAGAGTTTCTTAAGACAAGGAAATTGGATATTCTTCAACAGCCAAGTCACTGACCTGATCTCAACCCAACAGAGCATAGCTTTTCAGCTATTAAATACAAAACTGAAGGCAGAGGGACCCACAAGCAAGCAGCAACCATAACGTAACTGTAAACCGTAAAAATGATGCTAGTTTGTCCAATTGCCTTTGAACCTCTTAAAATGGGTGACTGTGTAATTTCTAAACGATTAATCCAATGCTTTTGTTAAATCTGTTGAATTAGAGTAAAACGGAAAGTCTGCAATTCAATCATATATTGATTGTTTGAATTAAAATACCCCGTGGTGGTGTACAGACGCAACATTACAAACAAAAACTGTCCAAAACTGTCCAAAAACCTCTGTCTCTGCAATATTTCCAAAATGTACTCTTGCGCAATTGTGTGAAGAAAAAAAAAAAAGACTCCCAGATTTTAAACCCTATGGGAATGTCCCCAAGAGGGTTATGGACCCCCAATCAATCCTCTACCTAATCACACGAGCCAAAGTGTGACAACCAGTGTGCGTCACAATCAGTCACTGTGAAACCTGGCCCCACCCTATGTGATTTACTGAGGTCAAATGGCCCAGGATGTGAGTGGGCGTTAAGGCTTCTGGGAAGGGATCTCAAAACTGGATTATAGATGGGAGACAGTCGGTGTTGTAAGCCGTCGTCCTCTGTTCAAAGATGGTTGTTCACAATCGACATCATTACTTCTTTTCTGTGCAATATGTGAACACAGGCATCTTCGAAATAGGGGGTCTATGACCCTCTTGGGGGACACCCCCATAGGGCTTAAAATCTTGGACTCTCCAAAAGTTGTCTTCAAGAAACTTAAAGAAGTCCAGACGCTTTTCTTTCCAAGCTACTTAGACTACGATGACCTGGCTGACTGAGAATCTCAGTGAGCACTAACTGGATACATACACTACTCAAATAAATTAAAGGAACACTTTTTAATAAGAGTATAGCATCAAGTCACTTAAACTTGTGGGATATTGATCTGGTCGGTCAAGTAGCAGAGGGGGTTAATAATCAGTTATGGCTTATTGGCCTCCCAGGAACATTTTTAGGCATGCATACAAGCATGTAGAGGCCATACAGACCACTGACTGCCGTTTTGAGTTGCTGAAATGAAATATTAGCAAAACAGACTTGCCTGCCACATCATATTTTCATTTTGTGTTTCTTTTGGTGTTTTTGAATCATTGAATTCAGCCCCTCTGCGTGTTGATACTTTTCATTTCCATAAAATGATGTGGGATCCTTTCGTTCCTAACACATTACCCAGTGTACCCATATCAGTGTAGACATCCAGCATGACTTTTCCCCATTGAGATTTGATGTGCTTTCAACGTGTTCCTTTAACTTTTTGAGCAGTGTGCATAAGAAAATGTCACAAAATAAAAACACAAACTGGGGAAACAATAGAAGCTCAACAGTGAGGCTCTGGCTCATAACATGGAAGAGATTTAACAGCTAATAAAGGCTTTAAAGACTTGGATTAGCTTGTTTAACAGCTTCTACGAAAGGCCTGCTGGGAATCATCAGGCTGACTAGTCAGTATAAAACTAGAAATCAATAACATCTGAAAATTTGGTACATTTTTAACACAAACTTTATCTTTTTTTTTTCTTTTTTGGGGTGTATTTACTGTCATTTACAGATGAGCTTAGAAGGTCATTCCAGCTGTGACCACTGCTGTTTGACAGAAACGAATTCACTCAGTGTGACCAGCATGTGTTTAATATATCTGGTATGCAAAGAAATCTTTACACACTGTGACGCTGTTAAACAGACTGGGAGGACATGCATATACAAACAAGTGTGTGACACATGACGCTAAATGGCAAGTCTCTCCCTGGCTTCTATTCCACACTTTCATCTGATTCATACTTGATCTTCCTGACAACAAAAGCAGTCTCTGAGTCACCCAGACGTCACATATATCAAAGCTCAGCCTTGGACTACATTAAGAATAATCATTTCCAAATTGCCACACAAATTCCATTTCGTCAGACAAATAACACTCCAACAGAGTCAGCCTTCAATCGGCTCATATTGACTCAGCAGCGGGAGTGAGAGTTATTAACTGAACCTGTCAAAACTGAAGCTCAATAGGATTCCTGGCATGTGGAAAACATTTTAATTAGTTTTTCTATTTACTCTCCATAAAGCCCAGGAGGAGCAGAGAGAGATAAGAATATACATATCTTACTAAACTAAGCACACAAAATGCTATATAATTCATTCCCGTGTTATAGATTCATTTGTTCCTGTGATTTAAATAATTCAAAGCCAAAAGATACATCTTGTCCTCACGTTTTGGTTGTGTGCGTGAGTTATATAAGTGTCCCAAAAGAGCAGAACACCCTGTGCAAATAGATTATAATTTCCCTGATCAATAGCTTATAAGAAAAACGTTTAAACCAAAACAGAGAATAAGATAAACAATTGAATTTTGCCAGAACAATCTCTCCCCTGAGCTGGATGAATACCATCAGTCTTTTTTTGCTGAAGGTGAGTTGAGTGCATACAGAGAGTCTACACCGAGATGAAAAAATATTCAGTAACTTCAGTCCACATCCACATGTCTGGATGGTTTTACTACAGGGCTTTTAAGTAGGGGATTTGGGGGTTTTAATTTTACTGGAAGTAATTTTTCTCATTAGGACGAATGCTCATATTCTCCACTCTTACACCATCATTGTGGACATGGATGCGGATATAGACAGCTGCAAATATCATGGGTAGATGCTATTAACTAACTGTTAAGCAGTTAACTGTTCACATATGCATTATATACATTTGAAAGAGATTGATCCAAAGTCAAGGTAATTTCTTTCCAAGAGTTATTGTGCATTTCTTTAAAGACAAAGTAAACAGATGCAGCGGTAACGGACGCCTTCACATGCTATTCTCAGATTCAGATTTCTCTTTGGATTTGTGGTTCATACGCAGTCGATGCCCTTGGTCCACAGTCACAGTGTGGATTTCATTAAAAAACTAGCAAACTGCAATGAGCTTCATGTTCAATTCAATTCAATTCAATTCAATTTTATTTATATAGCGCCAAATCACAACATAAGTCGCCTCAAGGCGCTTCATAACAGACCACCCTTGTGGAAAGTGCTCTTATATAAAGTAGTGTATAATCAGCCAATTATTATTGTTCTTGGTGACACTACCTCATGTAAGAGTGACCATCCCCGTGCACTCATTTCATCACTGACCACTGAGAGAAGGTGAATTGTTTCATGAAACTGCATATGGAAAAGGGTCGCTGCTTGAATTTTAACACTTTGCATATAAGTTACCGATCTTTGACGTTTGTATTTTACTAT
>NW_005187408.1:4397978-4426067 GCF_000239375.1 Pundamilia nyererei
AAAGCAAGAGAATGAATTAATCAAAACATGCTAAAACCTTTATACGATGTAATAAAATGGCTCATTTTTTCTTTTTCTGGCTAATCCAGGGCTCCATAAGTCTTAGTTTTTAATTAACCAGGAAATTCCTTCCACCAAAAGCTGTGTATTCTTTTACTGGATAGCCCCCCCACCCCTCAAGTGCTATCTAAATCCCCTTCAGTTATATAAGACTCTATAGCTTTGTATGCCTGCATGTGTGCATGCGGGCACAGTGTTTTTGCTTTCAAAGAAAGAAGGCTTTTTGATCTGCCTCAGTCTCACAATTCATCATTATAGCTAATATCACATACAGACGCACACACACATAAAGCATGCAAACATACACATACAACTGCCTACCAGCAAGCTGTTTGCCCATGTTCTCCAGCTCTTTAGAAAAGAGGGAGTCGCCCAGTAGCAGGCCCGTCTGCCCGACAGAGCTCCCACCTCTCACAGCCTTCAGATCAGCCTCCCAGACAGCCTGACGCTAGTTAGCAAGGAAAACAGAAAGAGAGAAAAAGTCACATTAGAAGAAAGACCCTTCAATTAACTCTTTATATAATTTTCAGCGTTTGCTGGAAATATCTGAGCCATATCTGCTGGGGGAAAAAAAGAGCCAATTATTATTTTACGAGCTCAAGAAAAACACAAGAAACCACAGCAAGTGTAGATGAAAGCATACATCATGGAGTGCACTGTGTTAACTGAGTGCAGGGTGCTAGACAGTCAGTAGTGGTTCAGAGCATTTTTGTGTAACTATCAGTAAATCTATAGGAGCGTGTATGCACACCAGTCTGCTGGCAGCGAGCCTGGCAGCAGCAAATCTCGCGCTGCCAGTTACGGAGCAATAAATCAGCCACTTTGAATAGTTTCCAGAGTTTTTTTTTTAAATAGAGATGATCATATTCTAAAGCATATGAAATGAAAGAAATAAAAAGGCAGATTGGATCACTTATGTGTAGTTGCTGTGTTTGGCCTATTTTGCTCGTACCAATCATGGCCAAGTGTGTGATTTGACCTGTTAGACAGTCTAAACTTTGCCAAGTTCTTTAATGGCAGCATGCTTAATCCTCCTATTTTTTTTTCCTTTGATAGGACGCAAGTGGCCAGATGATCTGTTAAGTCAGTGGACCGAGCGTACATGAGCTCCAAGCACAGGTGAACAATAAAACCTGTCAGCCGTAATTCCACCTCCTGTAAGTTTGGTTTACACTAGATAAGTTATGATACCTCTGATGCCAGCACTTACATCATTTGATGTGCTAAGCACTTAATGGGAGACAGAGCTGACTAGACAAAGTGCTGACACAGAGTGAGGTTTGGAGACATCTGGTGATATACATAGAGAGAGGCTTCCAGCGGTCTTTAAAGACAATCCTGGGATAATCCCTTCACAGCAAAACCCGAGCACACGGCTGCGCAATATCACTAAAACAGTGAAATAGTTCAAAATGAAAACATCTTGCTATAATTTTTATGATTTTTATTTTGAAGTGCGAGGTACTTGATCCTATGCACGACAGACTACGAACATAAAACACAAGCCACAAAGTCCAACTTTAATAGAACAAATGTCAGAACACCTGTGACCACTGGAACCAAACCGATTCCACATGAAATCCTAGTTGAGGATAATTGCTTGAACAAGGTTATAAAAGAACACCTGTGAACACACACTTTCCTCCTGGGTTATATCTAATGCAACATAGCTGAGTGTGGTAAAAAATAAACAGTGTGAATGGGAGTGTAGGAAGAGCCGTGTTACCAGTAACGGAAGATGGAGTTGGTGACCTCACACAAACCTCCTATTTGGAAAAAAGACAAGCAAATGCTTTTGATTCGGCGAGAAGAATATCTGGTGGTGTCGGGCGCCGCGACGGACACTGGATAAAGTCAACCTCAAAAAAGCCATTACTCATAAAACTGCAAGATTTAACTTGGCCGAAGGATGAGAAAAGAAGCCTGATGAAGTGCAGAACACGCTTTGGTCAGTTACAACCAAAATAAATTTGTGTGGATCTGATGGTTTCCAGCATGTCTGGTGTGAACCTGGCCAATAACACCACAGAGGAGTGCATGAAACAAGGATGTGTGAGTGTAATGTTATGGGACTGCGTGAATGTCAAAGGTGCATGGACGGTCAGGGCAACTGAATACTAAATGGTGTTTTCATTCAGGGCAGCCACAAGAAGCTCAAGAGGAAAGGAATTTTACAACACGACGGTGTTCACAAACGCACAGGGGACAAGGATCTTTACGGGGAAAACTATGAGCTGGATAAGCGTGTCCTCTCACTAAAATCAAACAGATCCTTTGGAGATCTTCAGTGATAAAACCTCTGCAGCAAAGAGCGACTGAGAAGAACTGTGTGAATAATGAAGGAGTGAAAAACTGGCAACCATCAAACATAAAGGTGGGCAGACAAAATAGCCTTTTTATAAAAAGAAGAAGAAGAAGAAAATAAAAAAAAATTCACTGATCAGATTTTTGCATTGGGATTGTCCTTTTGGGTTAAGAGGTGTAGTTCTTAACACATTCGTCCTGCAAAAGGAAAATCCCCTGTCTGGAACACAAACTCAGGGGGTCGCCATACTCCTAATGCAGGTCCCATGCCCGGATAAATGGGAAGAGTGCATCATGAAGGTTATCTGTTGTAAAATCTGTGCAAAATCAGAAATATAAAAATATGCAGATCCATGGGCTGTGGCGACCTGCTAGGTAACAAGCAGCCAAAAATCCCAGTATATGCACAGGAAGGAATACACTCTATTATAAGAAGACTCTCTTAACATTTTAGTATTCTTGCACAAAGGGGAGGTTAACTCAGTTTGTTCTACAGTAACAAGTTAAGCTCCCCTCAAAGAGGACTGCAATGCTTAAAGAGTAGGTGTAGTGAAAAACAAGGGAAGCTGCCATCCTCTGATAAATGACAGAAGATCATTCCCAGGATCCATGGCATTGATCTTCATGCCTGTCAGATACATAAGGCCTTCTGTGGTCGTAGAACCACAACACCCAAGCCAATCTTTAATTACAGTCCTCATAAAGCAGCAAGGCGGGTTGAGTGCTACAAGTCAATCCCCTCCCCAGCTTTATTTCTTTCTCATTGGTGGTATCTCCCTAAATCCAACAGCATGACATCACACTGTCCTCCTCTTGCCTTTTATACTCAGCTCTGGCAAACAAGGCCACCAACAGATTCCCAATTTTAAGTGGACTTTACGTCGTTACATTTTAAAGCCCCGGTGCTTCGGATATCCAAAGTCCAAGTTGATTATATCAAAGATCAAATTTATCGTAGTGCCTTATTAAAGAGCTCGGTTTTATAAAAGCTTTTGATATACAATAGATCAACTATTATTAGCAACATCTACAACGCAACATCTGCATTGAGTTCTAAAGCTCTGCGGTAATCAGGACCATATATCCTGGAGACAGCAGACTGGAGGCCGAGGCTGATGGGACTCCACAGTCCCAAAGACCAGGAAAACCAAGCAAGCCTGTAAGAAATTCACCTCATCAGACAAGATCAATAAACAAACAGACAGTGCAATGAAAATATGACTGTTATTTCATTGGGTTTAGTGACGTCATACTAACAAAGTCACCTGGAAGATGTAATCGTGTATCAATATGGCATATTTGAAAATCATGTACAAAACAAAAATGCTACACAGGAGATGTTGGGGCACAAAATGGACTTGATTACACAGTGAGACGAAACAACAGAATGATGGAGAGTGGTTTCATTTAGCCATGGTTTAGAGCATCTATTGTTCTTATAACAAACAGTGCACGACGTGCGATATTTTAATCCTAGCGGCCGAAAAGACAGGAAGGAATGGCTTTTCATTTGCCAAATAAAAAGCGATTTTGCAATGACTTATAGTGTATTAATGTCAGTGGTGCAAAACTGGTATGATCTCCCTCCCACTATGATAAAACTAAAGAAAGCTTAAAGAGAAAAGGGGAAACCCTTCTGGTAAAACTTCTGGCTAACTAACAAACATGGGTCTTGTTTCTTACAAAATTGATTCCATGTTGAGAGCAAACAAGACAGAAAGAGAGAGGATAGACGTCTAGAGTCAAATATTTTATAGCCTGCATGTGTGGAGCTATACGTGTGTGGTCAGCAGTAATAATCACCGCAATCTGGGGTTTGGTCCAACATGGCCCCTCCACACAACAAGGACTGCCGGGGGTGTGTGCATGCAGTCACAGGGGTTTGAGCGTACTGCTGGCTTTGCGAGCACAATTGATGGACTCTTGTTGTGGTCAGGCCTGGGTTGCATAGGGACTAATATACACAAAACACACACAGGACCTTGCACCGAGACACACTATTTGATCATCTCTCATTTCAGCTTATTATTTGAGGCTTTTAACTGCTTCACTTGAAGTATTGGGGCTCCTTTGGGTTATAAATGCTCTGGCTGATAGGATTTGCTATTACGAGTGTTTGGATGTTTAGTGTACGTCACTACCACAGTACCTTTAGTGGACTGCACTAAAGGTACTGCAGTTCTCCTTAAACACAAGTGGATCACTCCATATAAAATCTACTAAATTTGAAGTCAAATGTTCCCACCAAACCACCTTAGAATCAGCTTTTCTTTTCTTTTTTTTTGGTGCAATAACTTTACTATGTTTAAGAAGTAAAACAAAAGTTTATCTTCATGATATAGCTTTGAGCTTTAATCATCAGGAGATATATCATAGTTCTTTCTGTGTCATAAAAAGCTGAAGCTGACTGATTTATTTGCAGGCTGATTTTGTCGGCTGCCATCTGCTACTTGATGACATATGAATGAATGAATATGAATGGCTCTGGTTAGCACTGTTGCTGCACAGCAAGAAATTCCTGAGTTCAATTCCACCATCAGGCCGGGGTCTTTCTGTGTGGAGTTTGCATGTTCTCCCCGTGTTTGCGTGGGTTCTTCCCACAGTCCAAAGACATGCAGTTAGTGGGGATAGGTTAATTGATCAATCTAAATTGCCCATAGGTGTGAATGGTTGTCTCTTTCTTTGTGTTAGCCCTGTGACAGACTGGCGACCTGTCTAGGGTGTACCCTGCCTCTCGCCCTATGACAGCTGGGACAGGCTCCAGCGCCTCCCACGACCCTGAAAAGGATAAGCGGAAGCGAATGGATGGATGGATGAAGTATTAGCGTTTATGAAAGCTGATTAATGAGACGTAAAAATTTAAGAAGAGACAGGAGAAACAACCATGTTATGGGTGTTGGCATTACACAGTTTGGCCACCAGAGGGCACTTTGTTACCTGTTCGCAAGACACGCACGTGGAACGCCACAAAGACAACCGACTGTTAGTTGGGCAGAGGGTAAAGAAGTACATAAAGAACTACACATGAGATTTTTAGTAAAATGTATTTGTCTTGTATGTCTGAGAGAAAAAAAATATCAGCAGTCATAGAGGAATTCCAGATTTTTTAAATCGCCAAATATCGGTATTTATCTAAAAAAATCTATATCAGTCAAGCTGTAATAACAATTTTGTTACATAGTCATGTTTTAGCACTTGCAAAATGACATGTCTGTGAAATAAAGAAACATCTTTAAAATTCCTGCCACACACAGGCCGGGATCACCGAGGGTGTCAGGTTTAGTTTAGTGATTAAAGGCCAAAAAGCTGTTACAAGCTCATAGCGCAATAAAGCAGCAACCTACAAAACAGCCCTCTTCTTTTCACCCTTTTCTTTGCTAACATGAAGTTTTGGATCAGTCACATCCTTTGCTACTTCAGCAGCAGCAGGAGATAACCACCGACTTTAGCCTTGTCTGTACCTCGTTTCCTTCATACTCGTTTTTAATTTTGAAAAAGCTTCCTTGGTTATAACTATCAACGATCGAGCTCCTGCCAGAAGCCAACAACGAGGAGCTTGGCCTGAGCTCTCTCTGCAGTGCGCTCGCACAAAAAACTGTGTGCCAGGTGGTGTAAAGTAGACCTGCTGCATGAAAGACACTCTGCGGACCCTTATTTGGTGTGAGATTAATCTGGGCATAGTGAGAGCTGACATACAGACTTAAAACGGGTATCACATGCCAAAAGAAACTCAGCATAAAGTGAAGCATGACATTTTTCTCTCTGTGAATTTTCATCTCGAGCCTCATGAACCCTTTATGTCATCGGGCCTCAGGGTTGAAGCTCTGGTAAGCCAGTGCATTAAATACTGACGAGTACCCAGCCAGTCCTGTGTTTTTTATAGAATCAGGTGTAGTGATGCGTCAGTGCTGTACAGCTGAAAAGTCTTGTGTATTCTGGGGAATTATCTGAAGTGGAAAGAAACAAAAAGTGGGTCACATATTCTGTCATATCTTTACATGGATTAATCAGCTAAGCTTAACACTAAGAAAATGAATTTATTACAGGTTTTCTAAATAACTCACTTTGCTTTTGCAGCCCCATCTAAGTTGCATGGCTGTGGGAGAATATGGGATGTGAGAGTTAGCACTCACACTTTTAATGAATTCCTGTTGTTTTGGCTTATAGCAGAATCACCTAATGGATTTTATGGACTTGCATACAGAGCTCAGAGGCTCACTCATCCAACCACAGCCAAAAGCAGACAGGATATTGACAATAACACAGTTAGGCTTTTACTCAAGTGCTCCAAAGACCGACTTTATGACACACTGCCTGTTCTTAAATCAGAGAAAAACAACGAGTGTCAATAGAAGTGCAAATGAGATGAGTCTTTACAAGAGTCTGCGGGAAAAAATATATTTTTACTGCACTGTACTTCAAAATTTAGCTGAAGCCTTAGAATCAGTGTGCCATAACACAAAAGATTAGTTTTTGTATGTGTGACATCTTGGAGTTCATTTCCCAAAACTTTAAAAAAGAAAATGTTAAAGATGTGAAAGTGCTTCAACGTATTAGCCTGCAACAGACTCTCCAGGATGTACACTGCTTCTTGTCCTATGATGCTAGGCGAGGTTTCAGCATCTCCCATGACTCTAAACTGGAAAAATGGAGGAAAAATAGATAGATGGATCTATTACAAGAAATTCCCTAACAGAAATCTCTCCATCATTGTAAGCGAAAATCATTTTAGTGCACAGGCAAATAAAGAAAAACAGAAAATCCTGTAAATCCAAAACAAAGCTTTTGGCAGATTACACCAGCACTTGCCTCGTGTGGCTACGCTGTGCGATTTGCTCAGATGACAACCATACATGCGTGTCTGTGGAGGTGTGGGGAGCAGACTGCTGCCAAATATAAAAAGCCATACAGCCAAGATTCCTTCGGAAACAGAAATAAACCCTCATAACGGTTCTGCTTCGCATCTCTCACACACACAGCACTGCATCACACTAATTATCTTATTTCCAGCATACAAGTGAGCAGTTTCCCTTGGCATATTTTACGATGGTAACACCCATACCACTCAGAGCAAATCTGATTAACACATATCACTTAAGAGTTACAAAGGAAAGTGGGAGAATTTTGGGGGGAATTTACGCCTGGCTATTGCTTTAGGAAAGAATTTGTCTTTATGGGGCAATTATCACCTAAAGGGAGCTGGCAGAGACTAATAATGATAACCGTTAAGAGTGTTTACTTTCCAACATCTCCAGGGCATTTACTGCCCAAACCAGGGCTTGTCTACAATACAGGGCTCTACTTTATTTATGGACAGTTGTAAATGCTAATAATAAAATATGTCTTCAAACTTTTAAGAGCCAAAAAAAAATAAAAGAAAAATGCAATGACCACTGCGACAAGAGAGGAAGCACCAAGACACTTTTCTACCAGCGTAATGAAATCTTATGTCTTTACTCTGTGCAAAGACATAAGATTTCATTACACTTTCATTCATTACTTTATTCGAGTTATTTGTACTCCTACCCCCCACCTCCCGCCGAATAAACCATAAAAGAAAAAAAAAAATTTCCACACTGCTTAGTCATTTTACTCCACAAGCCCCTGGACGACTAGCTGAACTTACAAGCTATTACAAATTGCATTTGCCTTTCGAAGAGGGCCAAATATAAGCAATTAAGCACAAAACAAGCACGGTTACTTGCAGCACTATAGGTTACAGGAGATATTTGCACTTGCAGAGTCCATATGGGACCTATTAGCGCACTGTTCTCTAAGTTGCCAGACAAGGCTTAACCTGTGAAGATTGCAGTGTAGCGGCAGGATGGAGTGTCTAATCCCTTGTTGCGCACAGCTACAAACTAGTGGTTAAATGTGGATGTGAAGGTCATTGGAAAGGAGAAATAAAAGGCACAGGCTAAATTGATCGACTTAACTCTTCCAGATTTATTAAAACTCTGTTACTCTGTGCTGGTTGCGGTCAAGCCTCAGCTTTTCGGTTCTAAATCCTTCTGTGCGTTGTGTCAAAGAAAACACTTGTAAAATGCTGGGAATTAGTGTGACTGGCATGTTAAGGTCCAAATGTCTACAGTTTCAGGATGGAGGCTATTGTATTTGGCTAAATCCGTCAGAGCTCCGACTACTTTAGTCCTTCAGTTTCTAAAGGTCTGCTCCCAGTTAGTCTGGAGCCTCTCTGCATCTGCTCCACACACGGAGCACTGCACTGGCTCCTTTCGTTCTTAAAAAAAAGCAGTAAAAAGCCTTGTCTAACACTTAGATTGGGCAATTATATTTAAAAAAAAAAAGGTATTGGCTTTTCGGAGAGGTAATTATACAAAGGTACCGGCGTCTTAGCTGAACGCTTTATTAACAGCATGTGCCTTTGACTGAGTCTGGTGTGCGCCACGTAAGGCCACTATAGATTTCTTCCCTGAAGCGTCTGAGGTTTATCACGCCACTTTGCTATTCAACAAACCTTTGTGTACCTACTGTAACCCAGAAATATTTAGATCCATTATCAAACCCATCTAAATCTCCTGCGGCTGTTACGTCGCTCGATATTCTTTTCGTGTATTCCTTTCAAACTGCACACAAGAGCTGTGAAAGGCAAGCAAAGTGATGCAGGGAGAGTTTTAATTGGGGCTGTTTAGCGCTATCAGCTGTTGTGTAAGCTGAAATCCCCACATGAAGATGGATCACTTTTACTCGGGCCTTGTTCTGTTAACGAGGGGCTCGAGGTGGTTTTGAGACAATAGCAGTCGAGGAGGAGAGAGCGACAAGGTAATTGATGGTTGTAAAGCGATCTTAATTGTTTGGTGATGGATGTAGGGAGGACACTTACAGAGCCTGACATCTGAGATAAGGTGTCGCATTCCTGGAGTCGTCCCGCCACTGTGTCCAACCCGGGCAAAGGAGCTGCTCCAGACGATACGCACAAACGAGGGAAAAAGGAAGGATAAAGCAGAATGAAACGGCATAAAGATTTTATATATTAAGTATGAACTGCAACTTACAAGATATATCAGGTACAGCTTGTTCAGATATGTGTGGCCTATGCTCCTCTTCTGATCTGCTGTCTGATAGTGTGTCTCCCTGCAACCTGGAAAACAACACACAACATAAACTTGCACTGCAGCGCATGTTTGGACATTGAAAGTCAGATAACAAAAAAACAAGCCAGCCTCAATCAGTCTGAGGTGATGATACAATGAGGAAATGTTTAGCGAAACGTTCGGCAAAATCTGGATCGGCACGGAGGTCGGTTTCAGGTCACAAACTTTTTGGTTTTTGCTGAAATTAAATATGAATAATAATGAAGAAACGACAGTAATGCACGAATAGACGATGTGTACACAGGCAGCAGCACCTCCACTATCCCTATGCTTATAAAAACATAAAACTGAAGATGAAGAAGAAAAAATAAAAACCCACACGCAGCTACTATTTTTCCCTGACATCATTCAGTTACTGTTTTTTATCAGAATGTGTTCCAAGCCCCTATTGCTTTTTTTTTAAAGATAACACCGTGGACTGAAAGGGAAGTGGGTCTGACAGATTTGGCTGTCTTAAGGTAGCAAAAGATTTGGGCTGCCCAGAGATAGTGAAGTAAACTGCAAATGAAAGACAAACAGCCTTTTCTCGTTTCACCTTTCAGCAAGAAGAGAAAAATGCTATTTAAATGCATTTATGCTCTTCTAAAATGCTCTATATACTCACTATAGCTGTAACTGTAAATCACATCATATGTCAAATTTGTGCACGCACCATGTTGGCATCAAATTCTTTATACCTCATACTGTTTCCATGTCATGAGAGCAACCATTAGCTGAAGAGAAAGGAAAGCAATCCCTATGCCTTTATGGCACAGCTGCATTCCCAGCTGCAGGGCCTCCTTGTTTCTACCTCTACATCGAGACTAAAGGCACAGCGCAACTTCTTAAAGTGTATTCTATTTCTTTCCTTCTTTAGACATCCCTCTCCTCGTCTCCCCCCCCCTCTTTAATGGTCTTTATAAGACCATTAAAAGTACCCAAGATGACTATCAAAAGGCCTTCCCATTCTCTGAACAAAAGCTACTCATAGCCGCAAGTCTTGACTACAATTCCCCTAGTGCATTCCTGATATGAAAGCAATTAATTTAATGAGAACGACAAGTCCAAAAGAAGTTTGTGGAAATCTATCCATTTCCTTAAAACCGCACTGCCAGCTACTTCAGAGCAGGCCTAAGATCTGGGATGCGTTTGCACACAGGAGATTTTGTGGCGGGAGTACATGCTCTTTAAATGAACTGATCAGGCCAATAAGGGAGGTGGATGAAATGTTGGTGTGACCACAGTTATAGCCCAAAAGGCAGAAACGTGGCCACAACACACAGGCCACACAGCATTTTGCACTTCAACCAACCAGCAGAGAGCCACTGGAAGCTGCATGTTTTCAGACCTGCCACTGCTGGTTAAGAGGCACACTGGCTGACTGGAGCATTTGGTGGTGTGGCCAGTGTCTGGACAGAAAGGACGGAAAAGGACGTTGGCAAGGGAAGGTGTCTTAGAAGTCAGGGATCGGTTTCAATACGGGGTCAGTGAGTTCAAAGAGAAAAGCGATCCTGCAATGCAAAGTTGACATTTTGTTCTTATTATGGTGCCCAAATGGGAACCGAGTTATCGCCTTCACACTGTGGGTGTGAAATTAGGTGTCACTATTTCCTGGTTTGGGGTAGTGCATGGTAGAGCCAAGTGGTTCGGTCTCATTTGCGCAGACTGATAGACCTCACTGACCTGTAAAAAAAAACACAAGGGAAGCTGGATTCGAATGTGTCTGACTGAGGGGTGACGGGTATGTGAGGAATGCTTATCCAGCTTGGGCCAGTGTTCACAGTTCCCTGCTGAGCCAAGCAAGCCTCTGGTATCTTTGTGTGAGTTATAAAATATTGCAAAGATTCCCCTCAGTCATGTCAATACTAAAATGAACTAACATGAGCAGTACTGCAAGGTCACATCTCTCAATAAGTCTCACTGATGCTGAAGGACAGATGCACGTGTTAGTTTTCTGAAGAACAATTTTAAAGCTTCAGCGAATCTCATCAAGGTAAAAGTAGACAGTTTGAAACCTGTGTCCAGGCTGCCTTATGTGTGCATCCATGAATACCTGAGTCTGTGCACGTATGAACTTCTGCACAACCCTAATTTGAGAAATCTGTCTTCTCAAAACAGCACAAAGGGCAAGCCATGCGTGCAGCACTTTTCCAGCTTACTGATCTGTTTATGGCCCTTAGACTACCCAAAAATGACTTTGAAAGACCACAGCTCCTTTGCCAATAAAACTTGGGAAAGATTCGGTGGTCAGGTTAAAGAGGACAAAACAAGAATTTGGCCTCAGCCGAAAGGATAAAGGAAGACAGAGAAAGGGAACAGATGTTTGACATTTCAGTAACAAAAAAAAAAAAACCTTCACAAGAGCCAAAAATGACTCCAGATACAGATGCTGCTTTGCTTTGCCACTAATTCCACCATGGGACAAAAGGTATAAACAACTCGCTTAAAAACATCAAGTCGATAAACTGCCAACAAAAATCCAGCGATAGCCTTCATCCTCCTGCACAAACCTTTGACAACAACCCGCAGCCTGCGTGTGGAACGAAACTGATAAGCTGCATGAATGAAAGAAGAGTTTGAAACAAACAAATTCCAGACCCCAACCAGTGGAGGCTGTGCAGGCAGATTTGTGCCTGGCGTCTCATCAAGAAGATACCGTTTATCTTTGACTGGCATCAAGGAAGAGTTTTGCCCACACCTGCCTACGGTATCACACCCAAAACTCAGAAATCTGAGCACCAGACTGACGATGTGAATCTGAGGGAAACAGGAAATGTGTCTGAGGAGAAAAACTGTGATAACAAGAGAGAGGGTGATAATGGAGACAATTATCCTCGCTAGAGCTGATTTGTGAAAACAAGCAACACTGGAATGGACTTCAGATATGATATTATTCTCTGCTACCTCTAATACAAATGCAGAGACAGGAAATGGAGGGTAAGAAAAGGATAAGAAAGAAGTGTTGGATGTTTGAAAGAAAAAAATGGATGCAGCAGGCGCTACGGTATAGTTTTGACAAATGAACTGTAGAGGAAAATTTACAGAAATTGTTTAGCATTTCAGTCGGGAGATGAATTTGTTTCAGTTCTTGCTGAGACTTTGATGAGGAGATTATCTAGTAAAAAAAACAGTAAGTGTGACTTTGCGTGGGGTTAAGAGCTGAGCAATTTCCTGGATTTGGGCAATAATTTAACATAATCCTGGAAAAACAGCTATTTGTCACCTATTTACTGCCTCCAGTCTTTAAGCTAAGATAAGCAGTTATCGCAACAGCATTAATCTATTTACCTAACTACTAGAAAGAACAAGTCTTCTCAACTGGTTATACTTTCTTAAGGAAAGCTGTTTTATATTATTACAAAACTCAAAAAATGTTGTAAATAACACTAGAGACAGACGAGGAGTGGAGAGAGAGTGGATCCAAAGGCAGACTCTGGAGACGGACAGGAACTAAAAGCGAGCCTTTATTTACGGCTCTATGAAAGGCAAACAAAAAGCAAAAGGGAGACAAAGAGTAAACCAACAAAAACCTAAACTGGGAAAACAACTAAATACTAAGTGCATGGCACATGAAGACCTGAAACCTGAGACATGAAAAACCTGAGACTTGTAAACATGGGGGAAGATGAGCAGGGTGGCTGAACAAACAATTCAACAACAGGCAGAGGAAGACAGAGGACTAAATACACAGTGGATAACGAGACGGTGGGAAACAGGAAGGAAACACAGCCTGAACTAATCAGACGCAAAGACACGCAAAACTGAACACGCTGAACCCTGGACAAGGGACTATCAAAATAAAACATGAAACATGAAACATACACTAAGACACGGACTAGACAGTGGAACCAGGGAAGACAGACATGGGAACATGACCGACTGGGGAGACAGAAAGAGAGCACACAAAACAGACACAGGAGAAACATAAAGACAAGGATGTTTAGGTGTGAGACACAGTAACAAAACCCTAAAAACTAGAATGTATAAATATAACCAAAGCAGAAAATAACTAAGAGAACTAGAAATACAAATGGAAAAGCAAGGAAACTGAACCATGAATAACACTAAATCAAAGAATATTAATTAACCAGCAACACAAACACAGACCCAGGACCATGTCGTACCAATACCAATGTCGCACCTTATGTACGGGAGAGCAGTGTGTCATGATTTATGAGATGAAGTTTTTTTCCATAGTTCATGTTTGAGGTATATTTCTTTCATCCAAGGCAATTATTTTACACATTCAGCGGGCTATGTACTGAACTTAGAGGATAGAAACAAAGTATCAATCCTATCATTTATCATTAGTCATAAATAATCTATCATTGTAAAATTCATCAGCCTATTCTTTTTCTAAGAAAAGGTTAATCCATGAAAAAAATTTCCAAAAACACGTGACTTCATGCAGAGGTGTATACTACTCCTTTCACCAACCCCTACAGTCTGGCTTTTTTGGTTCTATTAAATGAAGTTGCAAGCTGAAAAAAATGAAACGTCTGTTTTTCAAACTAACTATTCTGATGTATTATAATGATTGTGTTGTTCTTTTGCTCAGTTGTGCCCTTGAGCCTCGCTTTTTCTTTCAGTTCTAAGGAGAACCAGTTTGATTTGGTCTTGTAATAGAGTAGTACACATCGTAGCTTAAAATCTTTACTTGTCTGACAGCTCCCACAGGGAACACCGTTCATCCCTGCTACCAGAAAAAAACGTTTTATGGAGCGGCATTTTGAGACTGTAATGGAATCTACAAACGATCCAGACACTTGACTAGCTCCATGCTGACATGCGAAACAAATGCAAACGGAGAACGATGAAGACGATTAAATGCTTTTAAAAACATATTCATGTTATTAACCACTGCATGTGTGAAGATGTTTGTGAAAGGTTTGTTGAGAAGACAGATTATATACACACATATTAGTACTAATGTTTTATAGAGGTAAAAACACGGACGTTTCAAACTTTGGGGCAGAACTGTGCGTATATTCTCCGTCCACTGTGCCAGAAAAGAGAAGGTAGAAACATTTACCTGGCACACCTAGAGCAGATGTTGAGTGTAACTTTGGCCTGTGGTTCAGGCTGATAGGAGCTGCGTCCTTGGCTGAACTTACTGCCGGATAGAACCAGCCCTGTCACACCCTCCATCCGCAGGTCATCCAGGTCCTCTGGGAGCAGAGAGGGAGTAACACAGAGAGACAGCAACAGGGAAAGGAAAGCAAAGAAAATGGAGTGAAAACAAGAGACAGAAAGGACAGTTATTAATCATACTTTGGTATCTCCCTCCACTAACGATCCCCTGTGATGACAGTCTGCTAAGAGCCAAACGAGCAAGCAAGCACATCACAGTAAATAGACACTCGGCTTAGCCCTGCTGCTGTGCTGCTTCACACACACTCCATAGGCATGGATCCACAAAAAAGTGCAGAATCATAAAGTTCACATGAATAACACTTTGTTATGAGGAATGATTTTAACAAGGTGATGACAGGACCGCATTATTCCTGCACAGAAACAGGAAGGTTAACAAGCTGAACTGGACAAAGAACAATATGGAGAAAAAACGAGTGGTAAGATGGAAGGAAAGGGTGACGGAGAGGTGGAAAACTGGGTTTTGTCTGATCTCTTACTGTGTCCTGAAGAGCAAACAGTTGCAGAGCACACACACACATAGACTCTCTCCCCTCTGTCTCTAAAGAAGTATATAAGACACAGAGCACACTACAAATGTCTTTAATAGACAGAGGACAAACACCACAGAGGAATAAATCACACCAGTAACATGATTTATGAAAAAAACTGGTGATGTTGAATAGTTACAGACTTTAAACTGTCCATTAATACAATTCTAGTATCAAAGGGAAGAGTCTGAATCAGCCAGTCCATTTTGGTTTTGAGTGCATCCCCAAGAGATAAAACATACTGCAGTATTTTCTGTGTCACGGTCCTTTCCGTGAGAACGAATAGCGTGCGGGTGTTTTGGCGTCTTCCTCTGTGAAATGTGCTGTTCAAGTTTTTTAAATGTTTAAATCAACATTTTGAACGGTCACCATAACAATATTTCTCCCATTTTTCTCAGACCAGATGAATATCTGAGCTTTGCCAATTGGGGTGAGGGGGCGGAGGTCACCTTCAGGCCAGACAGTGTACTCGAGCTTCTCGCTGCCATTGTTTCTGCTCGTATACACGTAGCACAGTACGTGCCTGACTGTCTGCGTATCTGTGTGTCTAGTTACTTGAAACCAACAGTGATACTTTTCATTTTGCGATTACATTACCTGGCCCCTGGTTTAGGGGGGGGAGAAATAATGGGCCTCACACCTTGAAAGAGGAGAATGCATGACTAATCACCTGGATTAGATTGGATGACACTTGCTCATGAGAACTCTCTCGCTCCATCCATCAGCTCGGCACAAAGCCAGAAAATCTCATCTGTCTCTTCTCGCCTTTGTGTGAAATCATTGCAACAAGACGGCTAAAAGTCTTCCTTCGGTCGTATTTGTTATCCACCTATCCTGACACTGCTACGTAAAAGAAAGTCAGGACAGATGGCAGTTAATAGATTTTTAGTGTTATGTCACAAACAACTACCGCTAGCTACATTTTAAAAAGGAATGAAAAGTATTCAGAGCATCACCTTTCACAAAACAATTCCTAGAAACATTCCCACTGTCAACTACATGCCTGATCTGCAATTCTGCAGCTTTTTTTTTTCAACTTTAATTGTAGTTATGCACTGGGGTTGCTGTCTGTGACATCCTGTAGTCAGAAAGCCTTGTTATGAAGGATGCCCCTCAAGAAATATTACATGCACGGTTTGTTGGCTTTTCAAGTGATGGAGCAGTAGTACTAAGGGGCCCATTAAAGAGGAATAGTCATACTCCTGGGAGAAAAGATCAAACTTAACCTGACTGTCATTCACTGTATCATTTTAGTTACTTACAGTTAGTCCAAATGCTGTAAAATGTATTCAGAGTAGAGTTATTTGCACGTATTTTGCAGATCTTTTCAAACTGTTGAATTTTGACACCATTTCAAATTAAATATTGAAATACTGGCTAAATAACACTAAAATAAAGAGGGATTGAATTCTGGCATGTTAAGCCATTTGTATTCCTGCATTTGTCTGCGAGTGACTAAAAGGGAAAAGGTGATACTGTGAATATTCATTTCAATTTTTAAACCTGTTTTGTTGTTTTGAATTGCACTCTGATATTAGCCAACAATGCATGTATTAGCGTGCCACAGCACTACATTGTTACAGCCTCAGTGGCCATAGTTAGTCCTGTTAAGAGCTGGTTAAAACAAAGCATTTCTTTAGCACACAAAAATACATATTTATATCCACAGAAACGCTACTGAAATCACACAGATCAACTGCCTCCACCTCACCCTATCCCTCTGCATCTCCTCCTTCATTACATCCATGAGTTTCCTTTGAGATTTTCCTCTTCTCCTGTCTGGCAGCTCCACATTTAGCATCCTTTGTCCACTTCGTCCACTATCCCTCCTCTGCACATGCCAGCTTTGACTGTCTAACTGTATAACCAGTAGCCTTTATGAGCTCTCTTCTCTTTTATTGGTTTGTTTATTCCCACTTGTTTGCCGTCATAAAAAGTAAATGTTTTCATGGTTTCAGAAATATGTAAAATACACAACCACATTCTCTTAAGAAGCAGAACTTATGTGTTGGTCGTGGCACAGAATGTGTTGAAAATATGTCCCAGCATCAAAGAAACAAAGCAATTTTAAAGTTACCTTGTCAGTAAAACCCTTGTCTAAAATTATGTTAAAATCTTTTGCAAAGTTTTTTGGTTTTCTTCTACATTTGATAATATGTTGCTCAATTCCACACTGCCAGAGAAAAAGGGCTGTTTTAGTGTTTAGTGAAGGACAGATAGGATACACTCCAGTGATACCCTTAAGCAGCGCAATATTAAATGTCCCATTCATCATGGAATGCATTGGAGGGGTGGGGACAAAGAGAGCCACCAGCAATTTGAGCAATTTTCTGGTCGTGGGAACTGCTCCGTTTTGGGTCTTCACTCTTTTCCTATTTTCTCTTCATCCATTCACACTTCCATCCATTCTTTCGGCAACTGACTAACATGGCATGCCGGATTTTCTTTGGGTCACAGCCTGTGGTACAAATCATTAGCTGACACTTGGAAATATTCACTTGTGAGACTGCAGCTTTCATGAAACACTAAAAGAATAACAGGGACCAGTTCTGACCCTGAAAAATGAACATGACTTCGGTATGCACAGCTGCTTGTCACTTCAACTCCCATTTTGTCTTTTTAACTTGTTTCCTTCTGGTCAAGATAACATGACACAGTAAGGAAGAGAGAGAGCTCTGCCTGAAGAAAGAGGACTCCAATCTCAGGCACTTAGTGGTTACTGAGATAAACGAAATTTTTGTCTGCATCTTACACACAAAAAAAACTGATTAAACTGCGGCTAAATGAAATGCAAGAGAAGCTCAAACATTCTGAAATGAGTCACCAAACCTGAACTTGACCTGACCTGCCAAAAGCACAGGAAACTAGCATATGCAGACAATATCAAGAACTGCAAATGGAAAGTAAAGAGTTTTTTTAAAAATTGAGTTTATGAGCATGTGCGTGCATGAAAGTGAAGCAGCAAAAATTGCTGACCTACTACAAAACTGAATCAGCGTGAAGACCTGCCACTAGCTGCCCCGACTGTAGCTGTTCTATGGGTGCGCATTTTGGTGTCCTTATTAGCTCTCAGAAATAAACTGCATAAATGACAAAGATGGCTTTTAGAAAACAAACAGTTCTTTCGTGAGTTAAAGTTTTGTCTTGCCAGGAACAGGCTTTGAAGGAGGGTGTTTCCCTTCATCTGTGCAACAGCAGTCTGAACTGCATCCATGTCGGCCCTCACGCTGAATCCAACTTTCCGCTGGAGAGAAGTGACAGATTTCTGTGTTGACACCATCCTATCTCTGAGGAAGGCCTGTGCATGGAGTGCTAAAATGATGAATTTGTATCCCGTGGGATAAGGTTTGGGTGTTAACATTATATATGAGTCCTTTTATAAGCTGGGCTTGAGGTCTGAATATGACAGCAGAAACTGTTTATTAGTCAGGAAAATTTGATTTTTGTCATCCCGCACGCAAAGTCATAGAGTATGACACCAATTAATATTTAATTTGCAAAAGGACTTTTTGTGTTGGGACAAAAAAAAAAAATAGCACGTCTGGAAACAATATATATGAAAACCTTTAAAGTTGTATTTAACGGTAACAGCTGTTCTACACACAAATAAAAAAAAAGTGTTACATATGCCACCTATACTGTTAACACAGAAATTCAAGTGACACTGAATGAATTATCATCAAGCCAACAAAAGTGCCAAAAACTGCAGTTCCTCTAATGGCCACATGAGGCTGTAACATTTTTACAGCCAGAATAGAAAATTTACTTTAGCGTCTATAAATTATTTAATTGTTTACAATACGACACTCATACAATGGGTGACTTTTTTAAAGACGCATCCATCCATCTATCTCCTAAAGCAATTATGCAAAGAAGCTGGATCCTTTCCCAGCTGTCTTAGGATGAGAGGAGGGGTACACTCTGGACAGGCTGCCAGTCTATTGTATTCACTCTCACACTCACATATACTGCAAGACTAATATAGAATTACCATTTAAACTAACACCATACATGTCTTAGGACTCTGGGAAGAAGCTGGAGTATGTGGTAGAAGCCCTAACAGGCACACAACGAACACGCAAACTCCAAGCAGAAAAGCACCACCCTTTGCTAGGCTTCACCTCCGCTAATTAGAGTCACTGAACAGAGGACTCGCAGCTGTGTTTGTTTTGTTGGCACCTTCTGGAGCATTTTTAATGCAATTATCTGAAAAATAATATGCTTGCTGTGCATTACAGCATGCCCAACATGTTGGAATTATAGTACTTCATTAGACTGTTAATTAGCGCTAATTATCCTGTTTCCATGTCTGTGCACCACACCCCTTCAATCTATGGATGCAGCTTGCTAACCTAGCTTGCTAGCGTTAGCTCATAACTTAGCATTTTAAACCAAAATAAGGTCAACAAGTTTTGTTTTAAATGACAAAATAACAATTGAATTTTTAAAATAACAATGTAATGCGTTACTGTACTAAATTCAGAAAGTACATTACAATTATTTCATTACTTGCATTACATTAGATTAAGGTTCTTTTTTCTTCCTGTAGACTTTCATTACTGATTTCAGTTTTTGTGCTGGGAGGAGGAAAATGGTGGAGTGATCTATAGCTTTTGAGGAATGGAGACATTCCACCACAGACAGATATTACTTTTATTTTTATTTATTTTTTACTTTTATTTTTATTGCACAGAAGGACAAGATCATGATGGTGAAACAACTGCATTATACTGCTAACAAAACTGTCTGTCTGCACAGACAGCAGTCTAACAAGAAGCTAGCCAAGGATTTGCTTTGTGCTGTCAGTTTTGTATTCATACATAAAAACTAAAACATCCCATCTGTGTCTTCATTACAATTAGGGATTTCTATTAGTGTGTGGACCTGTAAGTTTATATTGCTAACTGGTAATTATGTGACAATGTGTTTCAGTTCAACGTAACAATTAGTGTAACAAATTACTCAACTGGTGACATCATAGTGGTTGTGTCCATCTTTGACATACAGTCTATGATTATTACACATCACACAAGCTATACTTCTTTAACTTTTCTTAAGTTAATACCCAACTTCAAGCTGAAGATCAAAAGAATAGTACATTATGTGTGTGTAAATGTTATTTTCTTGTGTTGTGTAAAAGACATGGGTACTCCCCACGTTCACAGCAGAGCCCAGCATGTATCCCGCACAATAACACTATGATAAGTTTACAATGTGCTTCCTGTGAGACTAGTTTACCCAAAGACCAGGACAGCCTCATGGGCCTCAGTCTAGACACAACAAACGTCTGTCCACACTCGCCTGTTTGTCAGCCCTGTCACATTTTCACTCCCCAGGCACCAGGGCAGCCATGCGTGCTCCCCCCCTCGTCTAACGATGACACGGCAGATAAATAAAATGGATCTACACTGGGGTGGAGTATGGTGGGAGAGGAACGGAAACTATTCAAGCGATGCAATCCCAACAAAAGGCCCAAGCGCTCAGGAATTCCGTGCCGCAATCACTCACTTGCGCTACAGTAGGGAAGGAAAGGAGACGAGCAAAGCACCCAGATAAAGAGAACTTGTCTATCTCTAAGTTTCCATGTAATTTCATGTTGTTTGGATAGCGACGGACTGGCTGTCTCTTTCCTACTCTTCCTAGGCTAAAAAAAGAGCTGAAGTCATAATTAGCACACTAGCTTCACAAATAACATAATATACACCTTCTCAGATGATGCGCTGACAGATGTAATGGGTGGAATCAGCTCAACCTCACACATGGAGGGAAGGGACACGCACGCACACAAGTACTCACTCCATCTCCCACATAGAATCCATGGCGTTTCATCAAGTGCTGTGAATTATTGGGTCTCATCGATGTGAAATAATTGAATTTTCCATTCTTTCATGAGCAGTGGTGACAGGTAACCACAAAACACTGGGCTCTAATTAATAGTCTCTATGTGACACATGCCTCGCTCCTTACGGTGCGCAGTTGAAAAGCTGCGCTTACTCACAGATGGGAACGCACATGTGTGAGCAACATACTCAGACTTACAGATAAAAAAGGCGCACGGCAACACATACAGTGACACTTGCAGACCCCACACTTTTGCTGGCCTCACACACACACACACACACAGCCAGCATTTGTGTTTCATTAAACCTCAAGCACCATGCCTCCACTCGGTGGTTAGTCGTCACACAGACATCTTTGATGTGATTCGCGACAAAGACACATTTGTTTGGCTTTGTAATAAAAACAATATTCCATCTTACATTTTATAATTATGTCTCAGCTTTCAATAGCACCCTCTCCCCCACGACCCCCTCCTCTCCTGGCCTAAAAATACGCCTGTTAGGCTCCAAGCCCTCGCAGCTCAGAGCGCAGCAGTAAAAACCCTGATCAGAATCAGATGGGGGACACACATGAGCGGGGTAACATCACAGCTCAGTGAGGCCTGTGGAAAGTCTCATCACAGACCTGGTGCAAACCTCCTTTTAACTCGCTTTCTAACCGCAAATATCGCCGAGATTAGGACGTCAGCGTAGACACGGCCAAGCTTGATGTATTGATGGATTACGATCCCAGTCATTATACTGGGATAAAGATTCTTTATTGGTGTTTTATTACACATATTTCAAAATTAACAGGACTTGATCGTCAAGAAAGCATTTCACATGTACTACATAATAAAAATACATGGAAACATCTGTCTGCCAAGAGCAAGGTTGCCATCTACAGCTCAAAACAATGACGTTAATCACTCAGAGAGAAGTGTGCCTAGGCAAGAAGCAAATAGGAGAAATTACTGAGAAACAGCTATTAAAATATCAAAGATGAGTGATGGAATAATGTGGTAGGTAGCACCATACAAGCAATACATTCATTTGAGCTGGAAGCTCCTTTTGGAGATCACTGCTTGTTTTTGATAACTCCATAGATACAGCAACATAGTTTTAAATAACTTCACCAAGAAATGCACAGACACAGTTGTATTCAGTCATTAAAATATTAACACTCTAATAATTACTGCACAGTGTCATCAAGTCTATAACTCTATCAGGTAAACTTCTTCTCAGCACGAGCCAGAAAACGCTGGCGTCTTTAGCCGGTTGCCTCTACTAACACAATGGATCTATTCACACAACTGCTTTATCTGCCAGTCTAGATAACAACGCTTTCTACAGATTACATACTTGCGCACCTATCTATCATCTTTTGGCCCCGTCTAGCAACAGTAGTCACAATACAGCTTCACTGTATCAGTTCAGCTCGTTTCCATTCGAATAATCTGCTCATCTAAGGCGCTTATGCACACAGGAGGTACATACGCTGGCTGTTATTAGGCTATGCTCCGCGTAATGACTACCTCTAGATTTATGGCATAATCGCAACAGTCTACTTGCCTATTGGTAATTGCTTCCAGTAATACCACCATAATACCGCAGCAATTTGCCCCTCGATTAACGTATCCATCTGCACTGTGGAGACTTTTACAGGCATCAAATTGGGCGCAGTTACGCTTTTAATGGGGACATTCTTTTCGCCATCAGGCCAGCAAAACCGTCAGAGGTGAGCACAGTCCTTTCAAGCGTCCAAGCGAAAGATTTACTGTTTCAGCAGCTTATGCTACTGACATATATGATCTCATTTACCTCCTCCTCTCGAAGCACCGCGATGATACAGCTTTGTTTTTGTTGGTTTACACCGTGTCCAGGGCAACTGTTGTGTCTTTAGTTGTTTGGGCAAAGATGAGGGAAGCAATGGTATCATGAACCGGCTGTACCTCCTCCTCTTTCTCTGTTTCCTCTTTGTTCTCTTACTTTTTATGTCTCCTGTTTAATTACAGTCTCTCTTGTTGTCCTTCAGTTTGTGAGTTTTATGCACGACACCTTCGTCCCGGACTATTCGCCAGTGATTGTGTATGACTGTTTTTATAAGTTCATCCCCATCTTGTATATCTGTTCCAGTTCACAAGTCGTTTTCTACAAGAGAATTCAGCCTCAGCTCGCTCTCCGTCTGCCATCAGTCCTCTGTCTGCCCACCTGACAACTCAGTTTTCCCCTCAGGGCTGCACGCTCCATCTTCAAAGATCCATCCACTCCAATTACCTGACTATTCACAACAAGCTACTTTTAATCATTGCCAACTTCAGTGTGTGCGTCTTGCCTCTTGGGGTCCTGAAATTTTCAATCAACATAACAAATGGCGGTGATTAAAGTGTGTCTGCATGTGGTGTGCGTTGCAGGAGGTCTTTCCTGATGGTATCAGGAAACTGGAAATCTTAACTGACCTCAGTCAACACAGCAGTCCTTCTAGTACAGCAACTTGTATTAACATAGGTAGGATGATATTAACGGTGATCTTTAAAAATCATAGAAAGTAACTAAAAGTAGTGTACTTATACAAAGAAAATACTTTTTTTTAATGCACACCAATGTTAATTTTGCATACATACAATGTACAATGTACAAATTTAGACTACCAGCATAAAATAAATAAAATAAAAACTGGTTTGTTTTTTCCAGGATAAAACATACATAAAAACTGTTGCTCTGGCCATGCTAGCATTCATTCACTGGCCATTTTATTATGTACCCCTGTTCACCTTCTTTTTGACACAAAAAGGTAATCAATATATACTCAATACATTTAGGCATGTAGACAGGGTCAAGGCAACCTGCTGAAGTTTAAACTGAAGATCAGAATGAGGGTTAAAGGTGATTTAAGTGACTCAGAATGCTGCTTCAAGTCACTTATTAAACCAATGTACGCAGAAGAGCATCTCTTAAAGGACAAAACGTCAAACGTTGAAGTAGATGGGCTACAGAGGCCCACACCGGGTGCAACTCCTACGACTCACAAGGCTCACCAAAATTGGAGAATAGAAGAGTGGAAAGATGTCGTCTAGCTTAGTGAGAGTTCTGCTGCAAAATTCAGAATTTGGTGTAAACAACATGAAAGAACGGATCCATCCCGCCGGTCGATGGTTCAAGCTAGTGGTGGTGGTGTAATGATGCTGGGGATATTGTAGCACACATTTGACTCATTAGTGACTGTGCATCAGTTAAACACCACAGACTAACTGCTTATTTCAGCAGGATAAGACACCATGTCACAAAGTTCAAATCATGTCAAAGTGCTTCAAAGAAACAGGACAACGAGTTCACTGTACTCAAATCGCCTCCATGGTCACCAGATCCTGTCAGATCCAGTCACCTCTGGGATGAAGTGGAATGGGAAAGTCACATCCTGTATGTGTAGCCAGCAAATCGGCAACAACTGTGATGCTATCATGTCAATATGAACCAAAATATTTCCAGCATCTTGTTGAATCTGTGCATGTTTCAACTAACTGGTATCAACCCTTAAATTTCAGGAAGAAAGTCGAGATAATGAAAAACATTGCTCACTTTTCCACACCTATTTTATTTTCTACAAAACACTGAGCTATTGTACTGCAGGCAGCACTTCATGAAAGGAAGCTGTAACACCAACAAAAGAGCCACACACAGCTATTGTATCTCATCCACCAGTCTGCGCTTAAGTCTATGTGTATCAAAGATCAGACAGAGCTTTATCATGCGCTCATCTTGTCAGCGTCAAATCTTCAGTGTCGCTGTAACTCGGCGAGCGCAGGTAAAGCTACTCTTCTCCTCTCCCGTTTCAGGATTCACGCCAGAGCGGGTTCACATACTGAAAGGGTCTGCTGGCTCGTGAAGGGGTGGTCTGATGATATGTCATATATTATTTTTTTTTTTTACACTGGAGGCTCAGTTACCCTCGCAAACAATGGAAGCGTGTATGTGTGTGAAATGCATTCTGGCCCAAACAGCCTTACAGTCTTTTAAGTATAAAGTATTTTAGACTTTATGTTGCTGCAGAGTTAAATACACAATACGTCCTATTGAAAATGTTTTTTTCCCTTTTTTTTCTACAATAAAGTTTGTTTTTCATCGCCTGAGTTCATGTAAATCAAACATATTCTCTGCACATATTAATAAAAATGGAATTTGAGAATTCAATCAGCTTGCCCCTTGAAATGGAATACTTCCACCACGGATGACAACAACAGTAACCTTACAGCGGGGAACTGGCTAACGCGTCTCATTAACTTACCATAAAATAACACTGCAAGGCCAAAAAACAGGGTGTTTCTCCCCACACACTGAACTCAGCTTGTTTCTTGCTTGGGTTCACTATATTGCTGCGGTTCCACTGCCTAGCAAAAGCTAGAATTTTGACATTTTCCATGGTTACACAATAACATGTGAGTCATATTCATTTTAAATATGGTTTGGACTGTGGTGAATATTAAGCGCAGAACTAATGAAAACAACTGGGAAAACACAGTGTCATCCCTGAGAACTACCAGAGAATCAACAAGACTGCAACCTCTAAGCTGATTTTATTTTCTCCTTTTGGAACAATGTGAACAAAACAAATCAAACTCGAGTCACGCGTATTTGGTTTTTTATAATTGCATTACATCGGGAAAACCTTGGCTAGCAGTACTGTAAGCCATTCCAAGGCGATCCTATTATTTTCTCATAAGCTCCTTATCCAGGTACTAGAGGAAAAAAAGAAAAAAGAAAAGAAAAACATCCAGTTTGCAAAAACCTCTTTCCTACTATAAAAATGCAGAGAAGTTGCAACTGCAACTAACTGTTGTAACCTCTAAGTCCATTTTTATCACACTCTTGCAGAAGTTGTACTTGTTCCACAGTAGGACAAAGCAGTGCTCCTTTCCTGCCTCCCAGTGGAAAATCTGCAGTATGTTTTACATTTACATTGTTCCCCGAACCTCCCTCTCTTCATTCCCCAGAAACTTTGGCACACACTAAACACGATCGCTCCCAGCAACATCACAAGTGTTTATTTCTCATCTATACATTTGCTTTCATTTGTATGCAGAAACTGCAGAAACTGCAAGTTACCAGGCGAGATAACAATGGCCGATCTGCCTGACAACATGGTGAGGCTCCGATGTGCATGTGGACCTAACATAGGATGTATTAGCGTCACATGGTAAATAAAGGTAATGTGCAAAAAAGGTTTAAAAAGTTATTAAAGTCTATAGACAATTTTCTGTCAGGTTACCTAAATTCAAATCATTTGCACTCATCAATGCACTCATCTGGGACAATGCTCTTAATAAACTTTAGACACAGCAACTGTAATTCAAGCATTTAGCCACTAGAGGTCAGACTGACCTAATGCTTAAACACATAGCACCCAACAATTTCTATTCCTGAAGCAGTTGCATTGCTGCATGTGAGAGGCCTTTAACACTGCGCACCATGTTTAGCATATTACCAGTCAACAGCTTATTGTTTGGTGAAGCAGAATCAAGAGAAATGAGAAGATAATGTTGCATGTTTATAAAAATGAACAAAAACAAAGGTATTTTATGTAATAACCCATTACTGCACAAGGTTAAGTTACAGCAGCTTTTGCTGTGTCATCAAATTTGAGAGAGCACTTAATTCCAGCGATTCAACTTATCTGACAGCAAGCACCTCTCAGCTGTGAAGTCCTTGAACATGTTTCCAAATCCCTATCGGCTTGTGGAGCAGCTCTGAACAGATGACCACATGTTTTACCCTTGTGGACAGCAGCAGGGAAAAAAGATGAATATCTCCTTTAGGGATCAATATACTATCACAAGCTCACCAGCCCTGCCAAGGATCATCAGTCATCTTGGCATGCGTTTGGTCATAGCTACAGAGTTTTTGCCAAGACCTTCTTTCTAGTTGAGGCCCAAAAAATCCTCACGAGGGTCCTTCGTTTCACAAAGTCCACCAAGGCACCACATGATACGTGTTAGCATCACCTTTAATCAACTTTACAGTAGTGAGGCAGTCAACTCAGAGGCGGCGGTCTCTGGAGAGCTACGTGACCAGGCCTCGACAGAGGATCAGAAATGCATTCGTTTCTTTGAATTACTGCCATAGACCAAAGTGTCAAGCCACAGAGCCTGTGAGACCATCAGCATCCTGCTTTCTGGTTATATTTATTACTACTCTCCTGGGTCATGTCTGTTGAACCCTGCCTACTAAAAATGGTGTTCCCAAACCAAACTGCATTCATAATTACTTTGCAAGAAGACCCATTTTCTCTAGCACAAGACTGTCATACATCAGACGAAGGATCAGCTACCATGTGAGGGCATCTTTCTTTCAGATTTTCTTTTCACTTTCCACTGTGCTCCAGATGTAGCTCATGAGGAAGAATGGGTTGTCTGCAACTCGGGAGGTCGGTGGTCTGATTCCAAACTCCTGTAGAGTATGATTAAGCAAGATACTGAACCCTGAGTTGCCCCTAATGTATCTATTAGACCAGGGGTGGCCAACTCCAGGCCTCGAGAGCCGGTGTCCTGTACGTTTTAGATGTGTCCTTGATCCATCAGAGCTGATTTAAATGGCTAAATTACCTCCTCAACATTTCTTGAAGTTCTCCAGAGGCTGGTAATGAACTAATCATTTGATTCAGGTCTGTTGAGCCAGGGTGTTATCTAAAACCTGCAGGACACCTGCTCTCGAGGCCTGGAGTTGGCCACCCCTGTATTAGACTGTAAATTTGTGGATGTTAGGTTAAAAACACGTACGCATAGAATAAAGAAAACATATATATGTGAATGGGTAAATGACCACTGTGGCAGAAATTACCTTGAATGCTCAAATAGGGCAAAAAAGTGTTATATCAGAACCAGTCCGTCACATTTGGGCACAAAATTAAGGTGCTTAATTCAAAATTAAGCAGCTTAATTTTGTGCTTTTGTTACGCACCTTTGAAGCTTCTACCTGAGCATGCAGAGTCCTGCCTCATTTAATATAGGAGCTATTGCCTGAAAACACTCAGAAAGACACAAAAGGAACAAGTATGCCTAAAACATATACAGTTTCCATCTAATTTTGTTACATAATTATACTGTAATATCTATGAGAAATTTACTTGGTTGCTATCGT
>NW_005187408.1:4426087-4433539 GCF_000239375.1 Pundamilia nyererei
AGTGTCAAGCCACAGAGCCTGTGAGACCATCAGCATCCTGCTTTCTGGTTATATTTATTACTACTCTCCTGGGTCATGTCTGTTGAACCCTGCCTACTAAAAATGGTGTTCCCAAACCAAACTGCATTCATAATTACTTTGCAAGAAGACCCATTTTCTCTAGCACAAGACTGTCATACATCAGACGAAGGATCAGCTACCATGTGAGGGCATCTTTCTTTCAGATTTTCTTTTCACTTTCCACTGTGCTCCAGATGTAGCTCACGAGGAAGATACTGAACCCTGAGTTCCCTAATGTATCTATTAGACCAGGGGTGGCCAACTCCAGGCCTCGAGAGCCGGTGTCCTGTACGTTTTAGATGTGTCCTTGATCCATCAGAGCTGATTTAAATGGCTAAATTACCTCCTCAACATTTCTTGAAGTTCTCCAGAGGCTGGTAATGAACTAATCATTTGATTCAGGTCTGTTGAGCCAGGGTGTTATCTAAAACCTGCAGGACACCTGCTCTCGAGGCCTGGAGTTGGCCACCCCTGTATTAGACTGTAAATTTGTGGATGTTAGGTTAAAAACACGTACGCATAGAATAAAGAAAACATATATATGTGAATGGGTAAATGACCACTGTGGCAGAAATTACCTTGAATGCTCAAATAGGGCAAAAAAGTGTTATATCAGAACCAGTCCGTCACATTTGGGCACAAAATTAAGGTGCTTAATTCAAAATTAAGCAGCTTAATTTTGTGCTTTTGTTACGCACCTTTGAAGCTTCTACCTGAGCATGCAGAGTCCTGCCTCATTTAATATAGGAGCTATTGCCTGAAAACACTCAGAAAGACACAAAAGGAACAAGTATGCCTAAAACATATACAGTTTCCATCTAATTTTGTTACATAATTATACTGTAATATCTATGAGAAATTTACTTGGTTGCTATCGTCCAGTTTATATCAAGCATATTTTTCTTGATTAATTACTGGACCAGACAAATATTTTTATTTTTCTGTTGCATTTTAGTAAAACAAATATTATGTCATGTCATGTTATGAGGGCAAAGAAAGTGTTTTTGAGTGAAGGAAAGATACCATATATGACAAGTATTTTGATTCTAAATATCTAATAAACATTAAAAGCAAACGGTATTAAAACTATACTGACAACGCTGTTCAGCTGATTGGAAATTTTTTGCAACACAAAAGAAAAGAAAAACTTTGTGTTTAAATAATATTTTCTAAAGATTTCTTTTATATATTAGCAGACTCACAAAAGCCAATTCAAGCCCAGGACCCTCCTGCAGTGAGGCGACAGCGTCACGGTTGCCGTGACGAAACATTACATTAAAAGAGCAATTAATTTGATAAAATGCCCAGCTTTGAAACCGAACACCTAAAATGTCGCAGCTTCAGTCTGTGTAACCACGCGGGAATCGCTGACGCGCAGTGAAAAAGAAATGCGACCCTCTGAATGACCCTGGTGAACGGATCGTGCTAACAAGCAGAAGTGTCTCACTGCTGTGACAGGAGCGTGGAGAGCACAGACTTGCGTAGATGTGTGTGTCACCACAGAGCAACAGCTCTAAGGAGACCGAAGAGAGACTGAAGCACTATTACTAGAAACCATGTTTGTCACAAGGAAATAAAAAGACTGCACTGCAGGTTGCCGTTCCTCAAAGAAGTACTGCTTGACAATCATTTGTTAGCTATGAAAATTTTTTGTAGTATTAGCTGTAACACAGAACTGTCGCGATTCAGATTTGAATGACATAAACGGTGTACGTGATGCTTTAAATCTACAAGTGTGACCATAAGGTACTTTACTCAAGAGAATCACCACGCAGATAAACATTACTACAAGACACAGACAAACTGCGAGGAACAAGTGACAGACGGTAGCAGAGGGAATGCTTCATCACAAAAAATATTCAGACAACACATTCAGTTTAGAAAGAGGCATTACATCCTGCATCTGCACGTACAGAATGACAAGCTCTCAGAGCCTCCACTGAATTAAACTTTACATCAGGTGTTCTTTCCACTGACACTCATCCATCTCAAGTCATGGTGGCAGAACTGGCGTGGAGGAAAGTAAACACACACATGCACTCCTGACACAGGCGAAATAAATCAAATGAGCCACTTTGCGATTCTACGCTTGTCAGAGAGAACAACAAGACTCGCTAGCTGAAAACATCTGGCATTCCAGTGCAAACAGGAAGAGCAGATTCTTTTAACATCTACTAAAGTGCTCTTTAGTGTAAATCAAACCAAATTCCACTGCATACACAACGCATGCCTCTGCAGGTGTGCGTATATACAATGCTTTCCATCAGTTCAAGTCAACCCTGTTACACGTTGAAGAAAATGTACATTTTTATATCTTTAGTTAACTTTAGGGCAACAGAATCTCTGCAACCATAAGAGAAAAGAGAAATTATCCAGTGAACAGCAGTTCTCTGGGTCTTGTTGATGCACGATGTAAGAAGGGAATAGCAAGACTGCTTTGAGCTGACTGGAAATCAAGAGTAACTCAAATAACCATAACTTGGTTTACAACCAAGGCATGTGGAAGAGCATCTCTGAACGCACAACACATGAAACCATGAACCAGACAGGCTACAACAAAGCCGAGACCACACTAGGTGCCACTTCGGTCAAAATGAGGTTACAGTCCACACAAACTCGCTAAACTGGAAATAGAAGATTAGAAAACCATTGCCTGGTTGATGAGAGTCAATTTCTGCTGCAACATTTAGAGGTCAGAATCTGCTGTAAAGGATGATGAAAGCATGGATCCATCCTGCCTTAGATGAACTTCAGGCTGCTGCTTGTGGTTTAATGATATGGAGGATATTTTCTTAGCACAATTTGGGCTCCTTAGTACCAGCTGAGCATCGTTTAAATGCCAAAGCCCACCTGAGTATTGTTACAGACCATGTCCAACTCTTTTTTTAATGGCTCAACTTAGATTCTCATTGAATTCAGTGTAATCAAAAGGCCTCCACAGTCACCAGATCTCAGTCCAATGGAGCACCTTTGGGATGTGGTGAAACAGGTCATTCACATTATGGATGTTGAGGCATTTATTATTTTTAATTCACCAAATACAAATTCCAAGTAACACACACGCCTTGATATTGTGCATCCAAACTGTGTGTGCTTAGGAAGGGCAGATGTAGTGCATGCTCTTTGCATGAGTAGGTAGGTGGCTTGTGGGAAATTTGTGTACAGGGCTCATGGCCATGATAATCCATCCATGTTTGCCATTAACCACTTTCCCACTTTTAGCAACATTTTTTCCCCACAACTCATAGAAAATGTGTCAGAACACAGTGAATTTGACTGTATGCAGGTGGCCAAAGAAAGCAGCTGCAGTAATAGTAGTGCTGTAAAAGAACCAATTTCCCTTTTTTCCCACCTAAAAAAAAGCAGGAGGCACAACATCAACTGAACATGCCATAAGCCTTCAAAGTAAAGTATTTTTTTAGTTGTGCTACGAGGTGTTTCTTCCAGTTGTGCAAAAATACACAATATGCATATTTTTTGTTTCCACATAGCCTAAATAAATATATAGTGAAAAATGTGTAGTTTCATCTGCAGACTTCATTTTAGTGTTATCTGAAATCGCAGTTCAGAGGTTTGCCAAATGCATCACATAAAAACACTCATACATGCAGACTCATAATCAGCAGTAGGATCAATGGTAGCTTTACACTGGAAAAACTAATGGACTGCATCTGCCTCGGAAAACCGTTCACTCTGCTCTATTACACAACAAATTTTTCACAGATTTGTAACTTGTGACTTTGTATGTAAGTCGTATCGGGCTGTGAGATTACCCAGAAGCTCCATGGCATCATCCTCGTCCTCGATCTCCTCTTCCACAACAGAGGGGGTGGGGCTGTGGACTGAATCAAAGGAGTCCTGGGACAGCATGGCAGCCAGAAGCTTCTTATGATGATGCTGCTGCTCCTTTAGCCCTTTGCTCTTCGCTTCCATCTTCAGGCTAAAGGTGAAATAAAAAAGTCTTAGCAAGAAAAATAGCATAAAGTAATACTTTTCAACCCTCATACAAACTGAATCACAATTAAATACTTATTAGCAAGTAATTACATTGTCGCTCACTTCTGTAAAGCATTTTAAAGTTGAATAGGTCATGAATCTGAAGCTATTATCTTCTGCAATAATATGCTTTGAGTTTCTGGGAAACACATGGAGAAAAATAACGTGTTTTATAATAACAGTGTTCCGACAGTAATTACATACTCTCATCCTAATCTGTTAGGGTTGTATCTAAGCAGACTCGAGCTTCCTAGCAAAAACAAGATAATGCATCTGCCCCAGTGCTATGCACATGCATGACTATACTTAAAAAGGTGTTACACCAATCATTGCAGTTGGTAGTCATTCCATGGCTGGCACAGACAAAACAGAGTACAGTTATATGAAGTGTCATGTAGGTGAAGTGCACCTGGCTATACCTGAGTAGCAGGAAGTAGATAAGACAAGATAATTGCTCTGAGGTGAGCAACAGTTAAACACTACCCACAAACCATTAGGCGTTTAGAGGATGTCAGGTTAAAAAGGGAATCTAAGCTCAGGATTTATAAGCATGTAGGTGTTGAAAGCACCCCCTGCAGTTTTTAACCAACGGGGGAGCCAATGATCAAATCCAAACGAGTTACTTACTGCTTGAATCTTTTAAATATTCAAGAATGGAAAAGATATATCTTTTTTTTAAAGGATCGTTAAATATTTATAAAATCTGAATACTATATTTCTAATATTATTTCTTCTTATATAATAGCCAATAGTATTACTGCTTTGTTCCAGCACGTCTGGCTTCTGTTTACATTTCAACATTGTCTTCAGCCTCCACTATTTGTTTTATCATAAAGGCGTACGCTAACATTTCCCACATGGTAATTTATAAACATTACGTGCTGATTGCCACGGATTTATCCATGGAAATCACGATAAAGCCATCCATACGTCAACATTTGTGGAAAGAGGATCACAGTTCTGAGACTGTATTCAATTAAAATAATAACTGGATGAAAAAAAAAAAAGAATGCTTTTCTTCATATTTCTGTTCCCACACACAACAGCGTCTTCATTTTCCTTTACAGTTAAGAGATACACATACCACACTGAAGGCTGGCTTCCTCTTACCTCTATATTGGCAAAATAAATTTTCATATCCCAGTGGCCGAGGGCGTGGATTATAGGGGTGGAAGAGAATTAATTTGATGCTAATCTCAGTTTAATGACTTCTATTTACAGCTAATGTGAAAGGGTCAAAAGATATTTCTTCATACCCTCCGTGTGGTATTTATGCTAATAGTATCTGCTAATACGAGTAGTGTGGTTGGTATGGGGTGTTTTTTACAGCTTTTGTCTTTGGATGAAGAAAAAAACAAAAAAAAGTTGGACCATTTCGCTGTGATTGCAAACAGTCAGGTTTAACCTGAGGCTAAACTTTCCAACATTGCAGCGAGAATCTAAGATGAGAACAGCAAACAAAGCAGGAAAGTAATAATTGTGAAAAATAGAAGTAAACAAAAAAAGAGAGAGGCTGCTCAGCTAGCTTGTGTGGAGACAGTGTTATTACTTTTATGTGTTGTATAATGGGCCCACATCTAATATGAAAATCTCAGGCCCACTGTGCCTCCCTGTAGCTGTCCCAGAGTCAGCAATTCTTTTTCACCACAGGAGCCAAAACATTAAACACAATAAATATGACAAAAAATGCAGCTTTACGGCACTCTCTCTTCCTGTCTGAGTGACCAATAAGTAATCAGAACCCATAGAAGCGAATGTCTTTATATTTTTGTTAACAGAAAAAAACTTGTGTTCCTGCTATACATTAAATGTGGAAGCCTCGCTCCACCGGAACTCCTTGAATAAACTTTGGCCACAGTTCGTTCTTGATTTCCCAAGTGCACTTTGCACTTATCCCTCTGGAAACTGCAGCCCATCATACAGAGAATGGACACAACCTGTCACTATCTCTTATGGTCATAAATGACAGGTGGGCTGGAATGAGGGACAGAAGCAAAAGTTTGTAAGTGAAAGCAAGTAAACTTGCAAAAGTCAGAGGAGGAAGATGGACTGCCTAGACGAAAAAGGTCAAATGCATGAGGAAGACATAAAAACATATGTGCTTTCAGATTGCAGATAGAAGTTTTAATTCATTTTTTTGGCAGAGCTTAGTTGAAAATGTTAAAATTTTCATTGGGAGTGTCTCGGATGGACAGGAGTACAAATGAGCATGGAAAAAGAAGACCACAGAGGAGGTTCATGGATGTCATGATGGGGGACATGCAGAGGGTTGGTGTGACAGAAGAGCAGGGTGGGGGAGATGAAGTCATATGAACCGCTGACTCCTAAAGGAAGCAGCCAAAAGAAGAAGAAACTGAACGCCTATGAGCACCATGAAGGGACGCCCCATTAAAGCTCACATGGGATTTTAAGCGAGGGCACTGCTAGTCTTTGCCAGCTTTCCATTACATCAGTGGTCATTTTTAGCTTCTCTAATTATAAACCTAACCAGTGGATTTAAAAATCTCTAGCCACGAAATTTTATGTCATTTAGTATTATGACTTTTAATAGAAACATGACACTAGGCTGGGTCAGAAAACTGCTTGGAGTAATTGAAAGTGATGTGGATCCCCAAACAGAATGTGATAAGGGAGCAAGTTCCCAGTAAATGCAATTAAGAGTTGATATAAATGATCTATGTGATGAGCCAGGTACTCCTGTAGTTAATGAGAGAAGAGGCTGTGATTATATTGGGACACGACACCATCCCAAATAAACAGCGGCTCGCGTTTCTCACAGTCTTAATAGGTAAATACAAAACATCTCACTTACACGCACACACACAGAGCAGAGCTCATCAGTGAGCCCACACACACATCCCTATCTCCCAGCTCAGGGTTTAAACTAAGTGATTTCTCCCTATAATCCACCCATACAGTAACCTAATGAGATTAACACTGTGTGTATGTCAGCTCAGGCCTGAACATGATTTATGGTTTTATATCCATTCCTCCTTTAATTTGTCATATCAGAAGCACATGCATGCACTTGTGTGTGCGCACTAACACACATGCGCAGCCCTTGTCTTATCCATGTGGGGGGTAACTTGTTGGCATAATGCATTCCCAGAAGCAGAATATTTGTCCCCACAGTGACACATCTCTCCGTGGCTTTCACACAGCACCACAAGTTTGTCACACTCCTCATAGGAAAATACATAACATCTCATTTACACAAACACATATATCCGGTTCTGTTGGGACCATAATTTGTGTCCCCTTAGTGACAAAAGTCCTTATGGATGAGTGAGCAGTTAGGTAAAAGTCCCCACCAGATAGAAAAACATACGCATGAGTGCACACACACACACCTACACACACACACCTACACACACACACACACACACACACACACAC
>NW_005187408.1:4433559-4460143 GCF_000239375.1 Pundamilia nyererei
ACACACACACACACACACACACACACACACACACACACACACACACACACACAGGGCAATAGTCCACTTGACTTGGAACTTAAAGAGTTTTTTTAAAGATGACAAATGATTTGACAATGCAACGCACGACACAGTTATACTGTAATAAACGGGCCATTTTTAAAATAACAAGCAGAAAATTTCTTGGCCTTGAGGACACAGAAATGAGGTTAGCTTTAATTTGAAATTGGGTTGAAGCAGTATCATGGCAAGCATGTTTGATCGCGCCTTTGAAATGGGATTATCAAACCCATTCAGATGGGCATTCCTCAGGCAGCCAGAGTTAGAAGTCTACCTCCTCCTATTTAAAGAGCCAACAAGAGCTTTGTGAAGTTTCTGCAGTTTTAAACTTTTTGCATTAAGTGACTCAGATGCACACATACACTCATATAGATGACGTCACAAATATACTATATTCCCAATCACTAACCTCCCAGCAGGGCTGCTGTCTCCACTCCAACATACTTCAGTTTTAGACCGAGGGACGGGAGGGTGCAGCATTTCCGCAGCCAGCGGGTCTGCGTCATCTTCGTCCCGACCAACCCACTCCCCCACCACCCGAGGGCGCAGAACTGCGTTATATCCCACCAAGTTCTAAAACAGAAATGCATATTAAAACAGCAGGAAGTAGCAGACAGAAAGGGAAAGATTAAAATGAAAAGAAGCAGAGGTAGAAGTGAGAGGAGTCAGAGAACTGCTATGAATCTCTATCTTAACACTGTGTACTTTTAATTCAAAAAGAAACCCTCAATTATAATAATAATGGAGTTTTTTTTAAATAATAAAGTTCAGAAAAAGAGCAGAGTGTTGTCTGATATCTGCCTCCCAAGCAGCCTCTGTACACATTTGCACGATTCAGTGAGCAAAAAGCAAAAATACTTATCCTCATCTTTCACAAAATCCAGAAGGAATTCTATTGTCTCTGCACGATCTCAGCAGGTATTTAGTATTCATTCCCTGTTCTGTTCCACAGAAAAGAGGGAAAATCTCTGGACTATAAGCCAAGGATGTTGGACATGGTGCGCTGAGCAAAAAGTAAATTCCCTGTCAAAACATATGCTGTATTTCTCATCCAGAGCCAACATTTTCAAAATCGATCTGTGCATCTCCAACCTGAGCAGCCGCTGCACTATTGTGCCGGGAGGGAATTTGGGCCAGGCGAGGACAAAGGCAGAGCGCAGACAAAGCTTTGCGAGTAAGATCCACAACGAAGGGGCAAGGGAGAGGGAGATGGAGGACATGCTTTACTGAAGTATCACTCTCGAATATCAATCCCGTGAGATAGCAGTTCATCATCAGAAAAAGATGATGTCTGTGCTGCTCTGTTGAGCAAGTGAAAGTTAAGAAATCTGGCTCTTTTATTTGATGTAGCATGAGTAATTCAGCAGGGGTGATGAGAGGAAGACCAAACTAGTGTCAATATAGGAGTGTTTTATTTTCCCGGCTAGTTAATATCTACCTGGTCAAGCTCATCAGAGATGGCGATGCCTGAGGAAAGAAGAAAATGGTTTAAAGCACAGAAGCATCTAATACGGTTTTACATCCCAGCTTAGGCTGCTTCTAAGCTTAGTGGTGAGCCTGTAAGATAAGCTGCTCTATCCGGTTCCTTCTCGGGATTAACAGTGACATTTACAGAAAGGTCTAGACTTTAGTTCTATATGTTAAGATGTATTAAACGCTGCTGAGTATGATGTAAGCATGCATTCCGCTGAGTTGCAGCCACTCACTGCGCGACAGGCTTTCCAGGGCCTTGCCGAGCTTCTTGCTCTCCTGCAAAATGTGGTTGAGCTCATCAAAGTCCCTGCTCTCCCTCCAGTCCCAGGGCGGGTACTCGATTGACCGAGGCACTGGACATCACAGAAGCAAACATGCAATTTACGTCAGCGCATCCGAAAGCATCGCAGATCCACTTTGTGTGAGTATTATGAAATGGATGAGAACTGACCCTATGAAATGTCCAAATAACCATACTACAATCTGCAAACACCCCTGCTTGACTTTCTATTTGCCCAAACACGACTTTGTGAATTACTGCAGGATGAAGTGAAATGGAAACTTTGGCAGAAAAGTCACAGAGTGGCTTCCAGAGGCAGAGAGCTGACTGGACTGAGGCCAGGGGACAGTGTCTGTCAGTCTCTTTGATTAACAAAATAACTTAAACAGGAGCAGGAAATGACCCACATATGTTACTGATGTCCTGCTCGCGTCCCCTAGCAGCGCTCCAAAGCTTTTGGCGGTCTCACTCAGACATGCAAGGAGCAATATTGTTTTATAGAGGACGGATTACTCGTTCATCCATATCAAACGTTCTTATGCTCAAACACAGCTGGACGGAAAATCAACATCAAGTAACAGTGAAGACGTGCCAAAAATGTGCCGGTTATCTACCAGCCTTCAGTCTCTGAAAACACACTGAAAACTATAGAGAGGAATTTGGATTAAACTTGATGCATGTTTGAATGAAACTAATATGTCCTGACAGGTGCAGAAAGTGAGTGGTCTGTTTCCCCACAAATAAACTCGAGGGCGAATATTTGTCAGCGCTGCAGCTACAATCTGCCTTCCCCTACACTTGTTCGCTCTGACTAAGCTGCTTGGCATTCTAACAACTGTAAACACACAGCAAATTCATCTGCCAAATACAGACATGAGGGGGGGGGGAATCATTACTTCCGGCAACGAGTGTCATTCTCTCCTATGCGTGGCTCTGTGTGATGGTGCTGCCCCAGCAAAGGGCTACGCTGCATCTTAATAGCTTAGATTAGGGGTTAAGAATTCAATTCTCTTTGGATCTGCCCATTAAACTATCAGTCAGGCACAAGTGAGGCCAAACCCTTTGCCAAAAAGTGCACAGAAAAGGAAGAGGGATTCATTTTGATCAGCGTGTGAGTGGACCTTTAGTATGTTTTTGACAGCTGTTGTGCCGGCTTCCTGCATACAAACTGTGCAATAATGATGAGAGACAGTTCTTTTGATTTCAATTTTTCATAAGCTGTGCATGCCAAAACACCTATGCATGTATTTTTAATGTGATTTGACGTTAAATCTAGCTTTGAAAGCTTCTTCCTCTGAAGGGGGCAACAGGAATGCTGCTAACACACCAAACCTCGATGCCGATGCACAGTTCTCCCGTTCACTCGTCCTCTTTTATGGACTTCACGAGGTTCTCGTGACACCCTCATCCTCTTGACTGTGAGCAATGCTCCTAACATAGTCTAAAATAGACTCGGTCTGGCAATGACAGAGCACAGCGTTACATTATTGAAGAAGTCTGTGGCGCCGCTTGATACCCATTTGACCTATTCTTATTGCCTCAATTGCCATACTTCATTCTAACACCACAGCTAAAATTAACCCAGGAAAATCATTTTCATATATTCTGCATGAACCCAAGAAATCTGTGAAGAATCCCTCTTTAGAGTGCGTAGAAGTGCACGGCTGTAAGTAAGTGTAGGCTATAATGGGTGGTCCTTAATAATGAACTCGTCTGCAGGGCTCGGCTGGAAGGAGGACACTGGACTATACAGTGTGACTAACTTTAATTAGACATAATTATATCAAATTTAAAATGGAGATTAAAGTCAATGGAGCGTGTAATTGGGAAACAACCGATATCAACAGGTATCAAAACAGTGCTGCTTCACATTTAAAAATGGATTATGTGTGTCCGGGTGTGCCTGTGTAAGTAACACAACCAGGAAAAATTTAAGAAGTAAAGATTAAATAAAAATTAAACTTACGGGATTTGGATTCTGGTGAAGGCGGAGAGATACTTGAAACAGCAAGGTCGCTCTTTGATTTTTTTGGCTTCTTTGGGTGAATTTGCCACGGCTTTTCATAGTTGATGTAATCCCTCCGAGTGTTTTTGTTTTCTGTCAGGAAAGAGTCTGAATTTATGTTCAGCATATCATAGGACTATTTATGATGAACTGGGGGTACTATGTGCAAAGGCAAATACTTTGTTCTTCTTGTGTGTGTCTACTGCAACCATAAATGACAGCAAAGCACAGGAGACATTTATGCTAAAATGAATCAAGGGCAAATATATTAAACTCTTTTTTTTTTTTTGCGGGGTAGACAGGGAGTTTTGTTCGTCCAGGTCCGAGAGAAAGGCAGGGGACATGCAGCATATGTATAATGTGTTTGCATGTGTGTGTGCACCAACCTGGGGAGCTCTGTGCCCAAAGTGCAGCAGAACCTGAGAAAGCTCTGTGTAGCTTGCCAGGGCTGTCTTGCTTGGTCTGCAGGTGATCAATGAGAAAAGGGATTGGATGGTCTGGAGTCTCAGTTATCAATTTGGTCATCAACTCCTAGAGAAGAGGGCAAAGCAGAGAGCCATTAGAGCAAAAGTGGCACTGCAACAAGAGTGAGAGAGCAGGTCCGAGCAAGCGGAGTATCGGCCATGCTGATGCTGAGAAACACAATCAATCCCTAGAAGCATCCCAGGAGTTTTTTGGAGTTGAAATCACTCAAAGCAAGTGTGCGCGTCGAGCAAGTGGAGATTTATACCAAGCCCGGTATCACAGTCTTTAAATAATAAAAGATGGTACTAGTTTTTCCTTACAGACATGGAGCAGTTCCCTTCCGTGTCTATTAGTAAAACATGTCTGCAAGCTTGTTAAAAATCAGATGAGGCAAATAAGTATACAAGTAAATAAACACTGCAGGAATCAAGGGTGTTCTTCAGCAGCCTTTTCGCTGAGTAACATTTGAAATATGAAGGGCAATTTTTAAAAAATGCTCTAGAATACCAGAGAAAGCAAAAAGAGGGCGCAAGTTTTTCTCCAGCATCACATCTGGTGATTTTCCAAAGTTTGCAGCCTGAAAGTGTTATTCTGACCACGTGCATTTGCACAGTTGAGAAGGTGTTGAGCAATCGTTGTGTTAGTATTGTGTATAATACACTTTCAGCAGGCCCACAGTGACATACGGGACTTTTCAAGGTATTTTGAGGGTTAGATTTCATTTTACTGACTTAGTAGTCTGCCAATAACTCAGTATATATTTGTAATCTCTGATAAGTATGAGAAGGTGGCCCCTTCCTTTCTTTTTGAGCTGCATTTGACAATGGTACACAGACTAATAGAAATGTTTAAAGTATGACTAGCGAATATAGCACCACGGAGACCTGACTCAGTGCTGCACAAAGCTCCACGGATATGATGATGGCAGCCAGTTATAAAATTCAATATATCACCCATGCCTAGATAGTTTTGACACTTAGAAAGGAACTTGGCATTGGCAGTCTGACAAATATAAGATGCACAACCCTGTGAATGTCACAAAAGTGCACAACTCCTAGTTGTGCTCCTGACTTGGTGCACTGCAGGCTCTTCCAATCAGTTTGACACCGAAACAATTATTTACTCACAGCTTAAGTTAAAAATGGAAACCGCACGGACACAAGTGGCGTGCACAAGACTTCCGCGGATGGTTGTTCACGTAGAAAGAGCGCCCAGATATTACATGTAAGCATAAGGATAAACTCACATTTTTGACTAAGGACATTTCGAGAAAAAAGCAGCAGAAAATAAAGAAGTGTACCTCAGAAAAAAAAGAGAGAAAAACACACTGGTGGGAGTCACAGTAACAGGTGCTGAGGGTGGAGGCCATATCTCACTCTGCATGCTAATTTCAAATCCTTCAAACGCATGATGGGAACTGCTTCAAACGAACGATCATGTTCAAACTAATCACGTCCTACCCGTTTACAACACATTCCCTCCTTGTACACACACACTGACAAAAAAACACAACAACAGAAAAATATTAACACTGCCCAAAACACTTCTTAATACACTAGCTACGATACAAATGCAAGCGCAGAAGTGGGTTTTATTTTTCTTCACCTACAGAAAACCACAGAGCGAAACTCTTATATCACAGCTATAGGGAATAGCAGTCCCTTTGAAGATGATGGGTGCAGTGAAATGAGCATATGTCTGCTCCTGTCAGTATATTTGTGTGTGCCACTGCGATACGGTATGAGAACGAACTCTGTTTGACCAGTTTAAGCCAGTCAGAGCAGAGCTCAGGCTGACTTCAGGATGACTACTGCAGTGAAGCAGAGAAGCCATTAGTGGACTGCAGTGAATTGGCAGTAATGTATGGATAAAATGAGTGCGTCGGTGTGTATGTGTGTGTTTAAGTATTTGTGATAGGATACACTGTAGAGTTGCATACCTAGCAGAATTGTATTTTCCTACGCTTTGATGGCTGGTATGCATTTGCCAATATGAGTTTATTTGTATATGTGCGTGTTGTTGTTTTTTTAAGAGGTAGAGACAGGATAAAGAGAGCCTGCCTGTGTGTGTATTACAGCTGGCTAGTCTTGGCTGCACTATGTGTGCTCAGAAAGCTAATCAGGTAATTGGTCAGGGGGACATTCCTGCTCTGCCCCAGTGTCTACAGCAGCTCTGACAGGAAACAGCATGTGAATGGATAAACAGGGCGCATGCTGAAATGACTCTCTGTAAAGGCCTAACAACACAGGCAACTCACGCCACTGTTTGCAGGAGTAGCACCACATGAGAGAATAGCGCACCGAGAGTTTAGCAAAGCAGCGCTCCTCACCATAGTCTAACAAAAAAACCTCTAAAAGTGGCACATGGCAAAAGTTGTAATTACTGCTTAGTAGTTCCTGTGGGTAATTTAACTAACTTACCAACAGGAGGTCTATTACTGAAGGTTGTAATTTGGAAGCAAATGATGAGAACTCTGTTAAGTGCCCCAAGTGTTCATTTCTTTTTGCAGGGAAGGGGTAAAGGCAAGACGGTTCTTAGTGGGATGTGCGTTCACAGGGATGCACAGACAAGAGAAGGAAGCGATGATGCAAAGAAAGAAAAGATCCCATAGCTTGCAGCTACATGTGCATTCTGCACACGTCTGTACTGTACAGCACTCTTGTGTCAACGTGTATTGATTGCACGCACTACAGAGTGTTCTGCTTCCAGCATGACACATGGCTGTTTAATGAGCTAAAGCACCTCTTCGTCCTTTACCATCTACAATGACAATTGTAATAAGGCAAAACCTCACACTGTAAGCAGCAGATCCCACTAAATCTGCACGGTGGATATGCAAGCATTTGCATTGCTCACGTATGCAGCGGAGCAAAGTAACCGTGTCTGACACTTTCACGTTCTATGGTAATGAGCTGCTTTAAATAACACCAGTCTTGTTTTGATAAGCACATGCTGTTAGACGGGTAATCACATTTCCTTCGACAGGAACCACAATAAGATGTAGACTCAAATTTGGGTCAACATTTTTCGGTGCAAGCTGACTTTAATACTATTTGGTTTGGACTTACTTGCACCAGCAGAACATCATCCTTAACGTATGGTTTTATATGTGTGAGAGAGATTTAAAGAGTGCCCGAGAGTTACGGTCTGTGAAGCGGTGATCTCTAAGCAGCCCAACAGGTGGCGGAAGCAACTGAGACAGTGGAGACTCAGTTCGTATCTGTGCAAATGCGTCGTTTGGCGGGATATCTGCGTGCCCCAGGCAGTTTCATTCGGTCACAGTAATTGACAAGCTGTCAGCCAGCCAAGAGACACCCATGTCCTTGGAAGCTCTCGAGGACTCCCTCCGGGGACAATAGCAGTCATGATACGCTCACTGATGCCTGATACCCCACAACTTAAACAAACTCCCTGAATTAAAACTGGAAAGAAGTCAAAAATAAGACAGGAGGGCAAAGAGAAAGTTCTGGAGGTCGTGCACGAGTAGCAGGCTGAGACAGTTTTGACGGTGGCATTGAAAGAGGACAGGAAGAGAGAACTCTACCAGGGTGGTGGGTAAGGACAAATCTTCAAACTCTGGTGACACAGAGTATCCACCCTGCTCAAGTGTCGGTTGCAGTATAATAAATTTTGCCAGTCCCAAGGAGTTCATTTCCATTTGTTACCTTGGACACTTGGATAATGATTTCTCTTGTGCAAATCAAAGACGGAATCGCAAAGAACACGGACAAGAATAAAAAAGCCGACAGAGCCAACGCTGCTTCACAAGCTCTGTGATTTAAGCGACTTTGCCTAAGCTTTAGTTCTTTTTTGTCAACCTGTGAGCTGATGAATTTCCTCCTCAGCCATTGTAGACTCCTGGTGGACTATTTGAGCTATGGATTTATGGATGCGAGGAGACACTGAGCCTGCAGCACACAACACTTACTCTGCATGAGTCGGCTTTCTGTGATGTCTGTGTTCCAAAGAGGAAGTATATCTATTCACATATCTACTGAGACAAGCGCAGTGTGTCTGTATTGCAAGTATGAGGGTAGACATAAGAGGATTTCAGCAGTATAGAGCACATTTACACATTTTATTTCAGGCTTGCTTGAATAAAATCAGTGTCACCTTCAGCATGTTCTGGACTTGCAGAAACAGCTCCTCCAATACTCCCTGGAGGGCTTCCTATCCCTGTCACCTATAGAAGAGGCCAATGGCTGCCAATGATTTACTTATTCTTTCTGTTAATAAAATATGTCAATGCAAAGTCATATCACAGGTTACTTAAGGTGACATGTGAGTGTCTTTATAGTTCAGAGCCAACGTAGGTGAAGACACGCAGAGGGAGAGCAAGAGATGTGCCGGTGGAAGACATCCAAACCCTGAATAAGCAGGAAGGCAAGAGCAGAAGAGATCATGTGGAAGAGGAGACTACAGGAGAGGCAATGTCACCTGGCCAGACTGGCACCAGCAGATAAAACTGCTCTCGTCTTCCTCGCTGATATGCACCCTTCACTTGCTTTGTCCTTGCGGAGTATTTGCTGATTATGTTTGACCGGTTTGACTGTAGGGCGCTGTTGGATTGACAAAATTTGCCAAAGCAATTTTCAATCAAACATCTTCCAGTATCACATCTTTCCCCTTTCCATTTGCATTTGTTTCTCCTACAGTTTAATTTGTGCCATTTACTGTTCTCTGTCACTTCTGCACTTCTGCAACTAGGGAGAGCAATTATTATCACCCTCTATTTATTTCCGTATGGTTTCCGATACTGTTGGATTAATAACAATAAAATAATCGTGTAAATGCTAATTTACTTATCATCTTTTTGGTAATTATCTGTGGTGCTTGCTGTGTTCCACAGGAACAGATTTATTCACAACATTCATACGCGACTTAACCTGTTCAAAACCTACATGACGATCTTTCTGCTGCACAGCAATCAAGTAATTAAAATAGAAAACGAAACGCACAGAGGCCTTGCTATGACTATCACTGCATTCAATGTATTTTGTGTTCTATATGAGAAACACTTTTTCTTCACAAAGCTCTTCTTTGCAAACTTCTTGGGTATCTTTTGTATATCTTTTTAACTACACATCAACTTCACACAGTCACAAGACTACCTAGCATTTGAAAAATCAGAAAAACGGAATTTTATTTACTACGCTCACCGAACACTTTATTAGGGACACTTTGCCCCATATTGCCCACACTATTACACCACCACCATGTGCCTAAACTCGTAAGAAAAGCCAGGATGGACTCGTGCTTTGATTTTGGTTAGACAAGCTTCTATCAGCTGAATGCTGCAGCAGAATCTTCTATTGTTCAAAAGTTTTGGTGAGCTCTTGTGTCAGTTTTTCGACACAGTGTGGACCTCTGCTGCTGTAGCCCATCTGTTTCATTCAGAGATGATCTTCTCTGTTGCTTTCCTATCACCTCGAACCAGTCTGGCCATTTTTGGTTGATCTCTGGCATCAACACGCCATTTTCACTCAAAGAACTGCTGTTCTTTAAGTATCGTCCCAAGTTTGCCACTTTTTTATCGCCATCACTCAAGGATCTCATCCACGAGCCAGCTCTACGTCAACAGTGTGTAGATTATCCTCTTCAAAATAACATACTGTGTAGCACAATACAATTGGGGACAACTAATACTAGTTAGAGCTAAAGTTGGGAAGACACAGAATGAGCACTGTGGATTGTTTCCGCCATCATTTACATTAAAGCTGAGCTGGAAAGGTAATGGACAAACAGCCAAATGAACTTTGTCTTTGCAACCTTTAAAAACACACACATTATAGAAATACATACAGTATGAGCACTGATAGTGTCTGCACACTGTACACACATGGTCATTAGTCACCAGCTGAACAAACAGAGGGCAACTGTCAAGGCTCTTTGTATCACATGATCAGCTCTCCTACACCACCAGCATGACTATCAGCTTCACACATCAGTAAGCCCCCAGGATCAGCGGGCTGGAAATGGACGTGATATCTTTATTAGCATGCACCAGAGCCACTGTACTCTCTCTCTCTCTCCTGATTGTTTCCTGTCTTCTTACAAATACAAGGATACTCCTTCCCCCTGCCTAACACTGCACGCTTTAAGTCTTCCTCATTTTGGACTTCAATCATCGTGTCCCTGCTCGATCTTCCAGATACCACAGAAATGCTTTACCTTCCCTCTTTGTCCCCATCCTGCACTCCCTCAGGACCAACCTGGCCTTGGGCCGTGTGTTGAGCCGCCTGTCTCGCGGTAATTACTCTAACTGTGCCTGAGGGGAAGCCGTGTTAACCCGTGCATGACCACACATCTGTCACACCAAGTTACCAAACTCAAGACCATCACAGAGTTTGAAGAAAAAGATAACGTCTAATTGATACGGATGCTGCAGCACTTTCTCTGGCACATTATGATGCAATTTAACCAATCCTAACCTTCTCTCCCCTGAATTTTGATGCTGTTCATTTGTAAATGAATCACTTACCCTACCAGCCAGACATCAAAAGGGAAAAAAGGCTTTGTTTCAATTTTCTCACGGTGTCGTAATAAATTACCAAAGGAAATCATTTTATTCCTAATTGACAGGTATTTACCAAGCCTACACATTTGCTTAAAATGATTCAAAGTGAGCAGATCTGTGTCTGCATGCTGTAATAACCCACCAACATGTGTGCATACAAATGGCTGAAACTACAACCAAAAGAGCAAGCGTAGAAAACCCGAAGCTATACTTAGTCATGAAGATGTAAGGTAACGAGCTTATCTGGATTTATGATCAAAGCGACTCACTTCTCATACTGGACCGTATGCAATATAATATACAGAGTGTTTTTGATAATTAATGCTAAATATTTAGTAATGCCCACTGTTGCATCACCAGTCTTTAGGATGATCATTCATTAATTTTTGCTTCAGGTCAGTTTGGCTAAGTGACAGACGGAGAGGTTTCAATGAAGTTACAGAAATCCAAAATAAAGAGAAGAAAAGGAGTTAAATTGGATCACTTTCCAGCAGGAAACACAAGGAAATAAGATAAAATTCATCTTTTAAGCTATGTGTTTTCTTTAAAGTTACACCCTTTGTAATTAATGATACATTTTTGTCGATGTTCTTGTTTATTCGACCTAGATGAAACAACACTGTAATGGATGAAGTAACATTTATGTTTTGTAGTACATTTTCAATATGTCACACTGGCCTATTTTACAAGTGCTCGTTAAATGGCCGTAACGCTGTTATCATTTGTGCTAGAGATGAAATGCAAACAGCTTTGGAAAGAATAGAAGAAATTTGCTGTAAAAAAGTCAGCTCCACCTGGATTTTACCATGAGCTCGTCACATGATCTGACTCCTCGACAGTTTTAATCTAAGGAGAAAATTAAAATTGTCCCTGAAAGATGAGAATTATTTTGTAATTTTACAGCCAAAATTACAAAACACATCCAGGTGACCTGTATGATACTTGGATGATAAAGGATTAAGGAGTCTAGTCAGATTCTCTGAGCACCAAAAGTCCTTTTGAATTTTTCTTCACAAATTTGCTTAACCGCATGACGTTCTCGCTCAAAGTGATTAGAAAAGGAGGTAGGAGGTCATTTTTTGGATTATTTGACGGTACCCTCTCCCTCCTGTCTGCCACATCCTGATCAGTCTCCCCCCCCGCCCCCCAAACACCTGTTCCCTATTTGCCAATTACTCACCCATCTCCCATCAGTGAGCTGCTCACTGCAGGATGTGCTGTTCCTGTATGTTCCCTGTCAGATCGTCTTACTTTCACCATGTCAAGATTTCCAGGCATTTCTTAGTTTTTCTTGTTTTCTAGTGTTCTTGTTATTTCTCATGTTTAGTCATTGATTTTCTTGTGTATGACCTTTTTGGGCTGTTTTATGGATTTGCCTTTTGCCTGCTCCCTACTTGGACTGTTTACTTTGCTGCCTTCCTTGTTCCTATGATCACTGCTTATTTTTGACTAAAAATATAGACTTTGGACATTTACTAAGCCTCCCCTGTGTTCTCTGTTCAAGTCCTTTCCTCTCTCGTTGTTACATTGCAGAAAATACTGACCTTATTTCCTGTTGAAAGGGAAAAAATAAGTTGAAAGAAAAGAAATCAGACAGCAATCCAAGTTCAAAGAATATCAATTATATTAAATCCTGATCTGACTGACCTATGATACACATTCCTAAAAAATAAGACTAATGTTCTTCTATGTTCTAATTTATAGTTAATTTAATGATTTTACAAAATATACTGTTAATGGCATTTTCTAATCATTTGAATGACAGCTTGCAGTCTTACAAGAAATGGATGCAGGCAGAAACATGGATATCAGCATAGAGAGTGAAGGTGAGACAAAGGTTCTACCTCTGTAGGACGGATGCTGTTTGGTTATGAAAAGTATGACATGGACCAGAAAACTGTACTTTGCAAATTATGACTTACGTCAACTCAAATACCAAGTAGTCCCACATGCATTAAACTGTGATGCACTGTGTTTTCCGACACCTTTCTAACCAATTTGAGCTAAAGTAGTTCATCTGTTGCATTGAACCACTCAGCCTTAGCCTTTGGTCCCCACATGCATCAACGAGTCTTGGCCATCCATCACTGCTCCGTCCTTGGACCAGTTTAAGATACAGACCACCGGAGACCAGGAACACCCCACAAGAGCTGCAGTTTTGAAGATACCCTGATCCATTCATCTAGTCATTGCAATTTGGCCCTTGTCAAACAAATCTTTATGCTTGCCTATTTTTTATTTTTTTGCTTTTAACACATCGACTTTGAGGATAAAGAGGTTTGGGTTACATCTCACAGTCCTAGTTCCATTGTAAAGTCAAATGCTCAAAGTAATTAAGATCAAGCAATGTAAATTAATATTGTAATTTATCAAATTTTATGTGACTTTTTGACTTTTTGACTGATGGCTCTCAATTAACATGAATCAATTCAATATTTTAGGTCTTTAACTATTAAGCATTTTATTAAGTCTTATTTCAGAGTATTTGTTTGTATTGTGTGAATTTGCACTGTTTCATTGTTTCAGTGTCTAAAGTGGGCGCGACAGGACTCCAGGTTTGTAGTGGCTCAATTTTGGACAATAACATAAATAATATGCTCTAAAGTGTCCAGCACTTTAATTTACCTGCAATTAAGCAGAACATTTAACATGTTATAACAGTAATTATCTACCTGAGTTCTGCCATTTGGTTTTCCTATACAGTGTAGATAATCTTGAAATGGAAAGAAATCACAGTAAATGCAGGTCTGACACAGTGAACACATATTTATTAAGTTTAGGTGTGTGTTTATGGCCAACAAGAAATATTAAAGTTTCACTGAGACAGAAAGATGAGGGATGTTGGTAATAATGTTGGTGAAAATAAGCTGCAAAACACTCAATCACACAGAGTCCAGTAAATTATCTCCAAAGGAAGTGGATCAATAGGTCAGGTGGTGTGTGTGTCTGTGCATATACGTGTTTCCCAGCCCTACCTGACCTCTTAACAGCACTGCAGGGCTGGACTTCTTAAACCCTGGACACAGCACATTAGCAGAACTACACAGCTGAGCAAGTTGGAGTGGAGCTTTTCTACGTGAACGGACAAACAGTTCACTCAGAGAAATCTTGAGGGAGAAGCAAAGTCATTTAACTTCACTCGAAGCAGAAACACCAATAAGTAGAAACTGAGCAGCCTACTCGTTTAAATTCCTGCACCTCGACCCAAAGCATTGGCTCAAACAAAGTGCAAATTCAGTACGGGTGTTCTTTTTTCCCCAGTCATCGATTTCAAATCTGTCATTCTCACTGTGTAGAACTAATTGAACCTGATCTTCTTTTTTTTTTAAGGCATATGAATGATGAACGCAATACATACACAAACTTCAAAGAAATTATATGCATTCGTGTTGCACCGATATTTTAGAAGCAACAGTATTTTCCATTTGCAAGTTTCTAAACACTGTTGTGAACAACCCAGACCTGTTCTATTTAATTAAATATGTATGTAAATCACACTAAATACAGTCTACATCATAAGTGAACTTCATTAATGTCGCCGAGCAATCACAGCAGCCTCTAAACTATAACAAATACTCAATTCATGTCAAACCTGTATTCAAGCTATTAAAGTCACAAAGGAGAAAAAGTCAGACCCCAATTGCTTCACAGAGCAGGGCTGTATTTCAACATCTGACTGTTACACCAGTTTCCAGTTCAATGCTGTGACATTTTTTTGATCCAGGCAACATTTACATGATCCATCAGTTCACAGTTCCAACAGAACCATTATATCGGCTAAGACATGATTGACAGATCACAGCGGGGAGGAATATGAGAGCGGCTTTTTTACACCGTCTGCTGATAAAGGCAAAGAATGCACCATTTTACACCAACTGTGTTACACGAGTTTAAATGTCAGAAGCTTGCAGGTAGATCCTGCAGATCCTCCTCCGATAAAGCAAAGATTAAAGAATTAGACCCATTATTTCATTCAATTAATGAGTCCTGTGTGTTGACAAATGTCAGGAAAGGGGGGCTTTTATAGTTTTAAAAAGTGGCATTTACAATGGAGTATCATACCGAGTATAGCAACGAAACCTGAGCATGTGACCTTCAGCTTGCTTTAATGCCTAACACTGACTGGGATTTGTCACATTGCAGTGAAACTGCTAAGGCATTGGAAAAGGGCAGGTGTTTGAAAAGAATATCAATTTACCAAAACACTTTACAATACGTTAGAGAGCAATTACTTCAGTTATTATGAGAGGCTGCTTCACTGTTTTGGAAGAATATTATGTCTGTGTTGACTCAGCTTGCTATCTCTGCAAAGCAACCATTTCATTAGTGGGGTGGGGTGGGAGATCGATTCTCTGGCAAATCATAAGCTGCGTCTCATCAGGGCGAGTAAATGAACCCTCGCTTCTACTCACACTGTTTAAGACTGCAGCTGGGTATGAGGAAGGAGTGATGGCGCTTTGCCTTAGGAGGAAAAAAATTAAGCTGAAGTTGGATTTTTATGCAACATGAAAGCCAAGGGTAGATTGGTACAGATCGGAGAGTTCAAGGAGGGAGGGAGGACTTAAGCATACATAGCCAATATTGTAAGAGGACTCTTAATGGAGACAAAGGACGTCTTTTATTTCCATAACAAACTTGTACACTTGCGTTCGGAAAGGCTCTTCAATAAATATATTTAGGAGATCCTTCAGCAAACAAAGGGCGGCCTTTACTATGAAGAGTTATGTAAAAGCTGAAGGAGACAAACCATTTATATTTTCTGTACGAATTAGATCGTTCGCTAAAGAAAGTCTCTACAGAGTACTACCGCTACACAGAATTTCTGCACTAATGAGCTAAAAGACTCCTGGGAATGCAAGTGTTTAAGTTCAATCATCATTAATTTAGTGGTGTTGTGACGGTTATGCTGCGTTTGGACTTTTTTTGTGTGGATGTGTGATCCACTTTCCACTGTTTGTGTATCTGAGAACAGTGTTGAAGTTTAGCTAGCAACGAGCCACCACAACAGAGATTAATTACCTGTGGCTAGTATTCAAGTATTCATCAGTGTTCCTGTGACAGTGCAGTGAAATGAATACCATGTTTTTAAGCTTGCTATCTCGTCATAGTCAAGGGCCCGAGTGCAGAAGACTGCAGTTCCTTTAGTGGCCCTTTGAGGCTGGTTCCACAAGCAAGTCAGCCACGTTAAACCTCACCGAGGAAAGAAACCACTTTAAAGCCCGCTACAATTTTTTGCTACTTCTCATCAACTCAAAGAACTAGATCTCTCAGTCGTGTTTGTGGTGTCGGTGCCTTTTCAAAGTACATTCTCTCTCCAAACTGTCCCATTCTGTTGCTTGATCACTAAGCCTGCTAGCATTTTATGTCATTAGGAGATGTCTGTTTATGTGCACTGCACCCATAGAATTCCTCTTGCTTTGCTAATGTAGCCTGACAGCTCGTACTGATAACTGTCCCCTTCACCTTCAAAACAGGGTCCCACAAACCAACAGGTGATATCACAGTGGTTACATCCAAATGAGCATAGTTCAAAAACAATAAAAACTAACCTCATAGCCAGCAACATGTAGCTTGAGAACCTGGTTAGTGGTTTTACACTCAATGCCCACTTTGTTAGTCACACCTGTTAAACTTCTTATTAACGCTTTAATTGGCCAATCACACGTCACCAACTAAGTGCATTTAATCATGTAGACATGGCTGAGGCGACCTGCTGAAGTTCAAACTGAGCATCAGAATGGGGAAGAAAAGTGATTTGAATGTGACATGTTTATTGGTGCCAGACATAGTGGTCTACTTCAGAAACTCTGGATCTACTGCACAACATATTGAACCTTGTGGCAGATGGGTTACAGCAGCAGAAGACCACACCACGCGACACTCCTGTCAGCTGAAAATAGCAAACTGAGGTCGCTATTTGAAAGGATGAAGCCATCCTGCCTTGTTTCAAAGGCATAGACCGGTGTAATGGTGTAGGGGATATTTTGTTGACACACTTTGTACCAATTGAGCATCATTTAAACACCACAGCCTACATGAGGATGGTTAGTGAGCATGTCCATCCCTTCATAACTACAGTGTACCCATCTTAAATAATAATAGTGTCCAATGACTGTAGCTCTATGATACTTTAATATATTTTTGTACAAAACTATTTATGGAGATTAAAAAAGAAAGAGTAAAATGGCAACCTTACAGCTGGCAGTATTAGAGAATAAAACCTCTATTATATAGTGTGGTAGTGTAATATCTTTCACAGTAAGAGTGCTGCAGATTATAGAATGCATATTATAAAAGCAGCACTTTGATGTAGGCAATTCTAGCTGGCAGCACATTATTGTAATTTAACAGGGCAAGTTTTAAAGTGTTTGTGATCACGATGGCTTCCTGTTTATAATAAATCTCTGTAATACAAGAACATTATACTGTAATAGTATCACTACATTTTGTTTTTGTAGTTCACTTTGCCATAACTGTCCACACCGTGCTCATGTAGTACCTTAATTACAAGTACATTTATAAATTCATTTTACCTGTAGGTGTTGTATTGTTTGGATATCAAGCTTCCAGCGAGCCCCTTTTTTGGTCTGAGCAGCACAGAACAGCTGTATCATTCCTTCACCTGTATCAATGTTCTACATCTGATCCAAAAAAAAGAAAAAAAAAAAAAGAAAAGAAATTACAGCGAGAATTCAAACCTCTCTTCAGGACTTGTCCAATAAAATAAAAAAAAGAACTTGTTTCTTCACAACTGAAAGCACACGGATGGATTTTCTTTAGGACAACAATGAAATGGTCAAGGGTTTTCAAGCGCAGCAGCAGGATAGCAGCTACATCATTTTTCTCATGAGGAGAGCGACAGAGCCAGGAGAGTTTTCAATATCCTCCTCTTACTACACCACTTTCTCCCTCCTGGCAGTTTCCCCAGCAAATCTACACGACACAATGCAGCCTCACAACACGCCATTCGCAGCCTATTTGCTGTGAACACCTCGCCAATGATCCCCGTCTCTGTAACTCAGAATAACAAGTCTGTTTGATAACTTTGGGAGACAACTCTGGATGTGAATGGCTCACTATAAAGTCTCGTCACAGATGTTTGCAACAAATGCATTTTTGATCAGCGCGCCGAGCACTTCCTTGGCTTTAATCGCCTTCAATCGTCACATGAAGGAAACACAATTTAATTGAGCACGGAGCAAGGAATGAAAAAGAAATCACAGACAGGCGGCAGGGACGGGTGGGGAGGGGGGGACAGGTGGAAGAGGAAGATGGAGGGAGCAAAGACAAACAATCAGAGACTACAGAGGCCTTTCAACTGAGCGGTTTTGAGCCTGGTAGGAAGATTTTCTCTCTTCTACGCTGGTGAAATGCATGTTAGGCTTGATTCACTGTCCACGGTGCTGAAACAAGCCACAGCAGCTCCTGTAATCCATGCACTTCAAGCTCTGTGCGTTTGCCGCTTCCACACATGCAGCTGGGGAAAAGTGAAGCGTCAGCACATTTGTGAAGCACACGTATAGAGTCAGTTCACGTATACAGCCATCCCTCTGTATCCTTGCCTTCTTCTCATGGTGATAAGTGATTCTTGAAATCAGACTTCTGCACCTCAGAGAAAAGCTACTTCTAATAAATCTGATTATGTCTCACACCCGTGCAGACCTGCTTTCAGCAATTAATCCAGGAGCAAACAAGGGATGAAGTCATGCTTTTCCTAACCCCCTGGGTTTCTTACTGTAGCTCTAACCCCCGATGAAGAACACACAGACGGTTTCAGTGACAAACACACAGCGAGGGTGGCTGTGTCCTCTGTAGCACAACGTATAGTAAAAGCTAAGCCTACTGTGTCCAGTCTGAATTACAACTGGCTTCCCCCAACTTCACCAAACTGTAAAAGGCACAGAGAGGATGCTACAGCCCAGTCTTCTTAAATGCAAATCACCAGCAGAAGGATGTAAGCTTGGAGATGTGAGGGCAGACAGAGCAGCCGATATTGCTTTATAGGGTTTGCAGTGTCGTTTAAAGGGAAGCGCAGGGGGAAGACATCGGCTGTAGAAGTGCAAGAAAATAAATGTTTTTATTTGAAACCAGCCCTTCTGATTTAAACTATACGACGCATAAGTAATAATGCAGTAATAAGACAGTGACAGTTCACGCAAACGCGCGCTCGCCATTTGGCACAAACTATAAATTAAAGCGAATAACGCAGTCCGGTGCACAGCAGTGGTGGTCCTTTAAACCGGCTGCCAATAACTTCGGAGTTGGATGCACATTCGTACACTCACCTCAAACAAGGGTCCGATTTTATTCTTCTCCAGATACGACTGAATTCTTGACTGTTGAAGAGACGCCATGGAGAAACTGTTGTGTTGAGCTTTTAGCGGGATGAAATCATGAGGTGAGCCGCTGTCATTCGTCCTTCAGGAGACGTCTCGGCGAATTGAAATGTAGAAAATGTGCACCGAGCCACGTTAAGTTCAGGCAGGTTTGCGTCAAGTGCGGAGCGGGTGACTCTGAGTCCGGCTCATCCTGGAGGAGAGTCAGCCCGGGACCTTCCCCAGCTTGTCGCCTTACTGACTCTGTGGCTGTAGCTTCCCCGCATGAGCCAATGCCACAGCGGCTCTGTGACAGGGATTACAAATCTTCCGCTTACTGGCTGCCAGTTTTAACCGCGCCACGGCCACTCCCACTTATACACCGGGCACTGCCTAGCACTATCTTTAACGAGACTGTGGTGTGTGCGTGCGCGCGCTTCAGCATGATAATTGGGCAACAAAGTCGTGCACTGACCAGTTACTGCGCATTCTGCTAATTACCACAAGGAAACAAGCGCACTTCTCTCCTCGTAGCTTTAATTAGACCACATTACCTGCACACTGATAAGTAAAACTGCATGCACACCTAAATAAAGAGTTGTGGAAAGGCGGGTACCTTCTACACCAACCACAACCAACATGGCCGGTGGGAAAATGGTCATTTTCAGGAGTAAATCAACTACAGAAGTGTCCCCTGTAATCAGCTTTAATGTACATTTTACAAACTGTATACATGGCAGGATTATTATTATTATTTTGTAGGATTTTGAAGGGAATATGCAGAAAAACCCCAATCATCTTCATTTTTACATTGATCATACAGAGGCATACGGTCTATGTAGGAAACATCACCCTTTGCATAGTAGCAAGCTAGTCATCCACTCTACAATGATAGCATGTTTTAATCCTGAGTATTGTCAATATATATATAAAAATATAGGAACACAGAATATAGCTCCTAACTGTATGCTGTTTTATGTTAATACTGATAAAAATCACTGAAAAATCTTCATGTGCATGCCTAACAATCTGAACCCAGTGAGACAGTATGACTCTATCAACACTTTCCCCCCTTGTTTTTCTTTCTTTTTGCTAAATGCTGTGCATATTAACAAGTGAATAAACATCTTTTCAAGAAACACACACACACACACACACACACACAGTCATATGATTAAACAGCATGGAACTGACAAAGCACTGAAGTCAGAGCTGAACAGAAGCTGACAAATTACTGGCTAATTTGAACAAATACTGTGCCAAATTACATCCAGTATCCTTCTAATCATTTATTTCATATGCAAATAAAGCTAATACCATGAAATGCAAATGTCCCTCATAAAAACAAGAAGAATAACATGCAGACACTTAACTGATGGGATTAATTTTGTTCATTCATTAAGCTAATTTCGCTCCCTTCGCTCTGACACATTGTCTTGTCAGATGCATCACAGAATAAAAAGAAAATCAACAATATGTATCAAATACAACAGTGAAAAATGTAAAGTATTAAAACACAATCTAAGGTTTAGAAATTCTATTTACACTTTAGGCAGCTACTCTGGACATGTAAAATGAACCCAATAACTCTCTTTAATTAGATTAAACTATTGGTGGAGGGAAAGCGTTGCTGACTCAAAAGATCCTCAAGACCTCTTCCTGGATGCGATGCATTATGGATCACCATCTGGGGGTGGAGGCTGGCACAGCTTGTACAACCTGATCAGAGAAACACATATGCAACATGACGCTTAATTACATTCAACCAAAGCGATGATTCTTCAGGCTTCAGGTCTTTGTTTGGAGTTACCGGATATGAGGATGCGTACTGGAAGCATGCAGTAATAGCTCTGTATTACCAAGTAAAACAATATTAAATATGCAAAGAGAGTAAAAAACAAGCAAACAACTTGTACGTACTAAAACTATGCACAGCATCTTTGTTACACTTGATAAGTCTGCCCTCTATACATCGTAATGTATAATATAAAGTGCTCATGTATAAGTCCATGAGCTGTTAAATCCGTATTCATTTGTTAAATTATTAAATGTAAAAAGTGTCCTAATAGTTTCCATACTTCTCCCAGTCAAAGCATGGTTTCTTCTGCCACCTTGGTGAACAGAAACATTGCTGAAGCAACACTTTGATTTGCTCTTGTCCGTGATAGGTCACTTGTAATCCAAGATCAAACCCGAGCAGCATGAGATATGATGAATTTGTTGGAGTGGACCCCTCTATTCTTCAGGTCTCAACATTTTAAAAACGCCTGAAGGAGGTCAGGGACAGCGGAGCACGGGAACCTGGCCGTCTTGTTTGCACTTCTTTGTTTTGCCTCTAACAAAAAGTTGCTTGTTGATTGTGTAGGTGTGCACTGTGTTCCCAATCTAAATGGTGGTATCAAGAAAACTCTTTGCCAAGTGAGAATATGAGAAGCATTTGCGCTCATCTCTTCTCTGGATTCTTTTTTATTTATTTTTTTAATAACAAATGCATTAATATTTTACACTTCACATCTGCATCTCCTGAAAGATCATTTCTGCACAGTGGAAAAACGCGGTCTCGTTATATTTTCCACAACATCACGTGAGTAAGAGACCCCTCCATCTACAGATCAGCAGGAATGAGAGTCCATCTTGTAAAGACCCTCAGAGGATACAGACATATCCCACAGTTGTGGCAGCTACTTATGCTGCAACACTTATGACATAAGCCTGCAGGGAGTGCAGTAATTTTGCTGCATGACCACAATGTCTCAGTGTCTCAACACTAATCATCCGGCCACTAAATTTTATTTGTCAATTTCACTAAAAGGTTCAAAAGGGCTGCCTCTCACACAAAACCTATATGCCATAGCCAAATGGCTAGAGCAGTCTTTGCCCTCCTGTTAAAGCTACTGAGCAACAGGAATCTTTCTGCTAATATCCCTAAAATGACCATTTGGTTCCAGACCTGTTGAAAAAGCACAGGCAGAGATCTATAGCACTACAGTACATGTCCTTCTGCTTAATTCTTCTCAGCTACTCAGATGGATGTTATGGAGGCACTTTTTCATGCTGAACAACATCTTGCTGGGTCTTGCTGTTTAAAAGCACTCCAAAAAGCATCTTTTTTGGCCAATGTTATGTGCATAAATAAATAGTTTATTTTCTTACATAGCTTCCATGTCAGTTTCCTCATTAAATTATTGGATTTAATCATAGACTGTATATAAAAGACATACATAATTTTTTGGTGTAAAATGTGAAGCCAATGAGGAAGTGGCTTGACGCTTGATTTGCATTTTTTTTCCCACCATTTTTTACAAAAAAGATAACATAAGAATAACAGAGGCTCCTTTGCTATGCAGTCTAGTTAGTTAGCAGTAGCTAATCAGCTCTACTCTGTGCTGCAAATATAGTCATGTCTGGTTAATAAATACAGGAAACCCAGAGCTTCAAACTAATGGTCAACATCCTGTGGTTAAATTCATCTTTTATGCCGTCCATGAAAAGAAGTGCGAAGAAAGATCCATAACATGAAGTTTGGAAAAATCCTAAAAAGAGTGGCCTCAAAAACAAGAAAAGCTAATGACCTTTAACTAATGTTGCCAAATGTAAAACGAGTGGTGCCTGTAGCTTTACCTTGGGACGGATGACGGCGTGCGATCCCTCACTCCCAGGTTCTTGGCAGAATTTTGAACTCTTGCCCCCTAAAAGACAAAATAATAATAATAATAATTGAGGACAAGGACATAAATCCAAAAGCAACAGCCACAAACAGAAGCTGAATGAAACACCACAGAGAGAAGAGCTTAAACAAAGCTTAGACAATAAGCCGAAGAACATTTCTGCCCTCTGGGGGTTGAAGTTCTTTTTCCTAAAGCTACAAAATATATGGTTTGTCAGCTCTTAGTCATAATAAATGCTGAGCAATATCATTCAAACCGTCTACAATCTGACATCTCATGTGCTGTTCTTTCAATAATAGCTTATTGATGTTTATTTAATCAGGAGCACTGTGAAGTTTTGAGTCAGTGTTGACTTTAGTGGAATAGCTCTTCATGGATCTCTGGTTTCCCCTTCTCATCTTTGAACAGATTTATTTATGGTCATAAATTCAAAAACACAAGAAGCTCATATTTCATCTCTCCAGTGATAGTTTTTAATTAACAACATGAGGATCTCCAGCCTTGAATGACTTTCAGCTGTCTGCAGGGGAGAAATTACAGGTTCTTTTCTAAATATCGTATGTTATGAAGCATATGAGGTGCACGGTGCATGTATAGAGTCTAAATTTAAGCTGCTGCTGCTGCCAGTGTGTAGCTCTTCTTTGTTTCTGTGTAGGCAAAGGAACAATGCGGATTAGTCTTTGTAAGGAATTGTAAACCAGTAGTAAGGAATCTGGAAGATGAATAGGGTGTCTGCCTGTGTGTGTTACAGAGTTTGATTATGCCCAGTCAGGAGTATGTCTGCTCTTTGCTAATGTTCCTTTAGTCTGCTGGCTGTGCGCAGAGTCGGCAGATAAATGACTGTAGGGGGGCAGGAAGCAACTTAGGCTTTCAATTTAGAGGCACGAACACCTGCGCTCACAAACACACCATCTCTACATCTGCGCCGCATGCAAGTAAGCAAAAAAACCACATAATCAAATCTTTTTTTCTTTTTTTTTTAAAGAGGTCATCAGAGGATCTGCATCTGCTCTTTGAGCAGAGAGAGAGCAAGCGGCCAAAAGTGCATTAGCCGACCTCTCAGTTACAACTCTGCCGTGCCCCATCTTACCGTCTGTTTCGAGTTACAGCCAGATAACAGGATAGCATCAGCAATTACTCGATGCCTATCACGGCCATCCATTCTGATGCCTCCAGACAGAGATGAACCCTAATGTCCCTGAAGGACACAGCATACAGAGACGACACCAAAACTATATTAAAAGCAAATTAAATAAGTGGAATTTTGTTTACATGACTCTGAAATTATCCGAGGACTTTTACAGACCAACATAATGAATGTATACTCTCAAAGGATGGTTCTGGAGACGATAAAAACAAAGCGAAGAGAACTTTAAACCACAAATCTGTGAAACTTTCAGAATCTTATTAGGTTCCAACAGGATATTACACTTCTTGTTTTTACCTACTTCACAAGTAAGTAAAAAGTACAGGCATCTACATCCACAGCTACTCTCTCCATCCACTTTATTAGGTACACCTATTCAACTGTTCGTTAAACACACAATCTAAATTCCAATCATGGCAATAGGCTATCAAAACCAATATGTTGGTAACAATAGGTTTGTCCTATCTATTGCTAAAGCCCCACAAACACTTAGTAAATGTTAAAGTTTAGGCTTTCTGGAATATCTTCTTCGCATCATTTATTATCACATTTTCTAATAAATAATCTTCAATTTTACGCCAATCTATACTACAGTTATTAAGATATTGTAGTCTGGGCCACAGTGGTGGAAAAGCAGGCAGATTCTGCCATCAATAAAGCAGCCAGCATGTAATTATCACAGGCTCAAATACATATAATGCTAAAGAATATAAGATTAAATATGGTTGTCCAGGAAACAGAGTTCAAATAGTGCATGCACAGTCCTTCGGTGGTTTATAATGAGCATCAGTTCGCTCACGCATGCAAAGTGCTGCCTGTAATCAGTAGAAATGTTTTCATTTTTCACATGTTGACTCTCTTTATGTACTGTGTCAGCTTCTAAAAATGGGAGACGTAATATTTGCCCCCAGCTTTAATTGAAAGTAAAATTAATTATGATGAGTATTTGTCAGCATTTTCAATCTGGTTTAAAAAGCAACGCTTACTTCTCCGCAAAATTAACTTCTTATAGATTTTTTAAAAACTTGAAAGGGACTAGATTTTTCTTTTTTCATGAGTTCATAAGGCCAATGCTATAAGTTATTCTTTACCTTTAGTATAAAGCTGTACACTGTTTGTATACAGAGCAAATATTGGATGTATTTGATGCAATTTGGGCAAAGCAGGTCTACTCTCAGCGTGATTTGTAAACCTCCACGCAGCATTCTCATTCTGAATTACGTTGTCTGGGCTTGATGGATGAATCCTGCTGGGACTGGATTCTGTGCTGATAACCTTTTTTTGTGAGCAACCGTGACTCTACAGCGAGAAAGAAGATGTGTCATTCAAATCCTGTGTGATATTCATATTCACCAAATTCATCAGCTGATGTCTGAGAGCAAGGGTAGACACACACACACACACACACACACACACAAACACACACAATGCAGCTCAGATTCCCCAAAGCTCTCTATCTGGGCTGAACCACATCTCCTCAGTGTCTGTCCAGGTTAACAATGATACAAGGCAAGAGAAAATGTCTCACTACAGAATAAGGTTTACTTGTAGTAATCTAAATAATAAATCCCCATGCCTGCACTTTTCAGAACGGATGTAAAATATCCTCAAATCACAGCCTTCGCAACGAGGTTCCAAATGTTTGCCAGCTGCACACTACACAACTCAAGGTCACACGATGCACAAAGTTGCATCCTGCTGGCTGCCTTCCCATTTCTCTGAGAGGAGAAATTAAATGCCTCTTGTCCTGCAGGATCTGAGCCTACTGGGCAACCTCTCCTCTCAGTGAAAATAGCAATGAAACCACAACTGACACAACTTTCAAAGAGAGTTTGAGATGTGGTCATGGTTAGAGCCTTTAAAAAACAATAAATAAATAAAAATGAGGTGATAATGTGTATATACTGAAAGACTAATAGGAATTTCTTCCTTTGACTCCTAATGCATATGCAGATAAACAAACAAGCCCCAGACTTTCAACGAGTCTGCTGAGTTTCTCATTACTCTCTCATTTGGTCCGATTCATATTCTGGTAGCAGCGAATGCATATCTGATCAGTTTGAAATCAGGTTTGGGGGGTGGAAGAGAGAAAGAGGCAAAACAAATTATAATGTAGACAGGAGCTAATGATTTTTCATGTGGACAGCAGCTAATATTTCTTTCATTACCCAAAAGCATACTTACTGCCGGTTCCCTTTAAAAATATCATTATTACTGAAGTAATAGACTCTGTGAGAAATATTGACCAAAGAAGTTAAAATGGCACAACTCTTTCTATTCCACTCGACGAAGCGTGCGGTCTATGTGATGACTTCAGATGCAGAAACTGTTCTGTGAGTTGAGACACAAATTTTCTCAGAGTGTGAAAATGTCAGTAGACACAGCAGCAGCATCAGGATGCTGTGATGAAATTTAACAAAAGAGGCCAAAGTACATTCCAGGTGTGGAAATCAGAGTAAGTCATTCAAAGATACCTTCATGATGCTGTTCTTTTAGTCATCTAAGACAATATCTGTCTATGTGGGGAAGAAAAACTACCCGTCAGAAGGAAAGACGGAAGAATTATGCATTTCTCCTCTGCAATGTATTGTGTGTGTGTGTGTGTGTGTGTGTGTGTGTGTGTGTGTGTGTGTGTGTGTGTGTGTGTGTGTGTG
>NW_005187408.1:4460163-4486270 GCF_000239375.1 Pundamilia nyererei
TCAGTTCAGTTAATTAGCTCTCTAGTTTCCTTTCCACCTCTATGAGTTTCTTCTTTATTATTACTATTATTTTTTTAACCTCAAATAACTTCCATTCACTTTACCCTTATTCATTTATAAACGCCAACGCAGTAGTTATTCTTTTTAAGTCATCGTGGCAGGAAAATGGATTGAGAAGATTTAAATGCTTTAATTGAAAGGCACTACTTATTTTTCTTGTATAACAATACTATATACAGTTGGCAGTGTTTGTAGCCCTCTGTGCAACACAACAGAGGACTGTAAAATCCAACAATCGAGAGTTGAGTGAAATGCGGACTTTCAGCTTTAATTCAAGAGGTTAAACAGAAGCATTGCATTTACTGTTTTAGTACAACCATTTTTAAAAACAGTCTTACATTTTCAGAGGCTCAAAATTGACAAGATGTTTAAAGGAAATGCGAGTCCTGTTCCCTCATTACTTGCTGAAAAAAATTAAGCAGAAAAAAGATTTGGAATTGATTGTTTTTGCAGTCCAATTCTGTGGAAATTCTTCTCCCTTTTTAATCTATTGACCGTTCTTCTCTTTTAAAAACAACCCTCTCTCTACTCTCCACTCGCCGCACTGTCTCCATGAGGTTTCACTCACAGGTAAAAGTTTCAGTCTTTAACTTTTTAGCTTTCCTGCTTTACTTTGAACGGGGTTACGTAATGTGTCCACAAACTGAACTGAAGGTCTGTAGTTTTGCTTTGTTTGCACAGCTTCCGGAGAAGCGATGAGGAAAAGACGCCACAAAAATATCCCGAGAGAATGAGGTGGCTGCCAGAAGAGAAGAGAAGCTGATCACTGTGGTGATTAATCACCTTGCATCATATAATCAGGGTTTAAGTCAAAGGCAGCCAGGTAAGCTCTTTTTAACAGCCATTCAAAGCACGATTATTTTACCTTCAAAAACACTCCCTCTGAAATGTCAGAGACATGTGTGTAAATGTATGGCACTGGGAAAACTACAAAGTGGACAGCGGCTCGTTATAGCAGACATCTGCGAAACACATACCTGCTTCCTCATGACATCGGTGGCCTGCATGATGCAGCGAGGTGGAAGGCCGTGGTTTCGAGCCAGCAGGATGGCCTGCTCCAGTGTCACACTCAGGGTGCAGCTGTTAGAGAGAAAACATGCAGTCAGGCTTATTCTCATCAAACAGTGCAATGATGCTTAATCATCTTCTTTACCATCAATCAAAATACAGTATCCACTGAGGAAATCTGAGACTAGGACTTTGTGACGCCTAAAACAAAAGGTTTTTAATGTCTTCTCCCAATTCCATGACTCTGCAATATTAAAATGCAGTCCGTGTTTGACACAAGACGGCAGTCGAGTAGCCTTTGCAGCAGACGGAGACTGAAAGTGAGATCTGACACTGAAACAAACATCAACTAAGAATAAAATCCAGCTCAGCTAAATCAAATCACCATGAGAGCGTTTTGCTCCCATGACACCTTGCCATTACATCACATTCTTCCCACCTCACCTTCGCTCGTCTTCGCTCTAATGAATCACTGCACTTGCTTCTGAAAAGTCAATCACCGCGAGCAAACCCGGCGCATCAAGAAGATAACAAGTTCGCTGATCTTTGCCTTAGAACAAGCACAAGAGAGGGAAATTTGTGGCAGACCTCTGGGACTTGAGGAGACTTCCAGGTTTTCTTGTCCTCAGCCTAGAGAAAGAAGTCCAAGGACAAGTCAGTGCTTCTCCTTTGGCAGAGGCCCTATACTCTCACCACCATAAGGATGCTATATGTGTAAAATGAGTGCTGACACGAGTCTGTGATTCATTAGTTGCAGCAAACTTTGTTCCCAGGCACATACACAGCCAGCTTCTTCCTCTTCTGCCTTTACACAGACACACGCACACACAGATGGCAGTGTGGGGATAGATCCTTAGAGAGCCAGTGACGGGCATCAAGGCTGCTGGATGACCTTTCTATGATAACAAGCTGTACTGGTAGATCGATCCAGAGCCTTTTCACTAAAAATTGAACTGTCCAAAGTTCCAACACTGCCATGACGCTGCTAAGAAATCTGAGCTGTTTGTTTAATATCTCCTTCTCTCATGGTAGCGTTTCACATTGACCGAGGAGAACGGAAGAGAAAAGAGCAGATGTGAGACGGGGGACTTATCACTGCCAGAAGCCGTTACTTTGAGTCAATCAAATCAAGATTTAAAAGTCCCCTTGAGTTTCAGTTGCATAACTTTATTACAGGGAAACAAGATACGATAAAAGTAATGAACCCAACAATCATTTCCAGTATGTGCCGAAAGATATCCCAGGAGAGAATTGCAGAGGATGTCCTTTCACAGGCCACCCCAGAATATTTTAAGCACCCGCTTTGAGCTTCCCACACCGATAAAGAAGTGGGGAGAAAAAAAAAGCTAAAAAGGAGGATCTTTAAATATCTCTTCTGCTGGAGCACGATGAAGGAACTGCACGAAATCTGTGTGTGTGCGCGTTAGCCTGCACATTTTCCCTTTTGATTAGGGCTGGTGAGATAGTATGAGATGATTTATACCCATTTGTTTTATGTTGTTCCATCACATATCCCATTTACACTTTGTGTTTCTGCAGAGTGAGCCCATACTGATAAATGAACAAGAGAAAGAAAGACACAAAGGAATGAAAGATAGAATTAAGAGGAGAACTAAAAAAAGGGGGGGGGAAAGCATAAACAAGCCAAATATAGAATTAGTAGTAACTTTTTTTTTTGCTCTCAGTCAGTGAATCCTCAGAGTAACTGGGAAAAAAAGGAAAACAGAGAAACGCTAGGGTTTGCTAATATCACCCAAAATATCACGCTTTCACTGTTATTAAAACTCATCCATCAAGCCAACTAATCCAATCAATAGTGCCTGAAAAGACTGTCACACTGATAATGCAATTTCCACGTAGCTAATCTACTGGCTTGCTTTCACTGGCTTTTCAATTGTTCCAGATTTAGCCGGCGTGCTCACCATTTACATTTTAACAATTCGTAGTCTACAGAGAAAGCAGCAAAAATTGCTTCATTTTCCTACAATCTGTGCACTGTTAATAGTAGAAAGGGGTTTTATTTATTTATTTATATATAAAAAATTTCCCCACTCGCCCCTGCGGGCGGTTTATCCTTCAAGCTCGGGTCCTCTACCAGAGGCCTGGGAGCTTGAGGGTCCTGCGCAGTATCTTAGCTGTTCCCAGGACTGCGCTCTTCTGGACAGAGATCTCCGATGTTGTTCCCGGGATCTGCTGGAGCCACTCGCCTAGCTTGAGAGTCGCTGCACCTAGTGCTCCGATTACCACTGGGACCACCGTTACCTTCACCCTCCACATCCTCTCGAGCTCTTCTCTGAGCCCTTGGTATTTCTCGAGCTTCTCGTGTTCCTTCTTCCTGATGTTGCTGTCATTCGGAACCGCTACATCGATCACTACGGCCGTCTTCTTCTGTTTGTCTACCACCACCATTTTGTCCGTCTGTATCTGGAAGTCCCACAGGATCTTAGCTCGGTCATTCCCCATCACCCTTGGGGGCGTCTCCCATTTTGACCCCGGGACTTCCAGCTTATACTCGGCACAGATATACCTGTATACTATGCCAGCCACTTGCTTATGGCGTTCCATGTATGCCTTGCCTGCTAGCATCTTGCACCCTGCAGTTATGTGATTGATATCTATCTATCTATCTATATATATATCTCTAGATATAGATATATATAGATATATAAAAACTTGCACCGGGCCAAGGATTTGCGATTCACTCTCCCGTCATACAAAGTCCAATACGCACATCATTCTCCAACTTTGAAGGGTAAAAGAGTGTTTAAAGAGAAAGCCTGTTGACAAATAAACCTCTGATATGGCAGGTGCCGTCACCTGATGTGTCACTACACTTAGCCTGTGTATCTGACTGAGTTGTAGCCAGTAAATGTAATTGCAAACACACAAATATAGGCTGTAGGTTCATAAACAGAACTCATTGCACAGACAACTTTCTATTAGAGCTCTGTCAACCAGACCGCTCCATCCGCAGCCCTTTATCAAGCCATCAGTCACATACGGTGAATGCATGAACGAGCGTGTGCGAGCCTGCGCATATAACCGAGACAAAAAGATATGGAAACTGTCACACGGTAAAGGAAGAGGGTATCAGAGAGACGGGTGGGTGGGTGGGTGTAGGGGAAGAGCAGAGTACAAGATGAAGATGAAGGCTTGTACTCGGGATCAGCGGTGACAAACGATCTGGATATTTTTGTCCTCATGCACTGATGAATGCTGCCCTCAGCAGCAGGTGAATTAGGAAGCTGTATATAGAGATCAGTGAGAATGGAAGTAATTGGTCCATCTACTATGTATGCTTTCCTCTGGTCTGAGAAGCATGTCATTAACTAAAATATCCTGCTGTTAATTAATGCAGAGAAAAGTGTATTAATAGAAAACCCCAAGGGCAAACAGTGTGGGGCTCATGAAATTGAGATGTAGCTAGAGAATAAACTGAGATGCACGGGAGCAGGGAGAAACTGCGGTGGAAATGGGAAAGGTGAGAAGAGTGTCAACGCAAAACAGATGAAAGAGAAAGGAAAATTGCAAGTGCGCTGCCAAAAGAAAGAACATGATGAGCGCAAAACGTATAATTTAACTGGAGGCGGCCCATAGTGAGGTGGAAGACGCGCACAATACATGTGCCCACGCACTTACCGATGAACGCCGCTGTTGCACATGACAATGTGTGTGGCTCCCAGACGTGAGCAGAGCTCAGAGGCCACAGAGAGCAGCCCCACACCAGAAGCCCCGCAGGCGGTGTACTGACAGGCAGCGGTGCGGCGACAACTAATAAAACTTTCCATCAGACGGTAGAGCTCCTCCAGAGCGTTGAGGGGACGCATTAACTAGACAGAAACAACGCAGAGAGGTTAGTGTGGGATTAAATCACAAAGAAAAGAAAAGAAACTGAGTAGATTATAAGGTTAACATTGGCATTAGACCATTTCTGTCTTAGGCTGTCATATATACATTGTTACAATGCTGGGCATTCAAGGGTGAAGCTTCCAACCAGCTTTTTACAACTTGATCTAGTTGTTGGCTGATGGGATATCCATAATATAGTCAGGCACACAGCCCACTGACCTTCTGATTATAAGGAAAGCTAATAAGTAGACATTTGGGTTAAAGGGAGGAGTCTACTAGAGCAGCTTTGCATGATTCAAAGAATAAAATATGCAGCCATAAATGAAGATCAAAGTTTCCTTTAAAAGCCATTGCATTGACTGACTTGTTAAGGCTGCTTCATTTGTTTTTCATAGTGTGGCGCCAGCCTCTCTCAGACATCTGTACCTAGCAGATGTCTCAGATCCTTGGATACTGGCTTCCTACTGGTCCCACAGAACTCAGCAACAACACATGAAGAAATCAGCCTTTAGCCACTGTGCCCCCAGGCTGTGAAACAGTCTGAGCTTCAGAAATCTGAGGGAAGGAGCTTCAAGACAAGGGGTGGCTCTAGCTCAGGAGGTAGAGCGTTTAATCTTCAGAGGGGAAGATTGGTGGTTTGATCCCATGCCAAAGTATCCCTCAGCAAGATACTGAACCCCGAGTTGCTCTCCCACAAGTTTATCAGACTTTGAATGTTAGATAGAAAGCACTTAGGCGTACAAAAAAGTTGTTGTTTGAATGAGGCAAAAGCACCAATTTACACTGTATGGACAAAACTATTGGCCACACCTGTTAGCCCATTATCACAGGTATGTAAAAGTCAAGCACCTAGCCATGCAGAGCTTGAGAAGAGACTCATGGTTTTAAATGGCTGAACAGCTGGATGTAACTTGGTTTTTCTTAAGGCGACTCTTCCTTTATACTTAGTAATTTCTTTCTCCTAAATACATCTTAATTAAATTGAACAGTTTTGCTCTTCTTACCTTTTGAAGACCATAAATTTATTAAGAAAAAATGCACTTTTCTAGTTTCAAGGTAAGTGACTGGACTTGACTTTAAGGTGTGATTTCCTGCTGTTGCCCCCCTTGTCTGTTGCAACACATGCAAACAGGTCCATATTGCAGCATCTACTCCTGCTCTTCGGCTTCCCCCCATAGTGTCACAACTGTACTATGAGGCTGTGTAAGGTCGTTCTTACCTTATCTATGAGGGCTGCTTTTGGTGCAGAGCTAGGCGGCATGTTGGACTGATCGAGGTAGAAAGCCCTGTATGAGAAACAAACGTTAAGTTAATACATGTAGTGAGAGAGAAAACGCCACATACTAAAACCCATCACATGACAGAAGACTTTCATTTAATAATCAATCAAACGTTTTTCTATTTAGCGGTTCCACTGCATGAAATCCAAACTGTTTCCCTACACCATTAGGTCATCAGGAGAACTGGCTGGCTTTCTGGGAAAACTAGGCCACTTGCTCATTATGGACCGCCACCATCTGACTATCAATCATGAGAGTAACTTGGGCACAGCTAAGCAGAAACACAGACTAAGCATCTCTTGTCCTGGGCATCACTCCAAATGCCATTCCCTCATTCATTCATGGAGCACAATCAATATTCCTCTTCCTCCACTGGAGGCAGCACTGCACTGGCGTCCTTGCAGATGGGCGCTGTATGCCGCAATGAGTCCTTCTGAGGTGGAGTGCTACTGGTGCAAACTCAGCAGTCTGTGACTCCATCAAATCTCAGTAATCCAGCAGCGTGCTAAAAATAGATACACTACACCACATTAAACACCCTGTAATAAAATCACATACTCCATTACCTCTAGCTAGAAGCAATTATAATGTTTAACGTACAGTCACCGATATATATCACATTTCTGAAATCTCTAATATAATAATGAAGCAAAAACTTTTAAGAAACTCAGCAACTGCAGACTGAAGGAGGGAGACTGTTTACAAGAATCAGTGAAGCACATCTCATTCATCTGCATTCACTCTGCTATTAAGTGATTAAAATCAAGCCAAGCAGGCATTCATTATGTCTGTGGTGTTTATGCTTGACATAATATTAATGAAATTAATTAATCAGGGCATAGTTAACACATCCCTGACTCAAGATTTTATAGCGATTATTAACTATTCCAGCTGAAATGAAAATTCAATGAGAAAACAAGCATTAAATATACACTATAGTCATACTGGAGGAAACCTGCACCCACCCGGGGAACCAACGCATATATGTGTAAAAAACAGATGAATTTTCCTAATCACTTATGCCTATTTAAATATTACACAGCATGCATCTATTCTGTGATACAGATGAGTTCACATGTAAATGTTTCCTGGTAACTAATGCCTATCGGCCAAATGATGCGTTAACTCTGAGGTGTGCTCTTCAAAAGGACTATGAGCAGACTTTACTAAGGGTTCAGATGCAGCTAAGAGCCCATGTAATTGGTTCAAGATGGCCTTATCATTCAAATGATGCTCAAGACAGACTAGGATAGTCTGAGCATTTAAAGTGGCCAAAAGCCCACAAATTGCCGAATAACACATGTCAGGAGTAAACGGTCATTTAGTATTTGGCTTAAGCTCCATTTGTAAGTGAGTGCATACTTATTGGAATACGAGTGCGGCGTTCAAGGACAAATCTGAGAAGTAAGCGAAGGTTACATTCAACAGCTTCCAAAGCAAACACTATTCACTTACCAAATCAGCAGCACGCATTGAAAGACTGAACGCCACACAAAATGACATTTATTGGAATTCCTCACCCTGAAATAGTTCCTGTTCTGTTATCTGTTTACTCCAACTGTGAGCCCATTCACCCTTGTCCTTATCGGTCAACTGCTCAGACTTTTATCTTCAACGTATATAATAGAATCTGTCCGATAGCAGTCGACTTTTGTGTAACTGTCCAACTCGACTTCGTCTGCACACAGTTGTTTATCTTTTCCAGACAAAACAGACGCACCTCATCTCGCCCTTGCACGCTTCTTTTTTGCAGAACCAAGGTCATAATACCCACCGATTACCTCATCCTCCTGAAGTAAGAGTTGTACTAAAAATACCACCAACCACAGCTCAAGGAACACGCCAGACTCTCGTGGAGGTCTCTCTAATGACAAAATAATAGGAGTCCAACTTACAAGTGATGTGTGATTTAAAAAGGACCTGCGTTACATCTCCTGAGCCGATGATGTTTTGTCAGAGCTTTGGAAACTGAGCACCTTAGAAACCTTTATTATGGGTGAAATATGACATTTTAAGGCCACACACAGTGCGCAAACATACCACCGTGCGGTAAAGAACACACACAAACACACAGGGTTGAAAAGTCCACTGGGTGTTATTTCTTCACACTGTAACACACTATAACGGCTCCAGTTTCGACTCCCCTTACAGGCATCAATTTTCTAACCCACCTGCACGCTCTAATGTTAAAATAGAAAAATCTCAACTTCTCTTATTTCATTCTCAAGTGTTTTTTGTATTGTTTTTGTTGTTTGTTTTTGGGGAAAACTATGCCAATCAAAGCTTGAGCCTACCATCTGAAAGTAAGTCTGTACCAAAAATAAAGGTTGCATTAAATATGTGCAATCAAGCTTGTCGTGCTTACAAGAATTTGCCTTCCTTGTGTTTTTGCTTTTAGTAGAGACTGAGACAACCATAGGTAAAGCTTGCTTGTGGCTCTCTCTGAAATAACAACAAAACAGAAAACCCCAAACCACACACACACACACACGACCAATAGCGTTTCACATGAGGCTCTAATGGAGAATTTGGCTGCAGGCCAAAGATGACCTGCTCTGCATGTAGCCGGTTTTCTTTCATTGAGCCAATGAGAATACTTAATTCTCTTTGTTTCTCTACCTTCATGACAATAAGGCTCTCGAGGCCCTTTACAGCACAGGAGCATTAGCAGTCAGCTGCAACGTCAACGAAGAGGAATCTGAGGCACAGATGTTTTCAGACAAGTAGCGTGGGAACGCTTGTATTAGCACCACATCCTGCACATTAAACCGTCCAAAAGAAACATAAATTGCCCCCTTGAATTAAACGTCTTAATGTTTTCCGTGGGTTTAGTTTCATACTCATTTACACAAGTAAATTGTCTTGAATTTATGCCGTTACGTATGACCTTATGTATGGTCCGTACTGGTCCATGTAAATCACTCAGAAAGCCATGATTAATGACACCCTCCATTATTAAATTCTCCTCTCTGTGTGGCAGAGCTGCCTGGGGGCTAATGAGGGCTTCCAAGGGCCCTCGCATACCGCACGGCGATGTTAGCGCAATGACACCGGTGAAATGGTGTGTGTGAATGTGTGAGGAAAGTCATTTTCTTATCCCACACATTTGTCCTATTTTTACAAAGATGTAAAAGCACATGTTGGTGGATGTAATATGTACCTGATCTTTGCGGGTTTAAAACGTGAATACTGTAATGACAAAATGACATCTGTGAATACACTGCCACGTATGTCATGCCATATAATAAAGAGAGAAATTCCAATCCTTTTCAGCTAAAGCAACATTGTGCTGGATGTATCTTAATGCCACGAGTAGTTACTGTGTGACTAAAACGCTGTCACTGGGACACTGAGGACATGCAAATTTACTAAAATACAAGGTGAGCAACTTGCTTAAAATGGGGACCAAATTTATGATCCTAATGGGGCACATAAATAAATGCAAAGTATTCCTGGATCTTTAAAACTAGTGCCGGACGTGGTACAGAGATGAGTCAAGGTCCACAGCATTAAGCATCACTATGAGCAGAGCTGTCATCATTACAGCCAATCAATGATTGAATCAAAGAGAAGTGATAAATGGGAAAAAGCTCAGCCCTCTGGGCTTTATAAACAGAGGTTCAGTGCACACTAGCTGGAGTAGAACGAAGCCTCTCCACCTTCCTCAGAGCTCTAGTGAATTGGGACTCCCTCCTCTGCCAGAGCAAAAACTGCAGCATTTTCCAAAGTGGAGAAAAACAGAAAGAAAGCAATGATGCTGCTTGGGACTAGCATAGAAGACCAAAATATCTTCCTGCTGAAGTTAGGTTAATATCCATAAGCAATTGCTATAATAACACTGAATATCTAGAATTATCCATAAATACATAATATCCATAATAGCTCAATTAAGCCAAATTCTTCACTAAACTAAAAATACTCAAACAAGCTGCACCGCTGCATGACTTTTGCTCCGCCCGGAAGCGTAATCGTTTTAGAGTTCTGCAGTGCTAATGCATGCCGAATGGAAGAATTTTCCACAGTAGCTACTGCTATAACTAACAATACTGCCGTGAGCCAAGAGGAAGGAAAAACACCATCGGTTAGAGGTAGAAACTGTGTTACTGGAACACAGCTACATACTGGTGATGTTGAGCACTGTGCTGCATGTGGAACAATCTAAAGTCATGTCAAACTACCCATCATCTCATTTTCTGGGCATATACTGAGGATGTGTCCTGAGAGATCTACGCCAAGAAAGCTGCCCAGGAGGCTTTTATTGCTGGTATAAATTTACATGCCTTTTTTTGTTGTCGTTTTTGAGGATGCCAGCTGGAGTGGCTACATGCAGCTATCTAAGTATAGGATAAACCTACCTCGAGCTATTAACTAATCAAGTGAATCACATTGATGGACATTTGGCACTTTAACACATCTATGCTCTGTTCCAGCAGCAGGCAAGTGAAATCTAAAAAGGAATGAGGGAATACTGCAACGGTGTTGGACCTGAAAATATATAGCCTGTGACAGGCATTAAACACTTTTGCTTAAACAACGTAAAGTGCAGCGATATGATTATGGGGTCCATATGGCTGGTAGAGTATCTATATGCGCAAATGTCTTAGAAGAAGCTGTGGTGTGATGACAAATGACTGTTTAATTAACAAAACATTAAACAGTCTAATAATATAAACCAACAATGGGATAGAGCTAAATTTATTGCTTATCAACCAGCATGCACAGAATCATTATACTGCATTTGTCAGACTGTGTAGAATTTTTATATCCACATAAATCAAGCTTTTTTTTCTTCTTTTTAAAATCAGAGGGACATCAACTGCCAAACATTTCCCCCCGTTACTGCCAAATGTGTTTTAATTAGGGAGAAATGCTCAGTGGCTGCAGCACAACATTGCAGTTTCTCCACTGAGGCTTCCTGCTTACACTCTCAGTTACTGTTACACCTGCAACAAGAATATGCTGCACATACAATTCACAAGCAGACTACATTTAACGATTGCTGCACCTTTATGTTCTTGCACTGGAAGGGTGTATCTACATGGAAAGCCCAGGTCCCTCCTGAAAGGTCTCGTCAATAAGAGCAAAATGTGATAAAAATCATGAACCTGCAATAATCTCTCCCCCCCTCTCTCTGAATAATGCATTTGCGTGCTCTCTGCTCTGATTCTCCTTTCTTCAATCTACTTTCCCTGACCAACTCTCTCTTGCACACACTGCCCTCAACCCATCATTCTCATCCCCTCTCTGAAATCCCCACCTTGCCATTTCACCATTTCAATCTTCCCTCTTCTATTATTACTGATCCTAAAGGGAGGGAGGTGGATAGGGTGGGGGTGGGGGGATTCTCTTCTTTCCATGTACTTCTACCCATTTTGAGAGTTTTCTTATTCCCTCAAATAAACTCAATATCTTTGTGATTTTTGCACGACAGGGAACTTGCATGCGATTTAAGCGAACTGCAAACCTGTGACTAAGGAATCTGTCACTTTTGAACACATCAGTGTTTCCGGGTCCTTTTAGATAAATGCACATGTCAGCTAAGATGGTTTATGCAAGCTTGAAAACGTGGGTGCAGTTTCTGGCTCTATATACCGCTGACTAACCCATTCTGGCCCATGAGTTCATGTTTTGTGGTTAAACTTGTGAGTGACTTCATCCGACATGATGGGTTGGCACAGATCATGCTGTGTCTTTTTGTGGGTACGAACAGTGAAAGCCATAGACACAGATTGTGGTATTATTTACCGCTCTGAAATTGTCCACAACACATGCTGGCAAAGATCAGGGTAAGCACAAAAATATTAGTTGATGTAGACATAAAATATAACCTTGTGCTTCAGCATTTCACAATGAAATGCACCGCATGTACAAAATGATGCACGCAAACCCCAAATCGTTCCTGCAGAAAAACTTGTTTCTTTTAAACGGGATCCCACAAGAGGAAAATATAATGAGAAGCTCTCTTTACCTTTCATTCAAAATGATTCCACTGCCAGCATTTGATAAAGAAATGTTAGTTTAAAAAAAAAATCTAATTTCTAAATAACTACACCTTCAGGGTCCCAAATGCACATGGGCTCTTGGGAATAATGGGAATCTGTCTAAGGAGTCGACAGCAAGACAGCGTTCAACCCTCAGTCCTGCAGTTCATTCAGTTCAGTAATGTGTGTTCAGCGCTCTGTCTGTCTGTCAGTCAGCCTCTGGCTCTGGCCCACAGCGTGGGTTTAACCCAACACTGCTGTGGCTGAACTCCAAGGATAACGAGGTGCTCGAGGTTGGAACTCTGCAGCGGAGAGAGGAATGACATCACAGCCTGGTCTGTGGTCAGCCGGATGACACATGGCACCCGGCAAAAGAAAACTGCTGGTAATATTACACGGAGTGAGACCACAGCACTAACTACTGAAAACCACCTGGGACTGTTTACTTTGTGACGTTTAAAACAAGGAAACACTCTGGGTGGGAGCAGAAACGGGCAGTTGTTCACATCTGGCTTCACTTCACTTTCATATAAATGAATGACAATGAATGATTCCCTAGCATTTTTAAAGCAGCAGTATTGATTTGCATGCTTTTTGTGATCCTTAACTTGATTTTTCATTTCTGGATATACACATCATTTCAGTGACGATCGTTTCAGTGAGGTGATTAAATCACCGCACTGCTCACCTCAGAGACCTAAAGTTCAGGTCTTCCACATCACTGGCTTTCACATGGCTTCTCTATTATTTTTTAAATATGCTATTAATAAAAAAGAATTCACTTGGTTACATTTATACAGCATTTATAAAAGGATGATGGTTTCCCACTTCTTCTGAAAGCTTTGTTGTCTTGGTTGCCGTGGTGACGCCTCCCCACTTTCTTTAATAAATGAATATAGATCAGTTGTTTTTCACTATTTCAAATTCTCTTATGAAACCGGGGTGCAATAAAAACGCTGCCTTGAGATGCGGACAACCCTAAAGCTCAAACAAATTCAAAGATGACAAAAAGTTCATTGAGGATCATCACGTGTATTAATCATCGTTTATTCACTGGACACATTTCATTTTACAGTATTTTCCCACAAAATGTGATTTGTGAAAAAAGGATGGCAGCAAGAGTGAAAGGGGAGGTTTACAAGGGGGCGTCCGAAAGAAGGAGAAAAATAAGATTTTCTCATGACATGATTAATCCTGAAAATGATAGAAACATTATACATTCTAAGTAATGCACAACAGAAATAATTCCACCTCAGAGGTGGAAGCAGTTACTGACAAACAGTTGCAGTTAAGTTAATGTGCTCAGCTCGTGTGCTTTGCATTGTGATTTCTCGCTGGTGTTGCTGCAGGGAATCACATCAGCAGAAAATAAAGAAGTCAAACTGCTGCCCAGACTCTCAAAAAAAAAAGAAAAAAGAAAAAAAAAGTGACTTTTTGTAAAGTCGTTGCTTGGGAGCAGATATATATGTCAACTCTACACCCCCTAATTCACCCCACTAGACTGCAGTATATATACAGCATGAGGCCTGAAAACTGTCTTGAGAGCTTAGAGAGCTTATTGGATTTCAACTGAAATAATCAGCCGTTTTATGCTGCAACAGGTTTTGCTGAAAAGCAGTATTTGAGAAGAGTACAATCTCCAACAGTTTCACTCTGCTTGTATCCCTGAAGCACACTGCCTCTCCAAATCCCTACCCAGCACCCCTAATGCTCCCAAAATCACCAGCCACACTTGCTTGCCTGTAAGACACATCTGCTCTGAGTTAATGCTGGAGCCTGTACTGTCAATTCAATTTAAGTTTTTTTTAAGTAAAGGTATAAGTGTACAGACATTTACAGTACATGTGCACACATGTCAAACCAAAGGCTGTCCTAAATAACATGGCTAAATTCCAGAAAGTTCCTACTCTATGTGTATGGTTTGCACCATTTAGAAACAAATGAGTTTGCTTGGATAATTCATGTGAAAAGGTTACAATAGAAAATAAGATGAAAAGGTTAGACTAATGACATTTTAGATACTGATAACCTTTATCTTCAATGCAGTCTGCAGAAATGGAGCTGATGAGATGAAAGAGATGCAACAAAATAGCAATATTTGACTATTAAAAAGGTTGTAGAGTCCCAGGAGATCTGACGCACAAAGAGTTAGGAGGGCAAGCAGAAAAGCCCCAAGCACAGCAAAATCTTCTCTCCTAAACTCTGCTTTGGGCAATCTGATACTCAAAACACTCAAACTAAACACTGCAAACAATTTAAAAACTCTCCCCAGAAAGCAGTCCCAGTAAATGAACACTTTGCTTGAGTGGTTTGGTACTGATGTGGCACGGGACTGCTCAAACCTTAAATTATTCAACCCCCCACAGCAGCCCGACCCTGAATGCTAAGAAAAAGTTCTGATACAAGATCTGCTTTGTATTTAATTATCCGCCCGACCTGCAGCAGATGTTTAGTCGACGCTGATATGTCAAGTCGTCGAACTTTCCAGGTATTCAGTGAGGGAAACATATTTTAACTGGGCTTCAAACATCTTAGCATGAGAAGGATTGTTCATTTTTATGAACCGGGATAGTTTATAAAAATCATTATTTAGTGTTGATGTAACAGGACTCTTAGTTACACTGGCAGGACGTAAAGAAGGCTTTCTGCTATGATGAATTTGTGTCCAATCATCATAACTGAAAGAAAATCAGCCTCTATATTTATTAAGCTCTCATCTTGCAACAGGACATTTGTAACACATCAAAAGCCACATGTAACTTCTAAATTAGATAGTCTAAGAATTTCCAGTTTATACACAGCTGGTTTTAATGTGATTTCAGCTCTGAGAAATCACAAGCTAGCCTCTTCATTAAAACTGCAGCGATCCTCTGACAACATCGTGCAAACTGCAGGTCAGAAGTTCACATCCACTCATCAGGCGCATGAAAGTCATGGTAATTTGGGGTTTTTAATGATTTCTTTGAACTGTTCTTTTTCCAGATTGGAATGATTGTACAGATTACATCTTTAATGACTTTGAAAAGTAAGAATTGGATGCACAAGTTTGAATTTATTTTGGATTTTTCTCTCATTTGCATGGGCTTAAAATTATACATATAGGCTTAAATGTCTACATACACTCACCTAAATGTTTTTTAAAGTGTTGTCCTACAGTATCTTTTAGCTTGACAAGACCAAGTCCTGTTAACTACTCATAGGTGATCGTGATTGGTTACAACTCTTTGAAGCACAAAAAGGATTTGTTTGAGAGCACTCACCAATAATCAGAACAACGAGAAAGTCCAAGAAACTCATTGAAAATCTAAGAAGAAGAATTGCACATTTACACATGTTTTAAAGGTTTCTTGGAGGCATTTCTAAGTTCAAACAATATATGCAAATACAAGTTATTCGGATGGGGCATCACTTTGCCAAGGTCTGAAAGAAGACCCAAACTGTCACCCTCAGATAAGAGGAAATTGGTTAGGATGTTAGGAACAACCCAGGAGCCTGTCTGTATTAGATAAATTAAAAAAATTAATTTGTTTTTTAATGTCATTAAAGACATGTGCTGTATAATCATTCCACCCTGGAAAAAGAACAGTTCAAAGAAATCACAAAAAAACCACAAATGACCATGACATTCACGCCCATGCTGAGAATATATAAACTTCCGACCACAACTGTACACTCGTTCATTGCCATTTTCAGGAAGTTAAATAAAGTTAAGTTCTCATTTATTACTCCCAAAGGCATCTTCTCCTTGTTTCTTTTCATCGTATTTAATTATCCTCACTTGGTCAATCACAGAGGGTCTCACAGAGGTGTGCAGCAAACCAATGTGGTGCGAGGGAACCAAGTGCAGCAGCTGTAAATGCACTGCATCAGCAACGGTGACATGCTGGGCACCCTCATCCAATCACTGCTTCCCCCTGCTGAGTGCGTTCGCAACCAATCATAAAACATTCCCGCAGTGTTTCTCTCAGCCAATCACCTTGAGGCCCTGCTGGGTGTTGACACCCAAGTCTGACTGAATTGGAGGTCGTCTTGATTTATAACAGACTGTAAAAAAGCCAAATCACAAAGGGAACGCAATCTCAAAGTGTGAGTGTGTGACTCATACAGCTCATACGCATATTAGCGTGGCAGACATTCCAGTAGCCTTTTGTGTAACTCTTATTTATCCTTTATTTTTTTTTAACTTTTAATTTACTTTTAATCCCGCTAAGAGGGTAGAGGTTTTTTTATTTTCTGTTTCAAGGATTCTTTTTTGTTATTTGATGATATTTTTTGTATTATTATTGTATCATTATAATTATCATCATTATTACATTATTATTGGATCTATCTAATCCATCCGTGTGTGCGTGTGTGTCATTTACAATACCTCAGTCTTTTGTTGTACTGCTTGACCTTATCCAATGAGGCAGCATTGATTTGTGCCTGGTATTCCTCCACTGACACATTATCTCTGTAGTAGTATCCTTCCATACTCTCGAGGGCTAAAAAGGGATCAACAGATCAAGTGAAAGATAAAGGCACTGCATATACTGGCCATGCATAATGTGAGGACTGATCTTCTTACAGCAGCTAGGCTCACTTTACCTTGTGTGAAGAGCACTGGGTAGATTTTGACACCACCTCCATTTTTCAGCCTGTAAGGCAGCTGAGAGAAATAGAAACTCTCAAGGTAGAAGCAAACTTTCAAGGCCTGGAGATTGCCCTCCACCTGGTATGAAATGGGCATGTCTGCCAGAGGAGAGGAAAGGAAGAGTTTAGAATTTATTAATAGCAATCAGAACCCTGTGATGATAACCGTCAGAAGATGCTAATGTGAACTAAAACACAGAGTACATACTGGCAACAAGAGGCTCCCCTTCAAATTCCTGGAAGTAGAAGGTGACTTTCTCCAGGTCAATTAGGGCTACTTGAGTGTCTTCCAGCATGGCTTGCTCATCAGTCTGAAAAGGAAATTAGAGCACGAAAGTGTTTGTAAAAGGAGGAAAGTGTAATGGCCGGTTATCCACAGATCCTAAATAAAACGGGAACTACTTCTACTACACATCACCACACATTTCCTATAATTTATAATCCTTATAATCTCTTTCTGCTATTTGCACATTTTTTACTGTAAATTTCGAAGTTAATTTGTAAATTTTGTAGTAACCTGTAAATTGTAAATACTGTAAAACTTTTTTCTGTCATTTAATGGTCGGGCATTGTACAGCTACAAGCATTTCACCCCCATGTCATACTGTGTATGGTTGTGTGTGTGTGACAAATAAAATTTGAATTTACTTGAGGGCACATTAGCCATTAGTATAATGTTTACCAGGTAAGATGCAGCCAGGTTGTGGGTAATGTCGATATCTGGTTTTCAGAAGGGAAAAAGCTATGGCCCATCCACCAAATAAGACATTTTAGCCTTTAATCTGTAATGCGCAATGCATGCCTCCATCCATCCATTTTCTCCCGCTTATCCAATTCAGTGCCACAAAGGGGCTGAAACTCCTCTCGGCTGTCACCGGGCAAGAAGTGGGGTAGACCTGGACAAGTCACCAGTGTGGTGCAGGGCTAACTCAACAGGACAGACAACCACATTTATACCTACGGGATTAATTTAGAATCACCACTTAACACATCATCTAGCCAGAGTAGCTGGAGAGACCCCAGACCCCAGGAGAACATGCAAACTCCACATAGGCAGCACGGTGCTGCAGAGGTCAGCACTGTCACTTCACAGCAGGAGAGGCTGGTGGGTTTGAATCCTCCAGCCAGCTGCAGCATTTCTGTGTTGAGTTTGCATGCATGTAGAATACACCCCCCTTACAGCAAATATAATCTTCCTCCAGAGGAGAATAATGAAGTTCTCACATTCAAGCGGTGGCTTAATAATGTATAATACCTCATGGTTTACAAGCCTGCAAATCTTGTTAGCTGATACACAGTTCAACAAGGGTAAATCACAATTTAGTCTCACCATTAATCTGTGATGATCACAGTAGAGAAGTTATACTATCCAACCAGTTTTACTTTTTTCCTTCAGTGTTGGCTTTGGCTAGTTTGACATTTTTCATGCATCACTGTTAACATGCTACACACTTGAAGAGATGAAAATTAACTTTACAAGCATATAACATAAGATGCATGTATAGTTTCTTACACCACCCCTGCCTACTTTAACTGATGAAGTACCTTAGATTTTCACAAACATCGAGTCTTTTAAGTAACATTTTTAAGCACATATAAAGACTACATGCATGTGAACTAACTGATGTAATCCACCTCCAACACTGCTCTCATTTTCATGCTGTATCTTTTTTTTTTGCATTGTATCTGACCCATACAGTTATATCTATCTGATAAATATAAAAGTTGCCACTGACGCATGCTCTGCTCTTTACAGGGGATCCTGCTGTGCTCTCACCATCACTAACACTAACTTTTCATCTATGCAGATGGAAGCTATCCTCGTCCTTCCATACATGCATGTGGAACTTTGTGTGTCTGCTCAAGCCAAATACAAAATTACTGAAGATGGAAATGACAGTCTTCTTTTGACTGCAGTACAGTAGTCCTCACTGAAAAAAAATATTTAAGTGCACCATCACTCAGATTTGTAGTGGCACAGCACTTTAGCATTGATATGTTCATATTTGCTTCAGATTGATTGCTTATATATCTCTGACTGTGTGTGTGTACATGTTTCCATTTCAAACATCCACAGAGGCAACCCTAATGGCAAGCGCGTCTGCTTGTGGCCACAGTGATAGCACCTTGAATATTTTGATTCTGACACACTGCGCTCCTCAGTCACCCTTCATCCCATTTCATTTCTTCCCCCGTCTCTTCTGCTTTCCATCCACCACATGCAGAGGGATAAACAGGAGCAGCGGTGGAAGAGGATTAGGGCCTTTTTCTAAAAACACATTTGAGATGGCCCGACATGTGACAGAAGGGTACCCACTGTCCTGCCAAGTGACACCTGCTGTGTGTGGGCAAGTTTATCTCAGAGGATGTGACATAAACACATTACCCCCGACACACACGGTATTCAGTGCACACAAAAACGCAAACACACACACATTCACAACGTCCCCAGCTCCACTCATGCCGCCTTTCATGCGGTGCCCTGAAAAGGAACGTGTTGAGATTTCATTGGAATCACCTGCAGGTACCGAGGCCCTAGTTTGTTCCACAGAGACACTTGAAAGAGAAATTTCTTGAGACAGACAGAGAGGGGAAGGCGTGCAGAGAAAAAGGCAGTATGGCAGCAGGCAAGGAGAATCAACCATCATTTCCTAGGTCTTGACTTAAGCCACCTACCCCTCTAACTTAAATAAACAGTCATCCAAAAACAGCAGTAAAGAAGCAAATAACAGCTTTCAAAAATATATCACCAGTCCTTCAGCTACTTAAACTAAAATTTTGGCTTCTCGAGCTTGGTTGAAGACACATTTGAATTTATTATAAACCATGGTGGGAAATGTTAATATTGATCCCACTGAGGTTGCAGTCTGTGCTTGGCTCGGTATTAGCAGCGGCTGTTCATAATGAACTCCTGCCTAGACATGTGTGATAAAAAACAATCTGGCAAAAACAAAGCTCAAACAACTACGTGTTTTGGTTTTTAAGGCATTTGAGGTCTGCTGTCTGAGGACACCTTGAGTTAGCAGATCAAGCTTAAATAGTAACTATGCTGACCAGGAAGCTCTCCGATACCTGAGAAACAACAGATGGAGCACAGCTGTAGCAACCTGAAAATATTGCTTTAGTTGAGGTCCACCACACAACCTGGTAGTGGCGTACTGATCGATGATGATAAATGTTGAAAATCCACATAAATAGCATCTTAGTTGGTAGCTGCAGTTAATGACTGAGCTGTAGCTCAAAGCAAAATCTTGTTGCATAGCTCATAACATACAGTCATGAGAAAAAGAAAGTTTGAGAGAGTAAATCCTTACTGCTTCCATATGAATTGAGAAGAAAAGCAGTAACCAGGCACTGCTAATCAAATGTACTTGAATAAGTGATCATAAGCAAGTGTGAGCACTTTTATAAGCATAAGTTTGGGGATTCTGCAGCTCTGGAGCATTCAGATGTGTTTTAACACAATGCTACAATGGACTCACCCCAAGCCCAACCTGTGCAATGCTGGGAAAAACAGCAAAAAGCCCAAGAGCTGCATCTTAGGCTCAGTTAGCAAGTTAAATGTTAAAGTTCATGAGCAGGCCATACCACTTATTTATATAGCACTTTTAACAACAGCAACAGAGCTGACCAAAGTGCTGTACAATAACCTAAAAAACAACACAGGCCAAAGGTCCTCTGCAACTAGTAGTTACTGAGTCAACATGTGAGTCCCGTGAAAACATATTTCACATGGCTGTAGAAAACTTTGAAACTCTGTAACCAATACTGGTTGATTTGACTGATTGTTTGGTATGCTGTTTGTTTATCAGAACATGAAAGGTGCTCTGGCAAGATAAGTATATCACATCATATTATATGTCTTACCACCACATTAATTATAGACTAAAAATTAAAGTCTCAACAGCATTTTAGGTTCAAATTCAAGGGGGTCATGTTGCTCCACAAACAGAGACCTGTTCATAGAAAGAGTAAATACAAACCATCAGAATCTGGAAGGATGTCCAAGCATGCATGGCAGGAGATCACTTACCCAGGGAGAATGTGCCAAACAAAATACAAATGTGAGCAAGGGGATATCTAAACACATGATGTCCCCTGATAGCACTTAGCTGACACGACTATGGTTATAACTGTCATTTAAAAATAACATTTACTTTTATATAATGCAAAAATATGCATAGTAACAGGCTTGATTATTTTACAACAAAATGAACAGCAAACTCCTGTTTTCACAGTGTCTATATCCAATCTGTCGCTCACCAGATTGGGCGAAAGCAGGGACTGGAAGTGGAACAGCAGCCCAGCACTGGCAATCTGCTCGAGCCATCGACGGCTAGCTTCCTGGGCCTCCTGAAGGTCCTGGGAGTCAGGGATTTCCTGGTCAACATCTTTCCCTACATTGCAGAACTGAGAGAAAATACAGAAAAGCTAAGCAGAGAGCTGAGGAAAATAACTGTATCTTAATTCCCAGTTCTAAACAAGTCACATACATAATTTACCTGGTTGAGGACAGCCAGCAGATGCTCGGAGAAGGCGCACACAGACGCAACTAGAGACTGACAGAATACCATATCGCGACGTAGCTGGATCTCTGAGTCTGCAAGGAAACAAAGGGAGGTGTGAGACTGAAAATCATGTTGATTAAAGAGTTCAAGCAGTGAAAGAAGCTAAGAAGTAGATTCAGGAAAAGATGACAGAGAAACAACAGAGCGAAGAGTCAAGATTAAAAACTGCAGTGTAAAGCAATGAGGGTCAAAGAAATAAGTGCCACAGGTCTATTATGGTAATTAAAGAGACTTTCAGTAAGGTGAACAAAAGGCTGCCCTCCCCCACCACTCCACATGTGTTGGGTATTAAATAATGTATCAGGAAAAAAACGAGAGCAAATGACAGGTGTGCCCAAGCGGAAAATAATTGGCTGCCATAATTTCCAGAGAAATAGGCCCCTTTAAAAAGTTCAGCAATCCAACTGAGTTAAAAATAGGTTCATGAACCTCAGAAATGAATAATGTGAATGTTGCAGGGAATGGCCGCAAACTTTTTGACACTATTAACCCAGTTCCCGGGGGTCTGTAAATGAGAGTAATGTCTGAGTTTTATCAGTAGTTATTCAGTCCTGGCTTCTCCAGTATAATAGTGCCAACACAAGTAGTCCTATAGATTTTGATTTACAGCTTTGGCAACGTGGAAGTTATTTTTAATGGAGTGGTTCCCAACCTTTTTACTATGGGATTTTGTTTTTCTTTAAATAATACACCTGTAACTATAATACATCACTGTCCACCTGCAATGCCTTCTGAGACTATCCATAATAGGAATTATGCTCAATTTCAGGTCTCCGCTGTCGTTCCCAAAACAGTATTTCAAAGGATAAAGGTAGGGGTGGTTTTAGTGGTTTTTTAGCGTTTGATGGGTGATTTTAAAATGCTATTATCCAAAATCCATTAGAAGTACTTGACCCAGTTCCTTCAAAGTTTTCAGGGCAAATACCTGCTACTCTCTGACTACGGACTCTCAGGAGTGTAGCTCAAGTTAACAAAAGATGATGGATGCTCAAAATCCTTAAAATATTTGGATGTCCTCGTTATTGAAAGCAGATTTGAAGGCCAGTAGAAACCTCAGTTTTTAAGGGAGAGAACTGATATTTTATTTCACAGCTTCTCGTATACAAGACTCATAATATTTTTTTAAAATCATTGAAAATCAGGTGAATGGTTATTAAAGTTTTTTTGTTTTTTTTTTAAGTGACGGCCAGATCGGAGGGATTTCAATTTTTTGGCTCCTGACACCTTCTATTGTAAGAAACTGAGATCTAATCCTTAGATTGGGCAATGTACTTCTGACTCTTATATTTTGCATTTAATCATTAATATCAATCTCTGGGTTGCTTCCACGTTGTGCCTTTTGTCCTTTCTCTCCCCCTCCTCAACCCCAACTCTTTATTGATGTGAGGCAGCGGTTGTTGTGTTTTGGTGCTATAGAAATTAACCTGAACTGAATTATAACTGTAACACAAAGTGAAAAATGTGCTCTATAATTACAGGTGCACACATGAAACTATTTTCTGTGTTGTAGGTATCTGACTTAATTCTTTCCCCTTTCTTTCATGTTTTGTGTCTGCATGTGTGTTGCTTTTATTATCTTATCTTATTGAACTTTGAGTTTGGGTCACGAGCACACAGCAAAGTCTATGGGAGTGTTATTTTGGGTTTCACTCTTAAAAAAAGGCCTAAAATGAATTTGCTGTTGCAATCTGTATTTAAACAGAGTAAATTTTCAGTGTAAAAGGAAGGGACAAACCTGTATACTGTAGTAGGACCAGGAGCAGTCGAGTCTTCACCTCTGAATAAAACAAAAAAAATAACCATTAAATAAAAGAAATTCAGTGAGGCAGTGGACAACCTTTTATCAAATCAAATAGACCCATTTCTCCTTAACTGAACTGACCTATACTTTAAATTTAAAGTCTTAAAGTCATAAATAGGACAACTGTGTAACTTCACTCCATCTGAGCATATAAAAAAAAAAAACATAACATCATAAAAACAACCAGAGGCAAAGATAACAACATAAATCCTCATTTGTTTACAGCCATCTCAGAGCTCCGGGTATACTAGCAGGAGGCTGCACTGCTTGAAAAGTCATCATGGGAAGAGGAGGGGAAAAAAGTAGCATACACAGGGCCTCTGCTTATTATTAATAAGGAGACTTTTCTCAAGCGTGACCGCCCGCTCACCTTTCCCAGGAGTGTTGTGTGGCTGGCCTTTGTTTGTATCTGGAAATTTAGTGCTAGTGTGTCCATGTACAGTATTACTGTATGTGTCTGTGTATTTAATCTGTCTGCCAACGAACACAAAAGCCACACACTCCCGTTGGGAATAAATATGGACGAAATGTCTCTCTGGATAAAAATCAATAAATAAAGGAATCTCACAGAGCGCAGCTCTTTAACTCTCTGCATGTGTTCAGCTCCACCTCTGTTCCTCCAATTTATGAATCCCAGGATGGTTTCAGGTTTAAAGGTTAAGGAAAGTGCTGCAGTTAGTGGGACTGCCTGTACCCACACAACTGTAACAGAGGTTATTATTACATCTCATAAATGCAACGAGGTTTACTGGATACTCTGTCAATTTAAAGCACATTTCTTCTCCAGCCAGGCATGTTCTATCCATGATAAATATTTGATGTGACTGTGTGAGCAAGCTACACGGCTTGAGCATTGAGAAAGCATAAAGTGTAAGGGGCTGGGTGTGCATGTTAACCATGTGAGGAGCTGCTCGGGTACACGCTGACCTTCAACATATTTAGTTATGGTTTGCGTGAGCGCCTGAACGCTGCTGGGAAGGTTCCAGGGATCCTGCTTGACGTGGAGACGCAACTTTTTGGTGCAGCTCACTCGGGGCTCCATCTCCTGCTGAAACTCTGACAGAAACACAAACATACACGGTAAATTAGCATCTACCATAGCTACATGAATGCATGTACTCTATATCAGTTGTGAGGCACACTTGACATAAAGAGATTACCAGTCAATGAGAAAAACTGCATAAAAAAAAAAAATATCGTGCCTAGATCAGTCTGCTTAACCTCATCTTTTTCTCTTTCCTTGTCAAGCTGCACCATCTCGCTCAATCTTTCTAGAGAAAATTATAGGTCACTGATGTCCAGAGGCAACACTTCTTTTTTATTAATCAATTTTAAACTCCTGCCATCAAATCTTTTTATCACCTCGCTCAGACAGTGCTGAAAAATGAGTATAAAAGCATGTCAATCTGATGTAACACCTGTTAAAAGAAACAAAAAACTACACAGAATGACTTATAATAAAGTTTACTTTGAAAAACAACAGATCTCTGAGAGAAAGGTGGCTGTTATCAGGGGCTTTATGTGTCTTAGAGTAACAGACAGGGCGTGAGATGCAGGAATGCTCTACTTGTCAGATAATCCTATTTGCTCTGCTATCAACCACACACATTACTGGAGTTGTGATGGATCTGCTCTGATCAAGGCGTCCTGAGGGAATTTATGCGTACAAACCCGCACACAAACAGGCGCGCGCACACACATACACACACAAACCCACAAAGAGAAGCGGACCTATTTTCAGTTCAAGCATATTTGCACTGACTTGAGGACAGCTGTAGATGAGAGGGGAGGCTGTGCGCCAAATGGGTCGGAGTGTTTGCAAGCTTTAGTAATCAACATGACAGAATCGCTGCATAATTTTCTATTTTTTTCCCCTCTTACTGCACACTGCACTTTCAAAAAGCATAAAATAAACAAACTTTGTCATATGAGAGCAAAGCACAATACAAACCACCGGGATATAAAACAGATAGCATTTTTGCAAAGACAGAAAGAAAACAATTGCTGATGTCAACCACTTTTCTTATCTTAAAATGGACTGAGTCATCCGAATAGCGCTCCACAGAGGATAAAAGGGCAATGTAAGCTAGTTTGAATTTGTGTGGGGAATGATAAAGGGTAAATTCTGTCCTTTTTCAGTAACATTTGCTACATTTTTGTTAGAGAGATAAAACACAACAATAGAAAATGCGGTTAAAAACCAAGGCTAGGAGGAGGTCAGGTAGCAAATAAACAGAGTAAAATTAAACGATCATATAGCATACAAGCTCAAGAGCTTTTATAGGGTCACATTTTCAATTGACTGGTAAGTAGCACTACAATAAACCGTAAAGTGAAGATGAGTACCCAACTAAGTGGTGCTATTTCAGCGCTATAAAGGGAAGGACACCACAATGACTGAAAGTGAAAAGAAGTGGAAAAGTGCAGAGGCAGAGGGGAAATGGCTGGGAATCTGTTTGGTTTTTTTAAAAAACATTCTCAAATCCACCTACAACACTTTCCCCAAAGTCTGTGCACACACTCATTACACAACAGGAAGTTACTGCCCCTATGTGCAGGCGGCTGCAACATTTTTCAGTGCCTGTTCTGTTTTATGTCCACATTGGTGCAGTCGGTGCTCAAGAGTCTCTAGCATCATCTTTTTCTTTGTCCTTTCTCCCAAAACGATGCAAATATAACACAGAAGAAAACACATAAGTAATTAGCTTTAATGAAAAGGTTAAACTTTTTCTATTAACAAGGATGCAGGTGACGACATCACCGGCACAAGGGGCTGTCTTACCTTGTAATCCTCTTCCAGGTGTGAAGCATTTGGTCTGCTCAAATGCCCGAGCCACTACTGCTCCTGTCAGCATGCTAGTGATTGAGTCCACCTGAAGACAGAACAAGGGTCAAGCTGATGCACTTGATACAGTTTCCTCACACAGT
>NW_005187408.1:4486290-4502872 GCF_000239375.1 Pundamilia nyererei
ACAGCTGTAGATGAGAGGGGAGGCTGTGCGCCAAATGGGTCGGAGTGTTTGCAAGCTTTAGTAATCAACATGACAGAATCGCTGCATAATTTTCTATTTTTTTCCCCTCTTACTGCACACTGCACTTTCAAAAAGCATAAAATAAACAAACTTTGTCATATGAGAGCAAAGCACAATACAAACCACCGGGATATAAAACAGATAGCATTTTTGCAAAGACAGAAAGAAAACAATTGCTGATGTCAACCACTTTTCTTATCTTAAAATGGACTGAGTCATCCGAATAGCGCTCCACAGAGGATAAAAGGGCAATGTAAGCTAGTTTGAATTTGTGTGGGGAATGATAAAGGGTAAATTCTGTCCTTTTTCAGTAACATTTGCTACATTTTTGTTAGAGAGATAAAACACAACAATAGAAAATGCGGTTAAAAACCAAGGCTAGGAGGAGGTCAGGTAGCAAATAAACAGAGTAAAATTAAACGATCATATAGCATACAAGCTCAAGAGCTTTTATAGGGTCACATTTTCAATTGACTGGTAAGTAGCACTACAATAAACCGTAAAGTGAAGATGAGTACCCAACTAAGTGGTGCTATTTCAGCGCTATAAAGGGAAGGACACCACAATGACTGAAAGTGAAAAGAAGTGGAAAAGTGCAGAGGCAGAGGGGAAATGGCTGGGAATCTGTTTGGTTTTTTTAAAAAACATTCTCAAATCCACCTACAACACTTTCCCCAAAGTCTGTGCACACACTCATTACACAACAGGAAGTTACTGCCCCTATGTGCAGGCGGCTGCAACATTTTTCAGTGCCTGTTCTGTTTTATGTCCACATTGGTGCAGTCGGTGCTCAAGAGTCTCTAGCATCATCTTTTTCTTTGTCCTTTCTCCCAAAACGATGCAAATATAACACAGAAGAAAACACATAAGTAATTAGCTTTAATGAAAAGGTTAAACTTTTTCTATTAACAAGGATGCAGGTGACGACATCACCGGCACAAGGGGCTGTCTTACCTTGTAATCCTCTTCCAGGTGTGAAGCATTTGGTCTGCTCAAATGCCCGAGCCACTACTGCTCCTGTCAGCATGCTAGTGATTGAGTCCACCTGAAGACAGAACAAGGGTCAAGCTGATGCACTTGATACAGTTTCCTCACACAGTATGGATCGAAAGTACTGCATGTGGGTGTGCATGGAAGCAAAAAACTGCCCAGGCATACCCAACACCTGCTTTTCCTGCTCTTTCTGCAACACACATACACACGTTGACAGAGCCGCAGTGAACAAAGTTTGTGCTTTGTTTACACACTGCACAGCAGAGACAGCCAACCATGGCTTGTTTTTTTGTGCTTGTCCTCTGCCGATTGAAATGTCCTCATAAAACACGTAATAAGATTTGGTCGGTCTTTGCTCTAAAGGTTCCAGAAAGGTCAAGGATCATTAAGGCTCTTACAATTTTTCCCTTCCTGAGCACAATTCAAAAATACACAATCCCTGCTTTTCATACCCAAAAGCCCCAATAAACATTTGACCTTTGGAAAAAACAATAAGTTACACATGAAACAAGAGCATCTCTTTGTGTTTGAAATTCATTCACTGTGCATTTTGATCTCATATTTGTGTTAACACACAAGGAAATAACTATCACACAATACCATTAGGCGACACAATAACATGTTTCTTTCATTTTAACCAGGCAACAAAAAGGGAGCAAGTGTTTGGACAATGACACCGATGTGATTGAAGTGCAATTGCTGTAACTGTTTTGTAATTACAGCTATTTTTATACACAGTTCCTAACTAACAGGATTTTAAATATAAAGATTGTTTTTAATACTTGGATGAAAATCATTTGCAGTGACTGCCTGAAGCCTAGAATCACCAAATGCTGTATTTCCTCCCTTCAGAGGCTCTATCAGGTCTTTACTGCAGTCGCTTTGAGTTGCTGATTGTTTGTGGGGGTCTGCATTTGGTTTTGTTTTAGTCACTGAAAAGCAGGCTCTGTAGGGATGAGATCAAGAGACTGACTTGGTCACTGAAGAATATCTCCTATCTCTGCTTTGAGTAACTTTTGGGTTGATTTGCAGTAAGCTTTGGGCTATTGTCTATTCTTACTGTCCAGTCAGTTTTGCAGCATTTAGCTGAATCTCAGCAGCAGCAGTTGAAAAACACTAGTAGCCTCATTCCATCGGCATCTATGCGTGCCCATGCTGTAACATTGCCTCCACAGAAAATGGGGTGCTCAAGAGTGTAACCGCTGGTTTGCACTTTGTTGTGAACCTCATGAATATAAATTGATTGTAGACCTTCACAATGATATGTCTACCTCCTCAAGAGTGTTCTTCACCTGGATGGATCTTTAAAAAATAAATAAATAAATAAATAAATTGTAAACATCCACTTTAGTTGTCTTCTGTGGGCTTTCAGGGCTTCTGGTGTTGTAGGCTCAGATGGGTATTCTGTCTTTATAGGAATGTACCATATTGTTCATTTTGTCCACTCTTAAAGTCTTTGCTTTGTCCTGTTGGTTTTTAGCATAGTGATGGCTTCTTTCAGTTGCAATGACACCTGAACAGGGAATCAATTTATCTTTTATCTTCTGAATTCACAGAATGGAATAAGAAGGTGGCAGACCTCACCTGGCCATAAGCCTAATGTGAACTACTCTTAGCCACTTAAACACTAGTATCCTGGTTCCACTGAAGTGGCAGACTATGTATTATAAAAATGTCTGTCTCCACTTCAATCACACCTTGACTGCTAGATTTAAACTGTGCACTGTGGTGTTTAGAGGCTAAATAACAGAAAATGTGTCATTGTCCAATAACCAACATTAAGTCTGAGGAATGTCCTGGGAAAATAAAATTGTGTACAAAAAAAACTTAATAACTCATATTTCACCCACCTGGCTAAACAGGTGCTCTAGAAAGCTGTGAAGCTTCTTCTGCTTATCATGTGACAGCCACACACTCGAGGGCATCTCATCTCCTGCAGAGGGGGGATTACAACTGTACTGTAGTAAAACCAGTGCATAGGTTTACTGTATGTGGACAGAAAGTCCAGTGCATTCTAGTTAGTTCTGGTTCAAATACACTGTTACCTGTTACAAGACAGCCTTTTACAATATTACTGTTGACAAAGGCTACGGTTTATGACACCGAGCTGAGACAGGGTTTTCCTCCCTACTGCTGCATGGTCACAGGTTACTTAATGTGATCAATCATGAGGATATTACACAGAAAATACAACTCATGAATGGTTTATACCGATAAGCTTTATGTGGAGGATAACAGTGTCCCTATTGTTGCATTTTGTATACCTGAGTCCATGTCGTCACTGTGAACGTAGGAGCTGCAGTGACTGCTGCAGATGCTGGTGAAGGAGGCAATGGAGTTTCGATTGCTGTTACAGTCACTGATAAGAAATTTGAGAAAAAATTTTTAAGATGACGTATACTTTAGAGGTGCACATAATAACTGATATGGATAGGTTTGATATCATACACTTTAGGTATGGAAAACTAAGCCATGCATCTGCATTTATTGTATGAAAAGCTATGCATAAATATTGCTTTATATTACAACTTTGCTACTTGTTTTTCTAAAATCTTTTAAATGATAAAGAGTCTCAGAAATTCGATCACCCTATGTGACCATGTTTGACTTTGGTTTTACCTGTATGAGTCTCTGTTGCTGATTGTGTCATGCCCGGAGTCCTCCTGCTCATCCCCTGCCATATTAAAACAGACTTTCTTCCCATTCCTTTCACCCTTCTCTCCCTCACTCTCTCCCGTAATGTAGCTCTCAGGGGTTCTCACCTCTGAGGCTGGAGGATGGGTGATGGAGGATAGAAGGCTGATGGAGAGAGAAAGGAAGGAAAGGAGGGGGAAAAAGGAAGAAAGGCAGGAAGGGTTATTTAAAACTATGACGTTCATTTAAATCTAGAAACAAAGCAGCATGATAACAGCAGCTCCTTTGATCATACACATGATCTTACACATGTCCCAGCACTGAAACGTTTTCATTGGTGCATACAGTCTGCACTTTAGCCCACGCAAATGTAGTAAGCTTCCACAGCTGAGTGAGCAGGCCAAACTCAAACCCCAGTCTGTTTGTGTTTGACTTCCGCACAACAGCTTCAGATGTCAGGGATCGGCATCGTATTAATAGGTTCAAACATGTAGCAAGGTGCAGCTGTGTCAACACGCTGCAGCACGGCTGCAGAGATCAGCTCCGCTCTTATTATTACCCTTGGCTTGCATTCTGTTAGACAGCTATCAGAGAAGCAGGAAGAGGCTACGTGGGATATTTTCACAGTTGCAGAAACACATGGTGGCATTTAAAGCCATATTCCAATAAATTCTAGGCTAGGGATTTTTTTTTAGGGTTTTTTTTTTTTTTTAAATCTCTCCCCACGCAAAACACTGGCACGCGATGTCTGTTTACATTTCAGACTTATTTTAATTTGTGTCTGTTTGCATTTTCCATCGTGTCACACCATTGGCCTCCAAGACGTTTCAGAGGCAGAGGGGAGGGGATTCATCAAAAATAAATAACCTGTCTCTCTGATGGAAGCCAAATGCATCCCAGTTTGATGCCTATTTTTATGATTTTCAACACCTCTCCTCACCTCCTCCCCCTCCCTCCCCTGACCCCCTTTCTACCCATTCACAGGCTGACTAGGCCACAAAGATGCCCTCATTAAGGTCCACTCCAGGAGGCACCACAATGCCCCTTGTAAAACTGAGTGACATTCCATCGCCATGGAGAAGCCCTCCAGGCTCTGTGATTGGCTATTGGTTAATAAAGAAGTGAACGCAGTTTGGGGCCTTTGGGGCGAGGGAGCAAAGCAGAATAACAATGACTGGATCAGAGAAGTGGCTTCAAAAGAGAGAGACAGAAAAAAAAAAGAGAAAAAAGAAGAATGAGAACAGGCCAAAGTACATCACTGCTTACTGCACCAAATCAGAAAGATCTCTTAATCTCCAACAGGAAGCTCTTTAACCCACTTTGACACATTAAACTATTAGACTTCCATCACATTTATTGCATCTGTAAGTGCGTCTGCATTACAAAAGCGCCACATCAGGCTGTTCCACAGTAAGAAATTTGCATAATGATTCACTCCATAATGAGATAAATAAGTCAGTGGATCCTATAGCTCTCCACCCACTGCTAGTCATGGTACTTTTTTATAATGTGCAAAGAATAAGGAAAAGATATGAAAACGGGTGGTATGGATTCAGGAAGGGAGGAGGCCCTGATATAATGCACGTCGCCAGGAATGTCCTCACACAGCTGCGAAGCCTTCTCGGTGGCCCCAGAGACAAAGGTTCACAGGTCACAGCCTCAATGGATTCCTCGCTGGCCGGCCAAGAACTTATATAACGTGGAGTTGTTTGCTTTTCCCAAATTGCTTACGGATATTTCTAATCTGCCACAAATGTACCGTAGACTTCCTCTGATGTTGGGAACGGAAGAGGACTGTTTGTAACATAATGCACAAAATAGTCACCCGAGTTCATTATTACATCCTTCATGTAGTGCTGTCAGAGCTGACCACACCCAGTACAGAAAAGGAAGAGTCACAGTGAGCAAAGAATGTCAGTCTGCAGTATCCATGCTGATGGGTGCAAATACATCAACAGATAGGAAATGAGATAAAAAAAAAGACACAGACAAGCGTAGACAAGGGAGGAAAAGGTGCCTGTAGTATTTGTAGCAGTTAAAGTAGTAGTAATAATGACCCTTGGCCAATTTGTGAACAGGTTAATGAAAACTAATCTGCTAAAGTTCTCAAAGCACCCACAAAAGGTCAAAGAGATTCAGTCACACTGCTGATGCTTGCAGTGCATCCTATTAGTATCACTCGTGGCCAACCTTACAGCTCAGCCTTAACAAGCTCCTTAAGTGCTCGTGTGTATCCGCATGTTTGAACAGATAGCTGATGCTAAAGGTCACTTTTGCTTTGGTGGGTACGTCTTGGACCATTTCAGTGTGCATGGATGCGACTACTTTAATTGCCATCGACAGGAGCATAATGAAATTTGTCCAGACTCACTCATTACGAGCCCTGCCGTGGACTCCGCTCATTATTACCGCAGTTAGGTGACAGCTCCGCTTGCAATGTTTAATGTCATTCTCCGAATGTTGCTGCCTTAGCTGAGAAGACTCCTAATGACTAAATCACCACAATGGCCCTTCTTCATCACACACATTATAACCAGTTAGCTTTCCACCAGTAAATATTACAAATTGCTGCAGCAGCAATCTGTAGATAAAAGTTTCTCTTTAAAGGCCACTGAGGAAAACGAAATCGAGCGTCACACCCTCCTACATGAGACAGTACTTCCTGGTTCACGGGTGGTGTGGCTAAGTTTGACAGGAGGAGTGTTTCCCATTTCCTTTCCATTGCCTCATTGACTCCAAATAATGAGTCCCGTAACAGAAACAAGCATGCCAAAATCCTGATTGGCCACACACTACTTTTCCAGCACAAATTGTGTTTTATAGAGAAAAAAAAAAATCCAAATCAACACATTTCCGCCCAAATCTTTGTCACATGCATTGCATTCATAGGTGCTGTATGTTTACTAATGCCCAGCTGTTGCACATTTATTATGCGTGTTACTTTGGCTACAGCATGCTATATGACACAATCTGGTTTCAAAGGTCTGTGATCATTAATGAAACATATTTCATTGAGAGTAGGTATGCACACAAAGCTCACTCATGAATGTGGGCGCCGTGTGTCTCCATCTCCCTGACAGCAGCAGTAAGTTTATAGAGAAGTTTCTGATATGCATCCAGGGTGAGCAGGTCTTCTTCTCTGAGCAGGAAACGAAGGCCGTGGCCCTCGGTCCGCCCCAGGCTATGACCCGATGGTGCTGCCATAGTTGTAATGGTGTGCTGCACATTTACCATGGGGTTCAGCTTACCTGAACATAGAAGCATGAAGAAAAAAAAAAAACAGTAGAATACAAATAAAAATAAAAGCTGGACATGTGTGTGGTATACCACAAATGATCAATGATATGTGCAAAATGACTTTTTTAAAAATGTTTTCTATTTTCTGATGAAACAAATACCTTGAGCTCTGGTGTGAACTTGCAGCAACTTTTGAACCGGATGGTTTGACATAAATATTATTGCTAAATCTGAAGAGGAAAAACAGTACTGACCTTATAATGTAAGGTTGGTAATAACCATTATTTATTTGGGGGGTGGGGCTTACAATTTAAGAGGTGCACTAAATCAAAAGAAGCAGTTTTCTGAAGGGAAGAAGACATTTTTCTGTATTCGTATTTGGTGTAAAATTGTGGAATAGTTTAAATGCGGAATTACGACAATGTCCAAGCATATATTTATTATGTGCGGTAAATTGGCCAAGGGTCATTATTACTGTGTGTATGTATTTAGCTATACATTTGATTATATATTGATTATACTATTTGATTATATATTGACTGATTTGTAATGATTAAATAATGTTAAGTGGTGTAGGATCACATAAGTGTAAACTGCAATCTTCTCCTTTTTGAGCTATTATTGAGCAACTTGATGGCTTTATGTACAATGCATTCAGTTGTGTATTGTATTTCTATTTACATGTAACTATAAATACAGACATATCAATCAATATGTAAAATTCCTCCACTGTCCTGGTGGGTTTTGTTATGCTCACCCTGCTCAGCACTGCTGCGGCCTCCTTTCTCCAGCGTATTCTTCCTGTTGTCCAGCTGCACACCAAACGCACTTCCCAAAGAGGTTGTGGTCTTTGGATAGGACACCTCCATCACATTAATGTGACAGTTTGTGGGGCAGAAGTCACTACTATGGAGAGGAGACACCTTGGCCTTTGCCTGCTTAAAGGTGGGCCATGCCCTGTTCTTGAGTACCCGGGAAAACTGGAACAAGAGCAATAAATTATAATAGTTTCAACGATTTTCTTTCAGGATTTTACACAATCACAGCAATTACAGCAGTGAAAGCCACCTTTTGTTACACTGGTAGGCGGTGGGCTACAAAAGGAAGAATATTTGAATTATGCAGCTCATGTGAAACACAACGGTGTATTTATCTAGCTAAATGTGCTGTTTTGTTTTTACATTCTATGCGTGACATCTGGTCCTAGAAGAAAAGAATAAACACCAATTTCTGTATGTTCTCAACATTCAAACTCAAATATTTAAACCGAATGAAAGATCCAAGACGGACTCATAAGATTATCATTATGTGAAGAATTCCAGACCTCAACATCATCATTTATCATGAACGGAGTTAAAACGGTGCATAGCAGCTTGTATCATCATGTTGTAATTACGACTGGAAGTAGTCTGGTTCATCTTTTCTGATGGTCACTGTGTCAGCCTAGAGATCACCGAGTCATAAAATCTTGCTTTTTTGTGACACGACAGCCCCCACATTCCTTCCCGACTAACCGTGCATGATATCATCTGTAAGAAGGTGTTAGCGGCAAAAGAATGTAAACAGAAAATGGCAAAACGAAAGCCTCGTGTCAGGATGGCTGCCTTGTGTTAATCCATTTCAGTTACACCTAGCTACACCGGTGACATCATTCCTCTTTCGCTTTGCCATGTTTACAGCTGTGCGCAGTAGAAAGAAAACTGAACAGCTGGTGGAGTGCTCGGCGTTCATAACGGTCAAGCTCATAGAGGTCGGAACTATTGTAAAAGACCAAAAAAATTAATTCAAACATGCCGGTCTTTCTGTGAGGATGTTGCGATGGTGTCCCATATGCCGTGCTGGTACAAGACAAAAGTTAACAGTGACTGCAACGCCAATATTCATTTTAATTCTACCCCAAACTGACCCTGTTGTGCAAGGAAACCTCTTAAGAGTTGCACTTTATTTGTAAAAACACAACACGCAGTGACGTTGTCACCAATACAGCTGATACAGAATATCATGAAGGTATTTTTTTTTCTTTGCACTTTGCGTGAACCCGCCCCACCGGGCCTGAATCCTGTCTTGGATATACAACAGATGCTTTAAGCCATCAGAACAGGTGTTAGCATCTTAGGCAGATAACACAAGCCTAACGTACACCTGGAAAAAAATCCCTTTAAGCAAACATTTCTCATCTTTTATTTCTTAAAGCTGGAGTGTGAAGCTGTTGTTTCAACTGAACAGATTATTCACATGGACAATGAAGTGACCTTCAGTGACCGAAGAGTCATTTAACACATCCACGCGATCTCCGAATAAGTCAGAAAAATTTATTCCAAGCTCATGTCTCCTTCTAATCATTTTCTGTTCCGTCTTCCTGTCCCACACAGATTTCATTTTTCTCTCTACATACATTTCTTGCTCTTTTTCTCTAGGGGTCTGAGAAAGAATGCTCTGCTGCATGAGGGGATCTTACACAACAAAAAAAATGCTGGCTGTGGCTATGCAGAGATATTTATAAGTGACTGGTAATGAATCCAAGGCACAATCGCATGTTAAGTCAGATCCTCTCTCCCTCTCACGCACACTTGCATGTGTTGTTTTGCCTATAGACACATGCTTGCAGATGTGAATGAAAAGTGCTGAAAATGCTTTGGCTCTGTCATTTACCAGCTGTAATTGAAAGCAAAGTGCTATATTGTGGACACAATCACAAAGTCAGCAATAAGTGTGGAAGTCAGCAAGACACTTTGGCTTAATAAGTCTTGAAGGTCAACGACCACTTATTACATGTGCCGCTAAGAAGCATTCAGATAGTTGAGCTCTTGGTTGAACTTGTTTGTACTACGGTCCAGTCCAGTTACTGACTGATGCACCTTGATACTTTAATGGAAACAAAATCAGCACAGTGAGAAAAATATGCATGTGTACCTTGTCTGTACCTTTTCAGTGTGCTTAAAGTCCTTAACACTAAAGTTTCTTTTCATTTCCAGTAAGTATGTAGTGAAAATCCCTCTACAAGTCCTGTTACACTATATCTATGTTTTATAGCTTTCAGAAAGGATTCCCAGTCTTTCTTTCAGGAGCAAAACTATGTTGTGGATCTATGCAAGCGTGTATCTCCACACCAGCTGCATCCTGTTTCTATTGTTGTAAGTCTTTAGAGAATTGTCCATACTCACACTTCCAAGCTGTACAGTTTAGCATGGCAACAAGAGACTGCTCAAGGCCCTCCAAACAGTTACCTTTCTGTAGTTAGTGATGCGTCGATTAATGTGCTCTGCCCTCTCACTATGTATGGCACTGAGGCGCACCCGCAGCTCCTCTGGGATCAGATCACAGCTGGAAATCAACCTTCCACACATCTGCACCAGCGCATCATCATTACGCGCCAGTACCTCCAGGATCTGATTTCAGAAAGAGTAAACAAAGTCAGGGTTGATTAAATGATATGCAAATGTTTCTTTTTTTTAAAAAAATCCCTTTTGGGGGAACTAATGGGATGTAAATGAATGACCAAGCTCCTTATTCAGTCGAAAACAAGATCAAAATTGGACAGAGGGCAGATTTATTTCCAGCATTTCATCAGGAGTTTAATTCCAATATGAATATTATTGTGATGCATATACTGTTTATATGAAGACTGCAAATCAGAGATTAGATATGAAGACAATAAGACACACAAAACTCTGAGCCTTCTTAATGAGATGCCCAGTGGAGGAGGGTGGAAAGCGAGGGAGGAAATGTAACAGCAGGAAGAGACTGAAGCACAAGACAACCCATGCACCCCGACAGCGTAACCAACATTAAAATTCAACAACACACAGATCTCAGAGGACGGTGTGGAATGCGGGAGCAGATGTTTATAATAACGCTAAAATTTTTCTTGGGAGAAAAGAGATATTGCATATAGTGAGAGAAGTTATGGCAAGTGTTGTTTTGTGCATGTCATCGGCAGTGTTTAGAAGAGAGCTTTCACACACTTTAGAGGACAAGAACAGTAAATCTAGATCAACTTAAAAACATGTACCCAAATGTGATCTTGTCTAATTTACCATAAACAAGACAGATGTTGTTCATCATGAAATTTGGCAGAAATACGCTTCAAACTGTGTTTCATTTCCCACATCAGCAAGTGTGCATCTGTGTCTGAGTGACTCTTCCATCCTCTGTGTATCTTAAATCAATAATGATCATTCTGTGAACATCACTGCTGGGATGCAAAAAGCATGCACTTAGCCCAGCTGAGAACTAACACGACTAAAATAAAGCTGTCTCTTTTCACTAGCTTCAAGCTCCACTCCAATCTGCACAGCAGGAAAGCTGTTGGATTTAGTGACAACAAAAACGTTACACTGGAATTTATGGTGAAATTTGTGCATCTTGTCAAATTTGAGGAGAAAAGTGTCGTGTGTTAGTAGACTACTGCTCAAGAGCCGGCTAAAACACAGACAAGATGTAAAGTCTGTTCACATCTTGTCTGCTGCTATCCCTTACCAAGCAAGGAGCTGCTCTTTGGTAAAAAGCACCACTATCCATCATATAAAAGGTAATAAAATGTCTCCCTCTCTTTCACTGTCGTCCCTCTTTTTGTCCACAACCATCCAGGATGAAAGTCACAGCTTAACGCAACATCTTTGCTTGATAAATTACGCTCAGGGGGATTTTTACTAGCTGAATAAGACATTCTGCTAGATGTGGATTTGCTAACACAGAGAACTTCAACTACTGGGTTCCCTGTCAGGTGGAGAATACACACCTCATGGGGGCTTTTCTGCATTTTTGCAGAGCACTAAACACCAAACTTTGCCTCCTGCCTTAGTAATAGTGAATCACATGAGGCCTGCAATTAATGAATCCATAGTGTAGAGGTTAACACATTCACCTAACAAGCAAAAGATCTCCAGTTCAGTCTCCAGAGGGGAGAAAAATCTCTCTAGGGTTGCATCAGGAAATGGATTTAAGTAAGGCTAAATCAGACATGCAGGGCTATGTGCTGTGACAACTCCTTGTAAATAAGGAAGCACCTGAAAGTAGCTTTATGAGTCATATTCAGTTAAACAAATACAATACATGAGAGAAAATGCTAATAAATGTAAGGCTGGAAAATTTGATATTGGACAAATATCTACTATAAAAGCTACCAACTAGCCTACCAATTATTTTTGCATTAAGATAAATAAGTAAAACACACACCCCTAATGAGAAAGGAAATGTAATGTATTCATGTAATTGCATTTTTACCTTAGCAGTGAGGCTGAAGAATCCCTTGGGTTCAACCATCTTCTCCAGTACATGGCACTTGGTGCCAGCTGTGCTGTCATACTCGTACACCACTCCGTACTCCAGGTGGACATTGTCTACTGTCAGACTTACATGGTCTGTTTTTCCATCAATGATAGCTATAGTGTTGATTTTGTCCATTACCTCTGAGGTTGGAGACACAAAAACATAAGACATAAAAAAAAACAAAAAACCATAGTATAAAATTTTTATGTTTATGTTGGCGACGCAACAAGGCAGTATTTATGCCTGAAACTATTATAATGACATGTAATAATGTTCTACAATGCACTGATGCAGTTTTTTCCAGTGTTTTCATCACCACACTTGGAACTGTGGGAGGCCTCTGTTCACCAAATCTGCAGATAATTTCAGAGAAAGACCTTCTGCTCGTGGCTTTCTTCCATTTCCCTCCAAAAAAACAAAAAACAAAAAAACAAAAAAAAAACCCGGAGCAATTCCAAGAGCAGCAAGTTAACTAGCCCTACAGTAAAGCAGTGACCTAATGTAGTTATAAATCCTGACAGAGCTGTTTGCTATGAAGGGAATAGCTTTCCTGTTTTACTCTCTCATCGGGATGCATAAATTGCAGGGGGAAATTAACACTTGATGAGCCAGAGGGGGCAGCTGTTCTCACACTAACACATTCCAGATGAGCATGTTTGGAGCTATGTTTTACTTGTTAACTGAAGGAGGTAATGGGATTGTGTTCCTGTGAACAACCCTGCATTACATCCACAGACACTTTGAGAAAAGTGGAAAAAAAAAGAAGCACTTTGCCAAAATGACATATTCCCATGTAGCTTGTGAATGAGCATGTGTGTGCGTGTGTCATCACCTTCGACTTTACACTCAAAGCCATCTCCATTCTTCTCAGGGATGGGTTTCTGGTTAGTTTTCTGGTTGTCCTCCTGGGCGTTCTCACTGCTGTTGTAGACCCACTTGATAGTATCTTGCTAAATACATTTAAGAAAAAAAAATAATTAAAGTTGGATTTCATTTGAACTTTTTATAACATTATTTTTGTATCATATTAGTGAAGAAAATGCTAAAATGAAATTTTCCCCCCAATTTACACTTTAAATTGACTAACTGTAGTCTGTGTCTTTTAATTTACAATTAATTTAACTGGAGAAATTATAGGCCCATATGTACACAACTGTCCACATGAATCAATCTACTGCAGCATCACTCTTATCCCTCCAACCCTGGTGTTTAACAGGTGGCATTTCTATTACTCTGTTGATTGTGTGCATGTGTACACAAGCTGAGGCTGGAGGTTTGTTGCAGCCCGTTTAGCGGATTCTGCCTAGATATGGTGTGCAGTGTCACAGTTGGGTTGGCAGAGCATACAGTGAAAAGTCTTCACAAACATATGGAAACATGGCTCTCGGTGAGACCGCAAAAGCAAACCCATGCCAAACTCATCAACCCACTCTAGCATGCCCTGTGTGTATTTGAGTGTGTGTGTCCTTTCTCTACACCCAAGCCCACAGAGGGTTTTCTGCCAAGGCTACATGCTGCGCCGTCCCATTGGTCTGTGGTTTTCTAGTGTACAACCGCACACGCAGGCACGCATATACAAACACACACAAAGACGCAAAGAGCGAGAACGAGAGGGTGGTTCCTCCGGGTCCACACTTGATGGAAACCAGATCTCCAGGAGTTTTGGAACACTCTAGTGCACCATTAAGCCTGAGGTCCACACGAGGCTCAATTATAATGACACACTACACTAACTCACACCATACACACACCCTGGGGTTTCTATTTTTCACCGTTTCCCACCTTCGACAGGTGGACCGAGCTCTCCTCCTACTCTTGTCTGCTGTCTAGCCTACCCCGCACTATCCCCCTCTTTCCTTCCATCTTCAATCAGTCTTACTCCAAGGCTCTCACCCACTCTGACCCCCAGCCAGCCTCGGGATCCTTTCCCACCTCTATCTGCAGCCTGCCAGTCTCCCACAACAAGCCCACCACTGTGAGCCAGGGGTCAGTGCTAAAGAAGCCAAAACTACTATTATTTTTGCGTAATGACCCAAATGAAGGAAAGGCAGAGAGAACCAGGGTAAATAGTTTCCCTTATTTTCTGCTCTTTTGCACTTCTACTAACAAATTTGCAGAAACGAATTCTATTTTTCCAGCAAGACAATCATTTATTCATTTTTTTCTCTGCTCCACAGTGACACATAATAAAAATTAAATACTTTTTCATTACCGCTGGATGACATCCCACCCCCACCCCCCTTGACAAATCCTTGTGTCTGGTTAGATTTACTCTGCAGTTTATCCCTTTTTGCTTTTCCTTTCTTCCTCCCGTCTCACCTGCGTGGGTCGCCGATACTTCCTGCACGCTGTGACATGAGCGATGACGCTGGCATGGCTCTCCTTGCTCACATTGATACCGTTCACCTTTATAATGCACTGGCCTGGGTGGAGACCGGCAGTTGCTGCCACTGTGCCTGGCGTGAGACAGACAGAGATGCAAGGGGAAGGAGGGGTGAAAAGAGTAAGAGCTACCGCACGTTATCTTGCAGGTGCATGCTGAAACCGGATGAAAAAAACATGAGCACATCCTAAAAGAAAATAATTGTCACTTTTTCCACATCCTGTATGCAAAATTAGATTGAACAACATTCTTTTTTTTTGCTTTGTATTTACAAGACTGTTTCCTGTTTTTGGCAGCTCAGGAGGAGTGTGAGAGGGAGAGTGTGGTGCAGGGAGGAGGGAAGTTGTTTATCTGGGGTAGACGAAGGCCTCTGAGGGATGTGATTCAGACCATAGGAGAACTTCAAGGTTTACAGCTATCAGAAGGAAGTGTATGGCAGACTAAATATTCCTCCCATTTGTTTTCTCAGCTCCTTAAAAATACATCATGAAAACCTCACGCTGCAATGTAAGGAATCTGTAATCACTTGGCCGAAGATTGCAGGGACGGACATATCCAGTGTACTTTCCTTTCCACTTCAACTGAACTTATAATATATCAACAATAGACAAGGATATTCTAGTTATTAATAGAGTAGAAGAGAAGAGTCTACATATTACATTAAAAACACACTTAGCAAAGTCCAGTATGAATGAGTATTGTTCAAAACATTTTTATATTTTCGTTATGCTTTCTACAAGGGCTTCAACATCTTCTAAGTGGCCTTTTTGCCCAATCCCCCCACAGGCCTTGGGATTCTCTAAAAGGACAAGCATGTATTGCTAATGAACGATAAAATATAATGATCAATAACTCTCTAAGCACCCAGTCTCAGGTGAGTTGCTCCTTTAGAAAAGTCACCCCAACAGTATTAACATACTAGTGTTTAGCAGGTTTATTGCTTGCTATGTTAATTGCGTTTACAACAGCATACTTTAGTACTATTACACTATTTAGAGTGCATAAGTGTGTTTACACTGATAAGCACAACTAAATGAAGGGCAGCTCAAGTACCCAGATGGTGTACTCATAATGGTCAAAAGTTGAAACTTCAGTTGAATCCTCAGTAGTTAGCATTTTGGCTATAGCACCAAACAATTTTTAGACAACTCAAGGAGGATTCAGCTAGTTAACTAGCTGAAAGATGGCTTTCTGGCCATGTGGAGTTGTGCTATGGCACTCCATAAGGCTAGTGCCTTCTACTTACACTACATTCAAGACCTTTCTACGTGTTTAAGACATTTTAAGGTGAAAAATGTCTATATCATAAGGAAAAACAACCAACACAATAATACACATCCATCTAGACTTCTGATTTTCTGCAAGTGTGGTCAAAAATTACGTGAAGTCATCATGGACATGAATATAATGATAAGTCTGGCGTTTTATTGATTTCTTTAAACGGTTCTTTTTCCACTGTGGAATAATTGTACAGCATACATCTTTACTGACTTTAAAAATACAAGACGTTTGAATTTATTTTGGATTTTCTCTAATCCCCACGGGGTCAAAATTATACATACGGGCTCAAATACACACATGAACCCTCACCAACTATGATGAGAAGGGACAATCAACAAGCTTCTTGTCATCTGTTCTCATGGTGACATATGTCTGGCCTGATATTTGACCACTCTTAACAGAATCGGTAGACTTAATTTAAATTAGTTGCCTTCCTGACATGGAGCAAGCTTCCCGCATACTTTACAGTTTGGGACTTTGGGAAGATCATTCCTGAAGCATAATGTTAGCATGCTTTATCTGTTCTAAAACCAGTTTTGATATGTGTTTGGGATCAACGTCCTGGAACACTCACCTCTGTCCAGGTTTCAACCATCTAGCTATCTGATTTGAGGTGAAGCTGAAGAATTTAGATGCAATCCTCCTACCATCCACTTTTTGCAACCTACCAGTACCACTGAGAGTAAAACAGCTCCACAGCATGGCGCTACCACCACCATACTT
>NW_005187408.1:4503509-4514779 GCF_000239375.1 Pundamilia nyererei
AACACCGGTGTCAAGCAACAGTGCCAATACGCTGAATTGCTGTGTGAAATTAATTTCACGACAGAGATTTTTGTGCAACTGCTCTTTTTCTGTGCCTCGGTTTCTTCATCTCTAATTGGTATTACCAGCTCCTGTTGACCTCAGACACCAGGGAACAGAAGCTATTATGACAATCCAAGGAATGAGACACCTCCTATATATATTGAGCTTTGTCCCCGGGGATCGCAGCATCCACTTAAACACACACCAGGTTCCCAAGCAACCACATCATCAAGTCAACACATGCAGGCGCACACATGCACGCTGACACGAAAGCACATACTCTGCAATCTGACTTAGATTGCTTAAGGCGGGGAAAAATAAAAGATTCAATTCCCTTGAGATGGAGACGAATTGTTTTTTGATTGGACCCTACCTCATGCCAGCCCTGATAGCAGTGTAACTAAATATGCTGCATTAGGTAAGAAGCCTGATGAATTTAGAGCAAAAAATGCAGAGTGCTTTCCTATCAAACTGATCGGTGAAGGAGAATTGCTGAACAAAGCCTTTCCTATCAAACTTTCCTATCCTAATCGAACTGCTAAGAAAAATGCAAGTAGGTGCATGGAAATCATTGCGATCATGTCACACCGCAGCCAAGTCACGCACACCCCCAAAGCTGGTGTAGCAGCTGCTCGCCAGCTGTGCCACAATAACAAAGAGGTGATGGAAAGACTTTTGCTGATGAGGCCAGACAGCTCAAGTGGTGGAAACTGCAATCTCTTACCTCTCCCAACAGCATGGACCACAGAAGGACCGAATCCACGGATCTGGAATCCCAAGCCATCGGCCGAGTCTGGAATCTTAATCGTCCTGGAAATGAAAGGAAAGAGTAAATTACCGAGCTGGGATATGCACACAATAAGATGAAACTGACATTGCGTGTGCGTGCAAAGATCTGACACTTACTCTCTAGGCTTGGTGCTGACCAGCACTCGGAGGGGTCCTTTGCTGTTAAAACATTGCTTGAGGAGAGCTTCAACTTCAGAGAAAGGCCTGAGGAACACCAGGTCTCCATTTATAGCAAACAACTTCTTCCCCACTTCCAGACCAGCCATCTTGAAAGAGAATATGAAGAACAAGAGAAATAAATATAAATTATAGAAAAGGATTAAGTCACACATTCGGTCTTAATGTGACGCAGAATCACAGTGGACTGTTTGAATCACAATGAAAAGCACGCACACTCCCAGCATTAGGAGACAACACTGGGTAACTTGTGTCTGTCAGCACACAGCTGGATCCTGTTGAGGATTTAATTTTTTTTAAGACATCACACAAAACGCTATTCTCAATGCAAGCCAGACGTTCAAGGCTTCTTCAGTGCTACTTTAGGACTGGAGGGAATTATAGATCATGCGCTCAAACTGATCACATTTGCCTTCGAACCCTCTTCTCTCATTTTCAAATAGCAGATCAAAGCTAAAAAAAAATCTGCCCCATATTTGTATGAAAGCACTAAAGGTAGCATTAGTGCCACATCACAATAAAGCAGGTTTAGAGGAAGGGCAAAGAGTCACGAGGTTCTATTTTTCGTGACTAATGACTGAATCACATTTTAATAACAAAAGACTTCTACTGGCTGGCACATCTGCAACACAGCTCTGCCTTTACTTTCATCTTTGAAAATAAAATCAAAGCAATCACATTAGCAGTGCTCCTTCCTATTCTCTATAACCTATGATCTGCTAAATGAGGAGCAACTCGAGGAGAGCTTTATGCCTGGAATGCTTTTTTTTTTTTTGCATAAACATTACTAACACGTTGCAAAAAGGCTTCAAAGAAGTACCGAAGAAACTTCACGATTGTGCTTTTGTGCATCTCTGTGTGTGAGACCGTGTCACCTCAGCTGGGGAGCCCTTCTCAACAAATTTGATTATGGGGACTCGATTCCTCTCTTCCAGGGTAAAGCCATAGCCTCCATCACTGGGCCTTATCTGGAAAACAACATGTCTCGCATCAGCAAAATCCCAAGCGAGCAGACCAAGCACAAACACGGACACAGCAGAAGAAGATACTATTAAAGACCGATAGCACACACATTTCTGTCTGCTCGCTCGCTGCAAAAAAACAAAAACAAACAAGGTTTGCTTACCAAGGTATAAAATGGACTTTTGTAGCGTTATTAGTTTTACTTCTCACAGCTGTGTGCTGCATAATGATTTACAGCGTTTCCACTTTGCTCCAAGTTGTGAATAAATCCCAGCAAGCCACAGCATATCAGTCGGAGTGAGCGATAATCGATCAATAATCCACCAAGGAGCACTCACCAGGAGAGACTTGGAGATGACATTTTCAAGTATTTTCAGGTCATGCTTCATAGGTTTGTATTTTGTGTTGGAACCCTCCATCTCCTCATCAGCGAAGAAGCGGAACAGTAGGGGCTCGTCCTTGAATTCACTCTTCTCCAGCACTGAGGGAGTGACAACAAAGTCACATATGAAAAGTGTGACTGGAAAGTTCAACAGTCCACAGATTTAGCTACAAATGCCAAGTACAGTTTAATGTGATAGCTAAATGTGAATGTGTTAAAGCTTGTTATCTGACTCCTACCTATATCTGAAAGTAATAGGAGATCCTAATTTTAATTGTTTTTTAATGTATGCGAGTGTCGGAAAAAATTGTTACTTGAAAGGTGGATTTAAAATGTTGGACCCAGACAACTTCTGAGGGAGTAACCTCACTGTGTGGTGCTGTGCAGAAGCAGAACATGTTAAATTTAGCAAAAAACTCTTTTTGCATTACGCTAAGAAGTTTAAACCCATCTAAGTGTGACCGCAGTAGTATTTGCACGCCAAATGCACAAATAGACACTTTGGGAAACAATGAGACCCCACTTTTATGGCAAAAGGGAAAAAAAAAATCTTTTGAACAAACCAGGTCTCAGGGGCAACATAACATATCCACTATGACTTTCAATTTTAAACCAAAAAATAGCCCTGAGGGGAAAGAACAGAGCTTCCTTCTAACATTTCCTCACTTAATTCCTCTCAAGATCAGATATAGCTACATCGTGAGGGCAAATAACTTACAGGCACGAAATGAAATTATGAAATTACCCTGTAGGCAGTGGAAGTGACAGGAAGTTTGATGGCTGGGGTTGTTATGTTCTGGAGATGTGCTGGTAATTTGTAGTGTGAGGCTTGAACTGCGGGTAGTTTGAAGCAGTTGCATCATGGGGGTACGAGGTGACATGCTGTGATTCATACTGTAGTGTGCATGATGTGGACTTTGGCACAGGGGAGGTGCACAGTTAAAAACAAATCCGACTCTCATAAGCAAACTGTAACCATGGCCACTGTCTGTTTTGCACTTACAGATAAACAGTTTTCATGTATTTACCCATAGCACTTAGTTACTTAAGACATATACAGTGCATACAGTATATGGGAACATGCATACATGGAATTAATGATGGTATGCAAGCATCACACACGCACTTATATTCACTGGTTTGGAAAATAGTTCTATTCCTGTAGCATGTCAGAGGGATATTAAGTAGAAATGGAAAAAGAACAAGTGTGGTTATGTTCTAAAACAGGACGCTAAATGCCAGACGCCCTCTGCGTGGTTTCACCAAAGCATTCATCTCTCATTTACTCAGTGATGGAGAGGATTCCAAAGTTCTGCAGGATTTTTTTCCCCTTTTATTTTAATCAGGAGTGGAAAGTGCCGTACCGTGATGCATGAAGCCATTGTTGCAGAGCTCCACCCCCAAGATCACCGCTTCCTCCCTCGTTCTGCAGTCCCCCTGCACCAGAAGAGTGGACACGCGGGAGAAATAAGACAGATGTAAGCGTGAAGAGTGGGTATAGTGAATAAGTCAGAAGATTTAAAAAAAGAAGCAGAGGATGAGAGAAAACAGAACAAAGGACATTGTGTGTTTAGAGTGCAGTCAAAATGTCACATTCACACCCCTCCTTTGTTCTTGCGTCCAAAAGCCCTCAAGGCCAGCCGAGCCTCTGCACACTCGATCTTAAACAGAGCCAAAATCATGTCTAGACAGTATAGTGTGACAGCTATTGAAGTCCCACTGAAGAAGCGAGAGCCACTCCACTGCACCGACTCAAACACATGCATATGGAATACCGCAATCACACACATGCACATTTACGCAGACACAAGCATGTAATGACTGCCAGTGATTCTGTGGTTGCTGGTCGCCATATATGTTTCATCCCTTTGTTGTCGTCCCGAACAGGACTATCAATCTGTCAACCTCAGAACTTCCTGTCATAGTCAATAAAGCTTTGCCATCCAATCAATTCTGCTTTTCTTTTTTCGTTTCCTCTCGGCTCCTTTGAGAGCTTCAAGTCTGATGGTGTCTTTTTTTCTGCTGCACATCTGAAGTGACTGACGTGTAACAACAGCAGACGCTCCCAGAATTATTTTTTTTAAACTTCTATGCTTGAAAGGGGAAGAGGTGGGACATGTGTTTTCAACATGGCCAGAAACTAATGGAAAGGTGTCTTCTTAAAAAACACACAAGAAACTATATGAAAGTATCTGAATTTAAAGGAAAAAAATGGTGTTCAGAATAATAATCTAACTTCATCAAATTCTTTGCACAAGCAAAATAGACAAATTCAACAACTTGTATTCTTATTAAATAACATTTGTGAAGCAGCGAAAGAGCTTACCTGTGCTATAAGCCAATCTATGAGCTTGTTAGCCATGACCACTGATTTGTAGGTCCGTAAATGATAGTCCTTGTCCCTGGATGGGCACAAAAGCAGAAGATATCAATAGAGGGATCTGGAAAATAAAGTTCTTGGTATTTTTAATTTTACTATTTGCTTTAACTGTGAAAAAAAAATGTAGGCAAAGAATATGTAGAGAAATAATTGCTTGGTCTATTTAAACACAATGCCCAAAAGGAGGGATAATAATTCCCAGTGTCAGCGAGATGTGGCCTCGTTTCAAGTACTGGCTGGTGTTTGGCCTTGGGGTGCTCCATGTCAGTATGGGGTTGCTTTTCTCAGTGTTACCCACACAGCCGCACTTTGCCAGACCCCGAGAATGCTGTTTGAAATGGAGCCGTGACTTTCCCATGAACACAGGGGCCTCCCCGGGGACACGCGGGGGCTGAGCTGCAGGGCCGGGAAAGTCCAGAACCACCGTGACTTACACCACTCCACCGCTTCCAGCACATGCAAACGCTTACACACGCGCACACAAAACTAAACATACACAGGCCTTTCTAGCACACACAGTTCAGACAAGTCAAACAAGACTTGTGGGCCAAGTTAAAGTCTGATTTCAGACTCCTGGTACTCTTCAGAAAGTGAATTGTTAGAGGCCAAGCGCGGCCATGTTTGATCCATTCTGAAACTTTCTGTTACATAACTGTGCCTGACAGCCTGCGCTAGTCTTGGATGAGGACGGTACAGCTGGAAGCCATGTCGCACCATGCATAAACCACTCTGACAGAGGAACCAAGAGCCACCCTGCATTTCCCCCAAAATGGGATACTAGAGCCAGTGAGAGTTGGGCTTCAGCGGCTGGTGCAAAGTGAGGCTGTCAGAGTGAAAAATGGGGGTAAACAACGGCCCATTGGGCAGCCATATGTCGAGGATAAGGAAACAGCAGTTTGAGGAGTAACAGAGGGAAAGGTCAGAGAGGTGGTTTTTAACTTGCTGTCCAATGACAAAGTCTGTCTTGACATTTTGTGAGCAAACGGATGCAACTGTCGTACTTTCTAAGTACTCCTTAGAATAAACTACACAGAGGATGCTGAAAGTTCAAGCTTTAATCCACTGCTCAGGAGTGAGAAATTAATCAAGCAGTTTTCCATACTGTTTGTTATTCTGAAAATCCTACCCATGCATCAGTAAATATTGAGCTTCTGGAGGACTCCTCAGCATAATGAGGAAAACTTGTCAACATTTCAAATGCTGAGGTAAAAATGACAGTTTTTTTCTCCCCATTGTATGTAAAGAATATTTATGAGTGGCCTTGGCTCTAGTGTCCCTGTGTACATGATGAAAAATTGTTCTTATTATCTATTTCAACATATAACTGTGTACAACAGCTTAAGTGGGCATTTGCTCCTTTGCAGCGAGATCCCCTGGAGTGGCTGGATTCACTGATTTCTTGTAATGAAAGCAGAGGCTTAAGGGGGGCAAAGAAGCTGCAGAGGGTTATGGGGTCTGCATAGTATATACCCCCATCTTTGCCTAATCGCTCTTACTCTGCCAGGAAATTCCACCTAATTAGGCAGGGGCTGGTTGCTCCAATTAAACTCTGGCATTCCCAGGCCCTGTGATGCATTGTACTGGCTTCCCAGGGAGAATGCGCTGCGCAGATATGTGAGCTAACAACGCACACAACTCAAGTTCACCAACAGGAGTTTTTACGTCAAGAGTTTTGGCCTCAACACAAAAACACCAGTGGACTGAATGCTGACAATCCAAACATACACACACAAATTCACCCTTTGGGGTTTTTAGCAGTTAGAGCAAACAAAAAAAGTCTCTATGCTAGGACAGATGAAGGATCAGCGTGCCCCCGCTAGCCATGGCACAGTTTTATAGTTGTGAAATTCAAGCTTTTATTCGGGTTATTTGAAATCAGTATAAACAGCCAACTCTGATGTTGTGTTTCACCATACGACACATTAGCAGGTGGCAATAGAATTAAAGTCAGATTATAAGAAGTAAAAACCAAAGCAGGCCAGCAGATTCAGCTCAGTTCAATCCAATTTTATTTATACTGCGCCAATCACAACAACAGTCGCCACTCTAAGGTAGAGAGTCTACATTAGTAGACAAAATTCCAACAATCTTCTATGAGTATGGATTATGTGACAGCAGGAAGGAAAAACTCCCTTTTAACAGGAAGAAACTTCCAGCAGAAGTGGGCTCAGGGAGGGGCAGCCATGTGCTGCAACTAGTTAGGGGGTGAGCACAGGAGGGCAGGACAAAATCCAAACTACGGAAGCAAGGAAGCAAAGAAGGAAATGGATGGAAAGAAGTCCTCATTATATCATTGGAAGTCCCTTGGCAGCCTAAGCCAATGGCAGCATAACTAAGTGATTGCTCAGGGTCACCTGACCCAGCCCTAAATACAAGCTTTATCAAAAAAGACATTTTTAAATCTAATATTAAAAACAGAGTGGGTGTCTGTCCTGAGTCCAAACGTGGAGCTGGTTCCAAAAAAGAAATCCTGAGAGTAGCTGAAGTCTTTGCCTCCCTCTCTGCTTTTGGAAAAACCAAGGAATCTGCAGTCTGAGAGTGCACTGTGAGGTCTCTAAGATATATGTCTGTGAAGGTTCTCAGTCATCCAGGTCATCGTAGTCAAAGGAGCTTGCAAAGGTGGGACTCTCCACTATTTGACCTTAGAACTGAAGAAGCTTCTCGGATGAGAGGTGAAACGTCTTCAAGCAACTTAAAGAAGTCCAGACGCTTTTCTTTGCAAGCTCCTTTGTCTCTAAGATATAACGAGGCCTGATTTTTAAAGAACTTGTATACTCCAATAAACATTTAGGCACTCTAGGTAAAGCTTTAAAAACAAAAAGCACTTGCCTAAGTGACAATTTCTACATAGCCTACGCTGGATGAGTCCACTTTGGGGAGTTTCCAGTATTTTCCCTTATTGTAAGATACTGAGAGAAGTCACATTAGTTTCATTACTCATTCTATCCAGCCAGCATGCTTATTTTCCAAGTTTAATTACTGTTTTGCATCATGCTGTATGTCATTTTAAATCAGGAATGGCTCTGCGTGCCTTTCAAAAAACAAGATCAATATGATGTCAGTCACTCTAAATGAAATGTGTTAAGAGTTGTTTTTGAGACAAAAAAAATGAGGCACTGTTGAGCTGTGACTGGGCCACGTGATGCTGCAAGGTACAGAGACGCATCCGAGGGAAACTGCCTGTAGTCTTGAATTTAGTTGATTTTGGATCAACTGGAGGCTTTTCAGGGAGTTTTTAGGACATCCTGGAATTAATAAGCCTAGAAGTAATAAATGCATGAACTAGATTTCCAGCATCACTCTGAGACAGGATGTTTTTAATGTTGGAGATACTGGATGGAAATGGAAGACAGCAGTCCTACATATTTGTTTAATATGCGCATTGAAGGATATATCTTGGTCAAAAATTACTCCAAGATTCCTCACAGTGTTACTGGAGGCCAGAGTAATACAGCCAGAGTGAGCATCTGGCTAGATACTGCATTTCTTGGATTTCTAGGACCAAATACAATAACCTCAGTTTTATCTGAAATAGAAAGTTTGAGGTCATCCAGGTCTTCATGTGCTTATGGCATTCCTGCAATTTAACTAATTTGTGTGTGTTATATGGCCTCATGGATAGAAAAAGTTGGCTATCATCTGCATAGCAGTGACAATGCATGCTATGCCTTCTAATTACACTGTCTAAAGGAAGTATGTACAGTATAATGTAAATAGAACTGGTCCTAGCACGGAACCCTGGAGAACTCGCTAACTAACCTTTGTGTTTGAAAAGGACTCACCGACTCACCACTGCACAGTACCTTCAATACCCACAACATCTCTTATTGCTGTAACAGTATCGAACGCCACACTGATGTCTAGTGGGACAAGCACAGAAACCTGGTCATATATTTTTGACAAAACAATCTGCATGAATAACTTTAATTTTTGGCTTTATTTATTGAACAACAGGTTTTATACTGATGAAAATGTGGAATGAAATTAAGATCTCTCCACAAAAGCAAGTAAAAACACCACAAATATGGGAATGTTTGTCAAACTTGTATTACTACAACTACCAGATATTTAGAATTACCTTTTAAGCTGCTTACCATGTTGATCAAGACCATGTGTTAGGTTATAAAACACACACACACACACACAAACAAAAAGGGGAAACTGTAGGAGGACCTTATTTGTAATCAAATGATCACCCACTTAACTCACATTCTTCATCATGACAACATTTTCCAACAAACTTTCCTCTCGGATGCATCAAAAATGATGTGAGATTCATCACAATGTCACCAATTTTTGTTTTAAGCATGAATGTAAACATCGAAGGGAAATTGAGGGAATAGATTCAGTTTCTTTCAGCACATCTGTGTCTTGAGAACAGCCAGATAAAACCTGTCATGCTCAATCACCCACAGGAGCCTGTGCCAACTCCTCACAAGTCCTCGAAAACAATGAGCTCATAGTTCACAACCTAATCCCTCTTAGTCACTTTTTCGTATGTGGCAGGCAGGGGTTATTTTTAGGCACAAAAGCCAGACGCTGAACTACGCGTGCCCCCACCTGGCTTGACTGCAATGGAGTGGAAAAGAAAATGACCGCCCACCTGATGACGGGAGTGAAGAGGCTGTGAAGACGACAAAACAGCCGAACACCCTGTGAGGAACAGGAGAGAGAGTTTGGGTTATTTCAGCGATATGCGCTTAAAGTGCGATTTTAAATCGACTTGCGTTTCCACCGCAACACTGTTACCTTGGATATAACATCGTGCATGTCACTTCTCGGGTGGTAGGTGCCGTCGTCGTAGCGGAAACGGTAGAGCACGGGCTCTGGTTTGAACTGGTGTTTGTCTGTGACTAAAGAAATGCCACACATTCAGGCCCCAGAGTGAAGGGGAGCATTATTCAGTTTGCTTTAAATGTGAAAATTTAAAAAAACCAAAACACATTCAAACCAAGCAGGGCTGCACAGAGAAACAAGCTCTCCAGACAAGAAAAGGACTCCAACCCCACACAGAGCAGTCACAGATAGCACAGCTGCTCAGAGCTTCCTGCTTTTCTCGCTTCAGGGGACTGTGTGTAGACCCTCCAGCAGTCATAAAAGCTGGCTCCGTACTCTTGGCTGCAGCTGAGCGGGTTCCATTAAAGTTTTTTGTTTTGTTTTTTTTTTAAATAAAAAGATATTCTATCGTTTTTCGCATGGGGACTGCTAACTGCACCGTGAGAGAGAGCTCGGAGGGGCTCTGAGTTATTCCTCTCTGTCAGGAACAGCTCTAAAGCCCCATCTCATTTCTCACTGAGGAAGCAATAAAGTGCCCCTGAGTGATTTAAGATACAACTTGACTTGGGGCCCTACACTTTTGAGGAAAAAAAAGAAAGAAAAAAGAAAGAAAGAAAAACCATGCAGGGCTGCATGCGCCATTTAGTGTGAATGCAGAGTGTTAGCCAGCTTAAAGTCTCATGCACTAAACACACTTGTTACCCAAAGCCACAGAACAGCAGCTGAGAAAATATAACACAAACATTAAGGCAAGAAAAGATTAATATTTATAATCCCTTACCTAAACATTGTGTCAAAGCTGTGTTTAAATGGGACACCTGCTAAGAAATAAATAAGAGAGCCACATCTACTTTGTAGACTCCAGCCAGAGAGTGAAAGCACAGCATTCTTCAGACATGTCTAGAGGTTAGGTTAGGGAATGGCAGGCATTTGCATGCTCTACACTGTGCAGCACAAAGTAAATTAGACTGTGGCAGATTTGATTTAATATGTGGGACAGCAAAGGATGATAAAGCGGGTCTGAGTGGGAGAGAGGACGGGAGATAAAAATGAAAAACTAACCGTGGTGGATGATACCATTCTCCAGCAGAGCTTGACCCAGGTGAACCCCTTCTTCTGGGTTGTCCGTTTCACCGATTTCCATCAGCCAGGACACAAACTCACTGGTCGGGTGGGGGAATAAATTTCAAAAAACAGAAGCTCAAAATAAAGAACTGGCACAGCAACATACGTGGCTCAGTCGCAACAACACAACACAAATGCACAGAAAACCCATGGGAAATTTCCTCGCTTCATAAAAGGGCAATGTTTGTGATTATTGGAGAGAGAAGAGAAGAAACAGCCTTCATAACTTTCTACAAACTGCATTTACTCTAAATCAACGTGACTATGGCAACAAACACCCGGGCTGGCAAAGGGGGAATGATTTATTTACAGTCAAGGCCCAGGTTTGTTTGTTAAAACAACCAGCAGGCCTTAGTTCTCGCTTTTTGTCCAGTTTGACTTTATTTAATTTAGACACACAATTTAATAACATCAATAACAGAGGATTTGACTCAAGCTTGGGAATTTCTTGATAGAAAAACACGGTTTTTTTTAGGGGTGGGTTTTTCCCCCCTCTGCACCATTTACAACTAGATAGAGAAAAACAAACCAACCACTAAAAGGACCAAACACAGCATCCGATGTTCTGGCCCAAATGAACTTAATGGGATAATTCTTTATAATTTAGTGACTCAATAAAAGAGACAGAGAGTAAAG
>NW_005187408.1:4515419-4536905 GCF_000239375.1 Pundamilia nyererei
GTGTGTGTGTGTGTGTGTGTGTGTGTGTGTGTGTGTGTGTGTGTGTGTGTGTGTGTGTGTGTGTGTGTGTGTGTTAGTTAAACTGGGTGAATTCATTTTTTTGTAACATTTCCTAGCCAAACTTGAATTTTTGTGGTTACTTATATGTTGTCATGGATTTTTTTTTTTTTTAAATCTCCCACTGAATCAAATATTTTACAAGGTTAAAACAGATTCGAAGCTTAAAGGTAAACTTTTTAGGAAATTAGGATAATCCTTTTATTTCCAGCAGAAGTCACATAAAAAATATTATTGGGGGCAGGGAGAGACGCTCTATGTAGAACTTCTGGAGGTCTTTATGCTTGTTTAATACGAGTAGTACTTGGCTTGGCAGTCAGAAGAAGCGGCTGCCTCTAACTGAAGCTTCATATACACATGCTTAGGTATAGACTAAACAAACAAGACAGAAAGTGTTAATTAGTGCGCTTTAAAGGTGCTTCATTTAAATACATTTTAGTGCCTTCGGGCAGAGACGGCCAAGCTGTTTCCCCCCATGTGGTCTTTATGGTGAGCTGAACAAACTACCCGCTGGCATAACTTCATATTGACAGAACAGGAAGAGCATTGCAAGAGATAAAAAGGCTTCTTACAGAACTCTCAGCAAGAAAGCAATTACGCATGTTTCTCCATTTTCCAATATCATTTCCCATGTCCATGATCATGGTGCATAAGGGGTTGCTCCCGATGCGTTCATCCAAGTGTAAGCATTTATGACTGTATGAATATGTGGGTGAATGAGGCTTGTAGTATAAAGCGGTTTGAGTGCTCAAGCAGAGTAGCAAAGTTCTATACAAGAACCAGTCCATTTACTATAACTGTCATAGATACTCACCAGCATCTGTCACGACAATATACTGCTAGAGTCCATCATATGTAGAAAATGGTTTTTCTGTTTGTTTCAGGTTTAAAATTGGATGATAATGTCAGACTAGGTGGCTCTCACACACATTTTCTTTGATGAATTACCCTCTCGCAGAAAACTAACCTCAAATAAGATCAGAACATTTTTCTGAGACACAGAAATAGCCCTCTGTTTTAAAAAGAAAAAGTCAGAAAGAAAAAGGGGGAGGCGTGGAAAGGGGATAATGGCAAAGCATTTCACAATGGAGGGAGTGGGCTGACTTGAAGCCATAGGCAATGTGGTTTTCATCAGAGACATACAATGCTGGTTTCCATAAGCCAATTACGCCTACATGTAATCATCTCCGAAATCAGCGCAGACAGGAGAAGTACCGAGGGGCCAGAGATGTCCTTTTACCCACAAGTGGTCATCCAGGTGTAAGGGGATAGGTTTTCAAAGAAAGCTTCCCTGAGCTTCTTTCTCACCATATGATCGCTTCAGACTCAACAAGATGACCGCATCGGACTAGTGTTTGATCCTGCTAATCTTTTCAGCTGACAGATCCATTCCTTCTCCGCACCGCAAGGGATCTGGTGTTGTCTGTGTGGACCAAAGGAGAAAGTAACCCTTCATTTCAAACCACCATGCCATGTAACTTGGCCACAACTATGTCCAATTGGACTTTTTGGTTGGTTTTTGCTCCCCTCCTCTCTCTTTATGCTTTTAAAAATAACAGGGATTTTGACATGACTGTATAAGCTCGGGAGATTTTCAACGTGACTGTAACAACTCAAGAAAAACAAACTGAAAGTACAATTTTATAACAAATGGAAAACATGGCTCATTCTGAATTGTACTGGAGTGTTTACAAGGCAAATTTGTTAGAGAGGATCAGAACTTGAACAGAATCCAACCCAGGCCGTCTTTTGGAAGCATTCAATGATTTAGCTGAGCCTTTAAAATTACAGGCGTCCCTCTGTAAACATATTTTTGGCTGCCACACGTCATCATCAGAAGCTTCTTGTTTTTATTATCTTTATCCACGTTCGCCACCTTCTCAGTCACACTTTGTCCTCTTCCCACATTGGGGTACAATATGGGATAGATGCTATATAACAAGAGAGGATGCTGAACATGTCGAATGGACCGAGCGAAAGAGTTTTGCAGTTCCCAGATTCCCGATAAAAGTGTCTGTGCCCACATATTTGATCTCATTTGAAGTAGAACTACAAAAAAAAAGAAAAAAAAGTTTGTCCTTGTCAGGCATTCAAGTCTTTTATCTCATTAAAGCACACAAGTGCGCAGAAACTTACAACACTGACGTGAAACCAATTCGTCTGCATTTCACATTATGAAAGCAAAATACCCAAATGGTGGCATCAACTTCTGCTTACCTAAAATAACCCAAGGACGAGATTTTCAGCAAAGCTCCACTCACGGTAAATATTTTTCACCTGTCAGCGAGTGCAGGAGAGATAGTCATATTCAGACTCAAAAGTAAATATGGAAAGCGCGCCCAAATTAACTGTGAAAATTCAAGGACAACGATGAGCGTGACACACTCTGATGGTAACACACGCACACACAGACAGAGCTGCCCTCTGGCATAATGAACCTTCTACAACAATTACCTCATGGATTTCTCTGCAGACAGCTTACTATAATCTAACATGGGCGAGGGAGCAAAAGGGGCAGTCAGCTGAGCCGCGCAGGGATATCTAGCCTGTGATTTATGACTGGCATTCAGTGGCCGATCCATCCCCAGACACCACACCAATAATCCTTAAATAAGATTCATGGGCTAAATCTCGCTGGATTTCATTTTCCCGTGACTGAGATGGCGGCTCCACAACACAGAGTCTCTTGAGCAGAAAGTGCCATTGCTTTCCTCTTTCCAGCAGCTGTCTTTACAAATCCTGGCCAATTGATCTTTATTATTACGTTACATTACTAATACCACTTCTTTTAACATCAAGTACAAGGTCCTATAAATCTTTAGAGACACAGAATACAGATTTAATCTTTGAAAGGCTCCTAGCACAGTCATGCATCTGACCTACTCACAGGTAAAATGCTTACATGACACAGAGAAAACCCATAGGGCTGAACACTCGATGGAATAAACATCAAGACCAGCAGAAGGATCCTTACCTTCCCAGGAAACACTTGGGGAAGGTGGTGAGCTTGCGTTTCCGGTCCTTTATGAGGTTACCCTTGGTCATGAGGTGATAGAGCTTCTCTCCCTTCTCTGACACCATCACCCACGTATCCTGCTCCATGCCGAGCCTCAGACCTACACAGGAGAGGGTGCAAAGAGCCCGTCAGTATCACCGCATTAATAATCTTTGCACCTAGCTCCGATACTAAAAGCATCAATCACTAGACGGAGAAGGTTAATGTCTCCTAATTTGACAAGATAATCAGCAGTTGCAATAGCCTTCATTATGTGATCTGCTTGAGGGAAATAACACAGTTACTCAAGAAACCCCCTTCAGTCCTAGATGCAGATCCCACATGCTGTTCGCAGCTGGGATCTATTTGCGTTTTTAATCATTCAAGTTATATTGCTTTGTATCGATTTTCCCAAAACGCAGCCTATATTTTCAGTTATTTAAATCAAGACAGATGCTAAGGAGAAAACATTGACCAGCTTTCCCTGAGTGTAATAAAAGCCCTGACACTGACAAACAGTTGCTTACTTTTCCTGCGTTCCCTCTCTTTCATGATGGCCTCCAGCCACTCCTGCTTCTCCTCCGGGGTCTTGGCCATGCAGACGAACCACTTGTTCTTGGCCGTGTTGTGGATCTTCCAGCCGTTGTTCACTATGTTCCCGCTGCTGTGGTAGTCAGCTGAGGAGGAGAAAACACAGGCAGAAACAATCTCAGCTCCTTCTAGTTAGCTCTTTGCAAGGGGAGGACTTATTTAATCCCAGAACTTTTTCATATTTGAAAGGGGAAGGCCATGAGTCTGTGGGTACACTGATCGTGACACTGTAAACAGAGTTATTGAGAAGTTGGGTTCACAGTAAATAAAGGTTACCGCATGAAACACAGCAATAACATGGGGCACAAAGTGAGTCGCTGCAGAGAAAAGCCAAGCCGAATGACATAGTGACATCAGCGCTACTATAAAGGAGTGAAGAAAAAAACAATCTATAAATTTAAAAAAAAACAAAAAACATGCCTCTTGATGAGTTATTGCTTTCCTTTATAGCAGCATGTGGTCCATTTTTAATAAAAAATAAATAAAACAAAACAAAAAACAACATCCAGAGAATATCATACTCTGTCTTACTGCAAATGCTGGACTCGGACTCATTTTTCCCTGCTCTACTATCAGACTTTCTATCGAGTGGTTCATTGATTATCGCTCTTCTCCTTTAATGAGATAAACGAGAGGGAACAAATGCAGAAGGAGGACCATCAATCAGCATTATTTACTACTGAGTCCTCAGAATACTCCTTCAGAGCTGGTGCGTACTTGTGATTAACTATGCCTGTAGTATATACATGTTAAGAAGCCTCCAGATAAAGGAAGTGAACTCTTGACCCATCATCATTTTCATCTTTTAGGAACCCCTTCCAGTCTCTTCCCAACATTCCTTTGATTTTTCTTTCTAAGCTTATCACAAAAAACGACCCATTACAATCATCAATTACAATCACGTCTAAAAACACAGACGGTGTGGTGGTGGTGTCCTTTATATGGAATGCCCCGAGGGCGTGTTTCAACCTCAGGCAGCAAGTGTGCGCCTGGGAAAAAGTCGTGGCACTTTGTTAACATAGGAATCCAAGCTAAAATAATCCAGTCACCCTGGCTTTAAGATTGAGATCTCCCGCCTGTGGTGAAGAACACCCACAAGTTACTGCTCTGCCGCCTGCCTCGCCTGTTTATCCAGACCCAAGCCCATCCATCCCTCACCAAAAACACCCAATATTACTGCCCATCTAGGACCGTTGGAAAGGAAATGATGGCTTCTACAAATATAAATGCTAATCAGTGGCTATGTGAGGCCAAAAGACACAAGCGCTCAAGTTCACCGAGGACCAGCAGCAGCACAGCCCCAAGGATATGTAACTATAGACGTCTAAAAAATGTTTATAGGTAAGTCTCATTTTTCCATTGGCGATCCAAGTGTAAAAATCACACAGTTGTGCACCAGCTCACGCCAAGGACTATGTTGTCTACTTCTCCGTGTGGCTTATTATGGCATGTATTTAAATTCCTGCTGCCAGAACTGCTGTAAGTGGTCCTGGCAAGTTAGCACAGGCAATGACAAAAAATAATAAACTCAAACAGCAGCTGTCCAAAATAACCAGGGTATCTTCTTTTAGAGCACTGCTCACCTGTGCCATCATCCACATTTTCCACCTCCATCACCTCAGTGCTGATTCTTCCCCTGAACAGGTAGCGAGGGCCCTCGGTGGACGTCTTACTGTTTTTTAAACGCCTTTGACGGAGAGAAACAAGATGATGATTAATCCTTAAACATTTAAATCATATTTAATAGACAGTCACACTTACCAGCCTATTTTGACATCAAAGGTAATCAGTAGCAAAATACTTTACATTTAATACTTGATACTGTATACTCAGCTTCTTCATCCGGTTTCCTGCTGCCAAACACAGATTAATTAGACGAGTTTCACGATTCAGTTTTGCCTGATCGGAATAAATGTCGTATTATTTGCATCCGAAGATTATCTGAAAGATCAATCTAAAAGGAAATACTACCCAAACGTGGTGGTTCATATCCCTACCTTGATTAATCACCCAAAATTTCGTCTAAATCCTTTTCTAATATGAGTCTTCCATCTCTGCCTCCTTAAACATTTTTCCAACTCCCTCACAAAACAGAACCTAAAATACTTCCCATAGTAAGAGGAAAGGAACGGTGCAGTGAATTATTTATAAAGTCTGTACTTTAAATGTTCTGTAGGAGGACAGACACACAGGAATTAGCACAAATATAATATTTTCATTCTCTCTGGAGAAGAGTAATGAATAAAAAGTCACCTATTTTTCTTCTTGCAGTAGACCAGAAGCTTGTCGAACAAGAAAAAAATCCTCTCTTGTATGTTCCCAGCTGAAATCTTCAGCAGGACACCCTGCATTAGCATCTCCGTGCATGTGTCTGTGATATTTGAACCCTGGAAATGGACAATGGTGCAGGAATGGTGAGAGACGTGGGAATTTGTGCACAAAGTTCAAGTTTTAATTTTAAACTATAGTAAAGTATATAAACTGTGGCATTTATCATTCACATATATTGTCTGAACAGGAGGAGGGACTACAGAGCCCAACTTTTTCCTCTTCCCACTCTCAGGGGTCTGTAAAAACACCCCCGCTTCCTCACAGCAGATTGCTGTGGGATTTTAAAAACACGCGGCCGTTAATAGCCTCTACAGAACAACATCCCGTCCAGTCCAACCATGTGCTGCACTGTCGCGTCTGGTCACCAGATTGGTTGGGGTTCCTGCTGCAAGTGATAAAGTGTGCTGTCTTTTCCCCTTACCTTGCCTGCTCTGGGAATTTATGTACCACGTTTGATCAGCCCTCCAGAGCTAAAAATAACCCCCATGCGCACAGAGGCGGAAAATGTGCTCCCAACGGAGACACGGGCGGGCCAAAACCTATCCCACGTTTTTTCCCCCACTTCTTTTCCTCCCTTTCCTTCTGCTGATCATTTTTCACTTTTCTTCCCCTGCTCTGTTCTTCGCTATCTTTTATTCCTTCCTCCACACTTTTCTTTTTAACTCTCCCACTCTTTCAAGGGCCCATGACCAGATGTTAAGCTAATTTGCAGCTTTTCAATGTGTGCGCACCAGACACAGAAAGAGGTCTCGGTCACTTGAAGGGGCCAATGGCAACATCACACCGGTCCAGATTGTAAAGCAGCGTGTCCTTAATGGAAGAACTGACACTTCCTCTTTGTGTTAGACATGCTTTTAGCAGAGCCTCCATCCTATTCACTTAAATTTGCACTTCTTTTGCAGCATTTTTCACTTGTTCTTTATATTAACCGTGCTCCATAGAAAAAGCTTCACACTTCAAACCCTCAATCATCCGTTTCATCCAGAATTCAAGCATCTACTTTCATAGTAAGACAATGACTCATAACAATTGCAAAGCAGGATATGCCATTAATTAAGAGGGAAAAAAAATAAAGCATTAAGCTCTGAAGTGGTATTTGCCAATTACATCGAGAGATGAGAGAATTTTTTAAGCTAAGGAAGCCAAATCAAGCAAACTCTACAACTCAAGTACATTTTAAGCATGCTAATTAAACTAGAGAACAGAATGTGAAATGAAACTTGAAACTACAACCCTCTAGTCTAAAATTAACATATTTTTATAGTGCACAGTGACAAAACACAGACACATGCAACACTAACCAACTGGCAATCACTACCCTGACGAATGCTGGCAGCACACAATCATGGCGACCACTTTGGGCCACAGCCCTGCTTCTCACACGGGAGGTGAACCTGCCAGGATGCCCCGAGGGTAGCCAGCAGTGAAGCGGGTCAGCGCTAACAAGCAATCATCCCAGGAGGAGGAGCAGAAATGGAAAAAAAACAGCGGCTCTCACAATCACTCCTCATCCCACTGAAATACCTCAAAAACACCCACACAGAAAAACAAGATACAACCATCACTCAGTTCTTTCTCCCCCCACCTCTCTTCTCTCCCTCTTAGTTCCATCTCATTTAGAGCCGGAGAGCCTGGCATGCAGCAGTCGCAGGACCAGCTCCAGAATGAGCTAATGTTTACAATTAATAAAAAGTACTGAGGGGAAACTGCAAAGTAGCTACAGCCAGGATTATGTTGAACACAAGATGTCACCCCACCCAAAAACTAAGCCTGACTCTGATTACGCTATTCTTAGATTTGTGTGTGTTTGTGTGTCGCTAAAACCTGTATAATGGCCTTACATTGAGGTTTTGGGTTGGATTTAAACTGTATTAATGGATCCACTATTGAAGTTCCTGCCATATATTTTACTGTAAAGCAAAACACTCGCACTAAAAGGCATCCAATAATACAGCAACTCTTTAAAGTTGTGGGTGACCATAGAAAAAGTAGAACAAGTCAGTCAAATGCAAGAAACTCTAAACATTTTAGTCAAAAAGCCTGTTTTCTATTTAGAAACAAATATCTGTTGCTGCCTGAAAAGGTTTTATCAACACTGCAGCATGTCTCTGTGTGCATGTGTGCTGGAAGCCTTAAGGCCCTTTCACATGAAGCCAGGTCAATTACATAAGTATTCTGCCCTCTTTCTGTACAATTACCATCTCTTTTTACACTTTTTCCAACTGCTACGACCCCTTATTAAGCCTACCTATAGGGGGGGGAAAATAACCCTACATACAAAGAAGTGCAATCTACCCGATGGTGATCTGACTGCTCACCCCAAAGCATGACGTCTTTAACTCAACCATGCAGAAGAAGTATGGCTATTGTGAATACAAGTCATTGTTCCCGGCGAGTATGCGAAAGCTTAAAAGGCTACACAAGTCAGGCCATGTGGAATTCTTGCTGGCACAGGGCTGAGTAACTTTAAATAAGTCATGACTTTCAGCTTAAGTAGTGAAAGCTCAGCTTAGGACAAAAACAAAACAAAACAAATCCCCAAAACTCTGAAATACAGCAAGACGTTAAGTTAAACTTAATGAAATAAATCATTAAACATGCTTTACTGAGGCTCACCTCCCAGCCCTCGATATGCGACTGCCATTCCTCCAAAATCTCCAATTTTTCCATCTGTCTCTTGGCCTCATTGATGCTGGAGCACACCTCTTTCATCACCTGCAGAGACTCCTGTACCAGAGCGTAGTCGTTGTGCTTCTTCGGGGTCCTCTTAAGCAGCTCCTACACATGTACAGATCACACAAAATGTCACATAATTTCACAGAAAAGTATAATTAAAGCGACGCAGTTGGAAGAATAGCTGGCAAATATTGCTCCATCATGAAAAGCACGTCACTTTTCACTCTCTCGTGGTTTTTGAGTTTAGTGGTTTAAACCCTTCTGCTGAAATGCCAATCTCATAATCTGTAGTCTAAACACTGTGTTTTAGCATGTCAGCTACTATTAGTGCACAATTTACACTCTTCTGGATGTATTGGTGTTACTTTACGGCCCTGGCAGCTGAAAGACTTCAAAAACGCAACGCATCGGATTACCCCCTTATTATCATAACATCTCTGCGCATATGTTGGTGGCTGTTTAGAAAGCGCCTGGGAGAATTAATAGATCATAACAAGATAAATGAATAGGGACAGCTCAGATCACCAACTCAAACAAGCCTTTGAAAATGTATTTCATTTCACTCACGTTTCACATTCAAAAATGGAAACTTCAAAACTAACAACCTAGAGTGCCAGTGTGAATGAGCCCAGTCAAAGTGTCTGAAAGCGCAGCTGGGCCGCGGAGGTGATGATAGGTCTCGTGTTATTCCTGCAATGTGGCTGTGCCAGGGAACTAAAGCAGAGACGTGTCAGAATGTGAGGCCAGTGTTTCATTAGCAAGGCAGAGGTTGATGTGAATAGGATGGGACAGCCCTAACTAATGACTAGGTGTGGTTGGACGAAAAGAGGGGAAGAAGTTGCTCTACAGAGGTGGCGCATGGGTGTGGTATCTCTTTAACACATGGTTAGCGTGCACAAGACTATACTCACTCTGAGCAGCAACGGGTACTTGCAAATCCTCTGAATAGGAGCTACCAGATATCCCTCCAGTGGGACCTCTGTGTTTTTCCTGCCTCCCAGCAACATGTAGTTCTGGTGGGATTGAGAGGAGAGGATAACAGAGGAGAGTTAAATGAAATATGAAACATTGTCAGAGAATTCGTACTAATAATAAAAAAAATAATAATAACATTACCAGTTACGAAGTGCTTTAAAGCTAGTAAAAGGTAAGTATGAATGGTCCAGCATACAGATTCATATATATAGTGTTACATTCATTGCAACATACAACAAATGCAACCAATTTGAGAAAGATTATGAAGAAGCTAACCTATAAAATGAGTTTTCAGCATTCTGTTCAAGCAGGCTGTTCCAAAGTCTGGACGCTACAACCTCAAAAGTCTCCAGTTTTAAAATAAGAGCGCCGAACAGTTAGCAGGTATCAAAATACATCGAATGTATACACAAAACTTTATGTGTTAGCATAAATTAGCAAAAAGCTGTGAAAATATTTTCATCTTCAATAAATTAACAAAATGATACAGAACTATTTAACAGCTGATTATTTCTTTTAAGTGATGTAACCGTTACAAATGTATTTGTGCCATTAGCTAACCATTTCGATGTTTAGCCATGATGTTTATCTCGCTATTTCAACTGTTAACCCTCAGAGTTAGCTAACATTTAACTTACAGCTATACTTTTAGCAAAATTATTGACAACTTTTTTTATTCCAAATTCAAGCTAGCTGGTTGTACTTCAGCTGTGTTTGTCTATGACTAGACTTTAGCTAAAACATTTCAACAGTTAGCCATGAATTTAGAAAGCTATTTGAAACACATAGCTAACTTTCCTACTCCAATTTGTTCAAGTCCTGTCAATTCTTTCATTTTAATAGGTGAAGTAATCTTTCAAACTACACTTTAGTAAGAAGTATTTTCTGGGTTATTTGTAGCCATGTTTTGGAATCACGACACTACCAACACTATCCACAAACTATAAGTTTTACTTTTCTCCCTCAGCATGACAATTCATGTGGTAGATTGCAAATTATGAGGAAATATTCAATCACACCTTTAATTCTCTCACCTGAAATTTAGAAGTGGTACTGCTGAATATAAACACTAAACCAGATTTTATTGCTGTCAGCAGGCCAAAGGTTATAGTGGAGGTTATATGGAGTGGATATCCCCATCTTGGTCACTGTAGGGTCTGGGAGATGACCTGAAGTATATAAGCTCATGGCGGACTGGAGCTTGGAGGGTAACACGAGACCCAAACGGCCCTGATGGCAGGCTAGGTTACCAAAGGGTCAAGGCTATAAAGACCACAGCAGATCAGTGTCGGTTAATATCTTTGGCTAAACTGCCTCCTTAGATTAAAGACACCAGTTTTCCATATAGTTGTATATAGTACATGCATGTGCACATTTGTCTCTCACCCTATCAATTACACTCTGAGCAAAGGTCATACACTTCCCCACAGACGTCTCCAATCAATACAAGCAGACCTGCCGTCATACTCTAGTTTTTCTAAGTGTTTAACTCTTTACTGGAAGAAGGCGTCGTCTTTTCATCGTCTCCAAACACAGGGTGTGATGAGATGCTTATAACTGTCACACACAAAAAAAGGAGCCAAAATTATTAACAGAGGATAAAACTATGAGTAGGGACCTGTGCATAAACAGAGAAGAAAAATGTGCACATTTTTTGACCTCCCTAAACACAATCCAGCAGTGGGAACGTAGTCAACTTTGTTCTCGCAACACGATGCTCCCCTGTGGAAGTGAAAGTTTCTAAGAGCGTCAGAGCAGGAAGTGGGAGTCAGCCCACACACAGGGGCAGAGCCACATCAGCTGTCAAACAAACTGGGACACAGAGTAGAGGGTTTTACACTGTCCAGCTGCTATGTGTGGGTGACTGCGTGTTTGTATGCCTAGGAGAGTGTGTAGTGGCCCTTAGAAATCACCTCAGACGCTGTAATTGTTCCAGAAATCATGTTTCTGTTTTACCAAGAACTGAAACAGATTTGTCAGATTTAGACTTGAACTTACAATTTAATTGTTACTGAACCTAAACACATACATTTTTAAGACTGCTTACAGTTTCTTCAAATGCACAAAGGTTCGGAGTCTCTTCTCACCAGTAAACATGTCCTGACATTTCTGATCTTATTGAGCTCCAGCAGCAGCCTCTGGGCCTTCTCGTGGTTCCCGCAGTATTCGTCATAAATCTGAAAACGGCTCCTCTGCAAGAGCCAGAAAAAGTCAAGGTGAGAAAAAAAGAAAGAAAAAAAAAAGGGGGGGACATGTAAGGAGCAGAAATTATAGTCAGAAAGCAACAGAAAGAGGGCAACAAAGTCAAACAGAAAAATGGGAAAGGAGAGGAGGGCATCAGAAAACAAATGAACCCAGACGGGGCAGTAAAGAAGACAGGAAATCTGACTGCAAAATAAAGAAAGATGAGAGAGAGAAAGAGGCAAACTGACTGGAGAGCACATATATATAATTGAGAAGATATAAATTATTCGTCCCACTCATCACCAAATACATAATAGTGATCATGTCCTGCCATCTGCCTCGCAGCCATGACCGACAACCTTCCACCAAAGCCATTTCATATGACATCCATACCCATTGTCTTTCGCAGCGGGCCCAGACCACACAGCCTCTAAATCACTCACTACAAAGCAGCAAAAATAGTACACAGTCTTCAGCCGTGCTGCTGTGCCGCAGAAGACGAAGCGGGTGATCTGAAGAGACATAACTGTCAAAACAAGCGGGAGCGCGTACGAAAACAGAACTTTATGATTAACTTTACAGATCGCCCGACTCGAATCGTGTTTTCGAGGAAGACTATTTACGAACACCCAAATTGTTTATGTTCTGGCCTTGCGATGGATTGACTGATTCCAATGCATTCCCAAAAGGAAAGTTTTCAGCCAGCATGAACTAATGTTCAGGCCTGAGTCACAGAGGGAGTTGCACTGCCCAGCTGGCTGGCTTTTTTGTATTTCTGGAGTAGATTGTAGTGATTTGTTGGTGCTATAAAAGTTTCATGAAAGAATTACACAGAGTAGGAAACTCTGAAAAACGCTGCATAATACGTTAGGCGTGTCTAATTTGTTTCATCTCTATGGACACACATGACTGCTCATGACTGAATTATGGTCATAAGTTTTCAGTATATCCCATCTTGCTAATGAGGTCATCATGTCATAAACCTAAATGTACCACTTATACTGCCAGGTCATCTCTCTTGCACCTGTATGAGCAGCAGCTAGATGCGACTGACAAACTCGCCTTATCCCCAACAGAAGGACGCTCAGATTTATTAAGACTTTGAAGACCGTTATACGCCAGCCTGCCTCAAGGCTTCGCATCAAAGAACTGCGATATACAGTGGGAAAGAGCAGTATATCAGAGCTCTATCAGGCATATCGCACATGTGGGCACTCTCACCGCGAGTAATCCAAGGGAGTTAAATTGACAACACGTGGAGCACGTCGGCATAACCGTGCACCGAAGCCCCGACAGAGGGTTTTTTCCCCCCCCTTTTTCAGATCACACGCTCCAGTGAACTGAGGAATATTACGAAGGGAGGTAGCATCAGTGCCACGGAGCTTTAGGAGCTCGGACAAAACATCGTAATTAAAATGCGTTGAGTTGACATTCAATTTGCAGAAGCACGAGTTGCACGAGTTACGTACAAAGTGCAAGAAGCAGCGACCGATTTCATGGTGAGCGTGAGGGTCGGGCTGCAGGAGGTCCTCCACCATGGACAGGAAGTCTTTGTGAACAGCCAGAATCTCCTCAATGTTAGAGAATAAGACCTAAAAGAGAGAGAGAGGGAGGGAGAAAGAGAATCAATACTTTGGCATATGCTTCCTCTTGTGGTCGGTGGTGCTTTGATGGCTACGGAATAAAAAAAAACGAGGTTTCTTTGTAATGAGTATCTTAGCTTAAGATCTCTTTGATATTTGAATTTCAAACATAATTAGAGATATTTTAAAAGAAAGAAAAAACAAAGGAACACAATGTTAAGATCTGTTGTGTGGAAACTTAGCCTTCATGTGGTGTTGACTTCTGCCCTTATTTATGTCATTTTTGTGGCGATATTAAAGAAAAAAAACTGTGCTGGATAAGTGAAGCGAGTGAAATGAAACCAAAGCATGAAAACCAGAAGTCTTTCATGGGTGTTCTAAGGCCAGAATAAACTTAGTAGCTAGCGATACCAAGGAAAAAAGGAAAAACATCTGGGCAAATCCGATCGTTGCGTTTTCATTTTGGAGCACTCTCAGCCGCTCGGTGGCATTGCAGCTGTCGGCCTTTGCAGCGATGACCCTTTTCGTTATCTAAAAACCCCGTCAGCGTGTTCCCAAACAAATCAGAACATGAGGGGACATGTTCCAAAACACGGGACTTCCAGTAAATATCCAGTGAATGCATGTTTACCTTCAAAAGTAAGCAAGCTCAGAGAAGAAACGCTCCCACTGTGAGAGAGCATCCTTTATTATCCTCCAGCTGGGATAATTTAAAAATAGAATATATTTACAGCTGCTTCCTGGATCGCCCACTGCTTCTTCTACAGTCCAGAACTTGATGCAAGTTCAGGTTGAAAGAACCCCCACCCCCCTCCAAAAGAAGCTTAATTGTTAAATGAAACTTCCCAACTGTTCACGGGTAATGCCCCTGAGTGCAGTGTCAGAGCGAAAGACTGCTTCTCACCTTCACCGCTTCCTCTGTGACGTTCTTTTCGATTTTGGTGGCTGCGTACTGATTGAGACGATGCAGGAACACCTGAAGCAGAGCAGAAAAGGAAAACAACAGTTAACACTGTGGAAACGGTCCCACGGTAAATTGCTTTTTGGCATTTGATCTCTTGAACCTTAAACGGGCTGAATAGAAGACAATATTTGAGGCTTTCTGTGTGCAGCTGCAACTCTTCACAGCCACAGTAAATTGGTAACCTTCACAATGGACACCTGATATTGGCGAAATACAATCTTTACACTAAATGGGGGGGAGGGAAAAAAAAAAATTGCAGCTCGTGGTATTTCAAAGGCAGCGTTAAGTGGCTTTGGATGTGAATTGTAAAGGCCAACAGTGTGTGAACTGAGATGGATGGAAAGTGCTCTTAACTTTCTTCAGTCTCCGAGGACGCTGGTTCCCAGGCTGCTTTGCTGCATAAGCGCCCGACAACCCATTTAATGCTTCAGGGAACTTTCTGAGAATGGCAAATTAAGAAGGTGTGCTTCAAAGGTAGTGCTAAAATGGGACTAAGGAGAAATTAGTCATTTTCTGAACTCTGCCTAAGGGAGAGCTTTTAAAGACGAAGACATCCATCAGTGGGTGCCGGGTGAGAATCTTTACGTTTACTGCATGTGTGCAGTGCTTGGGATAGGGTTTGGCAGAAAGCGATCCACCTTCAATTTGCTGCATCGTTTTCATTTTGATGGATGCTCGTATACGACTTAGGGGAAGCTGTGATGAAATCAGAAGCAAGGCTGAAAAATCGAAACTTTTATAAAATATTAAGAAGATGTGAAATTACTGTCAATAGCTAAAAATGTTGCAATTTTTTTCCCCCAAAACAAAACTTTTTCTTGCTGAAAACTTTAAGAGTTGATTAAGCAGCACTCAAGAAATGTCATTGTTACAAAAATCATGAAACTGTATTCAAGAGTCAAAGAGTTTATTGTCATGTGTGCAAAGGAAAAAAAGCATTTCTCTGCTGTCCACACAGATGCCAGTTAATATGTACAAACAGATAAAATACAAATAGCGTGAATAAATAAATGGAGGCAAAAATAAAACTGAAGTATTAAATAGATTTATGTGTAAAAGAGCTGAGCTTAATATGCTGGTTTGATATGTGAGATGACCTGATGTGCTAAAATTACTATTACTGTTAAAATAGGTCAGCTGTTCAAGACTCTGATAGCACTTGTTAGGCAGATTTGTAAAACACTACAAAGGGAAAAAAGGATCTATGTCACTATCAGTATTAAAATCCTATATCAGTCAGGCTCTACTATTACGCCGATTAAACTGTGGTAAGATTCATGAACATGAAGGCAAATTCACAAAGATGAAAGAAAGCTGACGCAAAAACTATTTTTTGAACCAGATCTATTCAAACCACATCCACCGACAATATGATGAATTATAACTCAATCAATGGCCTGTCACACCAGTCCGAGCCAATGCGACATGGCAGACAAGAGAGACTGAAGTACAATACAACAGACTGACGCTGACATTTCAGCAGCCCATTCATTGGATAAAAAGCAGCAACAGCAGTTCTGTAAACATCAACGTGATCAAACTCCACACTGATGCGCAGTCACCTCAAGCAACAAAAACCTACATCTGTCTTTGCAGTTAACCCTAACCATGGGCATCCGCTTACTGCCCCACCGAGGGCCATAATGCCATCTGTCGCCCACTGCAGCCACACAGCAGGCAGCCTGACCTGAGCAAGCTAACATAATACAACCACAAAGCATGTTAACAGGTTACTTTAATGAGCACACAAGCCAAGAGTTATTCCTTGCCACTGAGATCTAAGTGAGCGCCTGTGACTATAGTAAGCTTATTGAACAGTTTCACTTGATTAATTGTGAACAGATGGAAAGCGGGTGGCGCTAGATTGGTGGTAAAATCTACATTTCAAGCTAATTACAAAGCCAATGTTCTGTTAACCGTTGTAAGAAAACAAGCCGACGTGAAAAATTTACTGAAATCTTTTTAATCACACAGTACTGACGTCAAGCAGCACTTCAAAAGGAAATGCACAAGAAAATGTACGAATCTAGATTTGTGGTTGGAACGGGGGAAAAAAGAAAACGAGTGGGGCCTAAATAATCAGCCTTTTTGTTGTAGGCCAACTTCATGCTGATTACCATTCTGTAGCTGCCTTGCCTCGCAACTCTGCCACTCACTAGCATTAGCATCTGATTAGCAATTCTAATATGTACAAACACTAAGCAGAATCCGTCAGGCATTCGCAAAGGCCCGCCGGGGCTTATAGTGTATGACCTCAGCTGAGCAATTTTCATCAAAAACAGTGCTTCCTATCACCAAAGACAGCCTTTATGGAGTATCACTTCTAATAATGAAAGGTCTACTCGACAGGAAATAATCTCTATATCTGCAACTCGCTAATTATCCTGCATATCTGCAGTTAAGAAAAGCTCTGCTGCAGAATGTCAGGAGACACCTCGAGATGCTTATCAGATTAAAAAAGCATGAGACAAAATCGGATTGGACGGAGATAATAAACTGCATGACTTGTCAAATGAAGAAATGTTTTGTTACCATGAAAGGCTTGTGCTAAAAAAAAGAAAGAAAGAAAGAAAGAAAGAAAAAAAACCATCAGTCTGGACTTTATTCCTAGAATTGCGGATGGCTCGGGCTTGATTTGTGGAAACGAACATATCTCTTCCGAACAGACTGCCAAAAGTGCCTTGTTGATGTTGTTAAAGAGACTAGCTCTGGAACAGCTCCACGGACAGTGAATGGGAATTCGACTGGCTGAATATATGGACACAGTAACAGTACCCAGGGTGACCATTGCAACACCTAACAGCATGTATCTAAATCGAGCACTTATGTCATTCAAATCCAGTCTCATTTGGTTAGTGGAGTGTCTCTTCACTGCATCCGTTTTGAGGCTTAAAGCTTTGGTTGTAATATTATTAACAGTTCTTGCCAATATGATAATAATTAGTAGCTTGAAACAAACTGCATTGAAAATTGATTTTATAATAATTTTTGAAGGTCATTTTCTTTAAACCTCAGGTATAATTTAATGCGAGTTCATTAAAACAAAAACAACAACAAAAAAACACCTTCTCACTAATCTCCTTCTTATTTGCTATTCTGTCCTTGTGACAAGTGAAATGAATTTTTTTGTAGGATGTGTTTTCTTGCAGCAGTCCACTGTGTCTGGGCGCTGACCACTGTTGATTCGCAAACAGACTTCAATGGCTGCAGAGCTCAATGGGAGCCGTTCATGGTCAATGTCATGGCTTCTAAGACCAGATGTAAAGAAACAAGCATAAAAATACTGAACAACAAGTTGTGTTTCTTTTATGGAAGGTCTTTGTGGTTTAAATACTCTTTTCAATCACTACCAGATTTCTAAAAGATACTTTCTCAGAATTTTAGTGAGTAATTTCAATTTTTAATCATTTACCAACTTTTTTTTTCTTCTTTCATGAAAATGAAGGAAAAGAGTGGCATTCAATACTCTCAAGTATGTTAGAGTATTTACTACTGCTGTCAATGTAACATTTATAGACTAATTTTGAACTCAAAACATAACCACCCCCTCAATAAGAGTATTGTAGAGTGTCCAGTTATATTAATGAAAGTTATGCATCTGCTAGATTCTCGGTCTCAACCTGCCAGTACTAAATCCCATTGCCACTTAGTGCTATTTGGCCAGCTGTGTCATTTAATTTCAATATTTAGTATGAAATAATGTCAGATTTCAAAAGCACAAAATGTCATCAATTAAAAAAAAAAAAAAAACCGGCCGCCCCTTTAACCAAAAGGGCAAAACCCCAAAAAAGGAAAAAAACAACTCTGTTACATTTGCTGAGATCAGCAGGAGACTTTCAGAGTTTGAGAATTAATATGTGAACATGATTTGGTTTTATAATGTGCTTTATGCCATCATGCATCACAGGTTCTAACTGAATGACGTAGTGAATGATGGTCAGGTTAGTGTTGCTTTTTTCAGGAGTGGGACTGTTCCTCCCTATCAGCACATTAAAGCCGCTGCAACATCAGTTGCAAAACCATCAAACTGTGGGAGAGAAATATCTTCAGAGGTGCCCTTCATAGCAAGACTTTCTAAATACTGGAGCTACTGTGGCAGATAGAACCTGCACAAGTTTACCTTTGCAGGGAGTTCTGATGTCAACAATCAGGCAAGTGAATGACAAAAAGTATTTCTAGGATTTATCTGAGTCTCCTGATGCTTTGAATCCAGTTAAAAAAAAGAAAAAGAAAAAAAAAGTGGTGCTTGGTGTCTTAATGACAACTTAAAAAGGAATAGATCCATCACCCCCCTTCCTACTCATTTTCACCTCTAGCGTTACAGAGTGAAACTCTGTTTCTGACATGATTGTTGATGTAGTGCCAAATCAGAGGAGGTTAAAAAAAACAACAGCATGTTAGCAGATACAGTGAAAGACAGACCTGAGGGTGGGTGTAGTGGTCTTGGTTGGGGTGTGGGGGTTAAAAAAAAAAAAAAAACTCTACTCCTGTCTTGCAGACTTCGGTACTTTTACTTGTGCAACAGTGTGTTCAAATCGAATACATGCAACGCACTACAGAGTACATGGACGGTATACTATGTATACTTAGCAAAGGGTAGGTTGGTTATTGTTCTGGAGGGCTGTGAGACTGAGGTTTTAGCAATCAGTTTTCCCCAGCGATTGCCATCAACCCCCTGCAACCATTCCCAACTGGATGTGGAAAACTTATTTTTCCTTCATACCTGATGGTTGCAAGATGGCCATGAACTGGTCTCTAAGCCAATGTGACTGGGGCCTTATTCACATGATCCTAGATAATCACCACGATTGGCAAACGCCCCAAAATAGCTGAGAAGTCAATGTCACATGGTTAGTGGTCACATGTCTGTAAAACCTCAATAGAAGTCTAAGGGAAAACCACTTTTTGTCTTGACCACTGATAAACAATTTCTTGCTTAGTTTATGGGCTCAGTCACTCGTTTTGGGTGATACTGAAAAAATATTAAGTCTACTGTGTTAATCTTGGTCCTATGTTTTAAAATCAAGACAGAGTTTTGCAGCCAATGACGACAATGACAACACTCATATTGAGACTTTAAACAGGACTCGAGAAACCAACGGGTGATGTCATGGCAGCTAGGTCCATCTTTTATACCATCGCTAATACTGGCACAGTTTTTTTCTACTCGTTGATGTAACAGATGTAGCATTGTTTGGTATTTATTTGTGTTAAGCTGTCATCTCATGTGTATAATTATTCAGCTTTAAATGTGTGGTTGGAAGCACTACGCAGTTTAAGAGTAGTGTACTACATGGAAATGCACCAATAGAAATATATTCAAGCAAAGGTTGCTATTAGGACATACAGTACAATCTTTACGATCCATGAATTTCCATCAGCAGCATCCAACAAGAAAACTCTTAGAAATTGTGTTCCCTCGGGCCCAGGTATAATCACCTGGATTGTCACTTTGATGGCTGAGGGTGGGGACAGCACATTAAAACCCCATTAAAGTTTTCATTATTCTGCAGAGCAGATGGGTGTGATGAATAGTTCGGTGCAATCGCTGCATGTGGCCCTACATGCTATTAATCAGCAAAGGCCTACATGCTGTGGGCCGCAAAGGCACGGTAATGTAAATCGTTGCTTTGCTCTTGCATACAGTGTAGCTCTTATTTGAGAAGTTAAATAATCTGACACTAGGATTAGGAATAAGAAGCTGAAATCAGGTTAAGCAAATAAAAGAACTACCGACTAGACACTTAGACATGAGTGACAGCTCGCTCAATATCTGCAGGAGTCGTGCAGCTCAGATTACGCCCTGCGTCCTCTGGACTTCAGTGTCATATACAAAAGTAGAACAACAGACAGGCTAGCCAGAGGACCAAAGTAGTTCAGGACATTTTGTGAATGGATATTATGCAATGCTGTCCCCGCGGCACCTCTCCACCAGACTGGAAAGATACAATCGGCGGAACTAGCCCCTCCCCTTGTTTATGTTTATCTCTTTGTCAATGAAACACATGTATCAAGAAAAGGAGTTTGTCAAAAAACGGAGGTCACTTGCTTCCTCAAATAAGTAAGCTAGCAATGACATGACAGGAGGACAATGACAGACATTCTTGCGCTCCAAAATAAAGGATGTGCACATGAACACTGTATGTGCCGAGCCAGAGCACATGCTCGTGTCAGAGGCTGCGAAGAATGTGAAGTGCATGGTTGTTCGGCATGCCCAGCAGAATGCGGTGGCAGGGTAGGAACCACAGAGAGAGGGGGGAAAAAAAAAAAAGAGTGCTTAAAAATAACCAAAAAAAGAGCGAGACAATGCAAACAAGCTGCTCTGATTAGAAAAGCTGAAAAAGCTATGTAGCTGCTTCGATGGTGCAAAAATGACTTTGAATTGAGTACAAAGCTAGCCTCAAACATCTGTTAATCCATTCAAGTTTGAGCCATTTAAAGAGTGGGCAGGAACACAGGGTGTGTTTGATGTATCAAATGGAAAACAACCATTTTAAGTCCTTGAGGATCAATTGGTGCAACTGTAGAACACAAAGCTCTTCCTAAAATTAAAGTGGTGACGCAGCTTTAATAAACAGAGTAAAAATATTATGTGAAGTAACACATCTGTCAGCACAACTTGTGCTCTTAACAGCATTACGCTGCTTTTGCTGTAATGTGGGATCTGTTGCTCACTACTGAAAAAGGTCCAATGGAAGTTCATTGGCAGTGTTTCTTCTGCAGCGCTCCAGAAGAACAAATAGGCCTTTCTATGAGCCTATTAGAGAAACTGGCCCTTTGTCCATGGACAATTGGCTGATCTGCTTTGTTGTGGTGACTGATAAACAAACGTACACATAAACATCCTGTGTGCACCCCCCCCCCCAAAAAAATACAAAAACGAAAGACAAAACAAAAAACAATTCAATTGATTTCAGTCTGCAATTTATTGACATCTAGTGGTGAGCTGTGTGCACCCCCCCCCCAAAAAAATAAATAAATTATAGGCACATCTCTATGCACTTGTTATCATTCCATCACAATCTGTGATCTAGGGTGTCTCATCAGCAAATAACAAAGATGAGACAAAAGCCATTCAAAGCTGGAGACAGACACATAAGCATGAAAAAGTCCACTGGAGTGAATCACTA
>NW_005187408.1:4536925-4564771 GCF_000239375.1 Pundamilia nyererei
AAAAAAAAAAAAGAGTGCTTAAAAATAACCAAAAAAAGAGCGAGACAATGCAAACAAGCTGCTCTGATTAGAAAAGCTGAAAAAGCTATGTAGCTGCTTCGATGGTGCAAAAATGACTTTGAATTGAGTACAAAGCTAGCCTCAAACATCTGTTAATCCATTCAAGTTTGAGCCATTTAAAGAGTGGGCAGGAACACAGGGTGTGTTTGATGTATCAAATGGAAAACAACCATTTTAAGTCCTTGAGGATCAATTGGTGCAACTGTAGAACACAAAGCTCTTCCTAAAATTAAAGTGGTGACGCAGCTTTAATAAACAGAGTAAAAATATTATGTGAAGTAACACATCTGTCAGCACAACTTGTGCTCTTAACAGCATTACGCTGCTTTTGCTGTAATGTGGGATCTGTTGCTCACTACTGAAAAAGGTCCAATGGAAGTTCATTGGCAGTGTTTCTTCTGCAGCGCTCCAGAAGAACAAATAGGCCTTTCTATGAGCCTATTAGAGAAACTGGCCCTTTGTCCATGGACAATTGGCTGATCTGCTTTGTTGTGGTGACTGATAAACAAACGTACACATAAACATCCTGTGTGCACCCCCCCCCCCAAAAAAATACAAAAACGAAAGACAAAACAAAAAACAATTCAATTGATTTCAGTCTGCAATTTATTGACATCTAGTGGTGAGCTGTGTGCACCCCCCCCCCAAAAAAATAAATAAATTATAGGCACATCTCTATGCACTTGTTATCATTCCATCACAATCTGTGATCTAGGGTGTCTCATCAGCAAATAACAAAGATGAGACAAAAGCCATTCAAAGCTGGAGACAGACACATAAGCATGAAAAAGTCCACTAGAGTGAATCACTAGACTGTGACGCTTTGCTCATTAACATAACTGTGTTTTAGAATACAGTGTGTGTGCTTGTGTATATATATTGGATATATATTTCTGTCTACCACCACAGTAGTCTAAAAAGTAAAGCAGAGTAATAAAGGACAGCCGGTAACAATGGTGTGAGCTGTTCAGCACCCCTAGGTAAGCTTTGAAAGAACCTGAGTGTGTGAAGGTGCTGCAGTGGTGAGAAGTGAAGGGCAAAGATAGAAGGAAAGGCAGGAAGAGGCATTGAAAAAAAAGAAGGAGAGAGCCTCTTTGACCTCTTTAACATATCTCTGTAGGGAGGATATGAGTATATGTTGCCTTTGCCATTTTTCCCGTGCAGAAGACCTGCTTTTGAATTAAAACAGTATTAAGGGCTAAATTCATAGTAAATCACCTACACACATGTCTATGACGCACACAAACACACGTATCCACACACCCCAAATTCCTGGCAAGCAAAAACTGAATTTCCTTCAAATACTGACTAGAGACAAACAGTCTCTGGTGCAGAGATCACACTGGGAGACATCTGAAAAGAGAGAAAAGGCTCTTTGTAGCAATTCCCGCAATAAGCCAGGTCCCTTCCTGGCTTCAACAGGTTCTGATGACACCTCCTAGAGGCATCCTGTGCTTCCCATCTCATTAGTCCTCTTTCCCAAGCTGACTTTTTCTCCTCCACTGGGAATGTATACAGGAAACACACGCTATAAATACAACAGGGAACGTTAATAATTCCAACTTGGAAGCAGCTATTAAAGCTCATCTTTACAACTCAATAAAAGCCTCTGGTTTTAATTTACAGCGGAGTACACAGTGAGAATTCATTTTACATGATCTTCTGGTAAACAAAAGTCCTTTTATCTGTATAATATGTGTTATTTTGGGAAGCTGTGTGTATAAGAACTGAGAAACAATTAAAATACTGTAAAATTTGACATTCTCACAACAGCATATAAAATACAGTGGTGTGAAATATTTGCTCCCTTTCTGATTTCTTTTTTTTTTGCATTATTGTCACATATAAATGTTTCACATCATCAAGCAAGTTTTAATATGAGCCAAAGACAGACCGAATAAATACAAAAATGCAGTTTTTAAATGATTATTTCAGTTTTTATGGGCAAAAAAAGTTGTCTAAACCCACCTGGCCCTATAGGAAAAAGTAATTAGCCTTATAGAAAAGTAAAAAAACACCACAATCTAACACAAAGAAATACCTGAGAAACAACATTGTTGACATCTATCAGTCTGGTAAGGGTTACGATGCAATTTCTAAGGCGTTGGCACTCCAGTGGACCAAGGTGAGAGGCATTATCCACAAATGCAGAAGACTTTGAACAGTGGCCAGCCTACCAAAATGACTCCAAAAGTACATTTGGTGACCTTTAATGGCCTCCTCATTCAGGAAGCCATAAAAGAACCCAGAACATGATCTGAAGAAATGCCGGCCTCACTTGTCTCAGATAAGGTCAGAGTTCATGATTCAACAATAAGAAAGAGACTGGGCAAAAATTGCGTCCATGGGAGAGGCCCTAGAAGAAAAAGAACTCAAAGGCTCATCTCACTTTTGCCAAAAAAGACATCTTGATGATTCCCAAGACCTTTTGAAGAGTTTTCTGTGGAGTAACGAGACAAGAGTTGAACTTTTTGGAACATTGGTTTTCTGATAATTTGGCATAAAACACAGCTTCACATAAAAAGAACATCATATCATCCGTCCAACATGGTGGAGGTAGTGTGATGGTCTGGGGCGGCTTTGCTGTGTTAGAGCCTGAATAACTCGCCATAACTGATGGAATCATGAAGTCTGCGCTCTATCAAAAAAATCCTGAAGGAGAATGTATGGCCATCAATTCATGCCCTGAAGCTCAAGCACAGTTTGGTTATGCAGCAGGACAGTGATACAAAACACACCAAAAAGTCCTCCTTTGCATGGCTCAAACAAGTAAAACGAAGGTTTTGGAGAGTCTTACTCAAAGTTCCGACTTAAATCTGATTGAGCTGGCATGACCTTAAAATAGGACATTCATGCTCAAAAACATCCAATGTAGCTGAATTATAACAATCATGCAAAAAAAAAAAAAAGAGTGGGGCAAAATTTCTCAAAAGCAATGTGAACGACTCTTCACCAATTATTGCAAATGCCTGACTGCCAAAGGTGGCATAACCAGTTATTAGGGTTAGGGAGCGTTCCTGAAAAAGCCCGGAACAAAGTTCTGGCTTGTGAAAGAAATATTAGACCAATAAGCAATGTGCTTTGAGGCATCTCTAAGAACTCCCAATTGTCTGTAAAAGTTAGAAAAATTCTCCACTTTGATGTTATTGCTGTCCTTTCACTGACCCTGGCACCAAGTACATTCATAAACAGCTGGAATGAAGCAATTTATCTAATGAATATGTCTGTGTCCAATGTCTCTGCCTGACTCGGCGAGCTGCTTTCACAATCGACACTGAAGCGAAATGAGCACATGAGCATAAAATGATCCTTGCGGTCATGTCCGCAGAGCTTAATACCTGACAAGTTGTGGGTCTGTTTAATTTCACCCATCGTTGTACTCCAAGTGGTTAGCAAGTTTAACATGTTAGGAAGATTGCGAAATTGGATATTAGGTGGGGAGACTTGCCTCCAGTAGATGAGAGTACGTTTCCAGAGAGCAGGGCTACAATCTCTATGTGCAGTCAAGCAAACCATCACCCACTGATTGCTGGCGATTCCCAGCAGAGGCACACACACAGCACACTGTATTGATCTCCGAGATGACTAAACAGAATTGTCAGCCTCCTAATCTGTGGCGCGCTCCCAAGCATGACTGTCTCACAGCCCGATTGTTCATTTGATTACCATTCAAACCTTCCAAACCATCTGCAGGAGGCCCCCCTGCCACCCATTTCAGCAGCACTGGCAGGAAAAATGAAACCTGCAGCGTCAGCCTCTCTCACACATGACAGAACTGGACATTTTGTCAAAGGAGAACTAAACAACTACCCTGCCAGTTTCTCCCCAACTCTCATTCTGCCCAACCACAACTGCTGAGTGTATTCCCACCCAAATAAATCTCCTTCCTGACAGGGTTCAGCTCATCATTGCTGCTTTTTGGACTGTTAATGACCAGATCAGAAAGCACCACACTGAAGGAACTCCATTATTTATTATTATTGTTCATAATATGGTGAAAGTTTTCTTGCCAACAGACAGTACAGATACCAAGACTCTAGCCTTGACTACAAAAGGACAGTGTAAAATTAACATGTCTAATATTGGGGCTAATTCATCCTTCATACAAAGTCCAGCAATTTTATATCTTCAAAAAAAAAAAAAAAGAAAGCCACAGAAAGGATGTCTGCAAACAGAACTTATTTAGAAACAGAGAGACACTTGTCTTACAGCAAATCTTATTCAACTGCTTAATTAAATAATTGACGCTAAAGTGGAAATTCCCGTCACGTCTGGCTAACTCTGGTTGTGTACAGAGTCAGAGCCCTGAAGTGCAGGACGGACAGAGACATGAATGACATGGAAAGTGTGAGTTTGAACCACAGAGGAAATATGGAAGCTTGTCTAGACATAGTCAGCAAACACTCCATCAAAAAAGAAAAAGACAAAATCGGATTGGAGAGTGTAGCAGCAAAGAGCCATAGCGTTTGTGAGATAATTGAAGACATGAAAACACATGGCTGGCAATTACTTCTTTTTTTTTTAATGGCAATCGTTTAATCCGGCTAATGAGCAACATATGAATATTTTGTTTAGTTTAGAAACATGCGTTCATTTTTTCCAGGGGTGTTATCCAAAAGGATGGTAATGCTACGGGCAAGTTCACAGCACTGTGTCTACCTGCCCTTTTGTATTTGTCGCATGCAGGCACCATGTGACAACGCAGCTGGCACAGGTCAAATCACATCCTTCCTTCTCCTCTGCCCCCCCCCGCCGCAGCCTTCTGAGCTAAGCCTACTCTATGGATTCAGCACAAAGGTTTATGCAGCCCTGACGCCTATGCGGTTAAGCCTCCTGGTTGCTAAGTGGCCGCGTGTACAGTAGCACAACACTGCTTTCCATGGCCAGTGAAGGCATTGGTGGGGGGATTGTATGTGTGTTTAAGCAGGAAACATGCAGCACAATGTAAAGATGGGAAGGTCCAAGAAGGAAGGAAATCCTGCTTGAAAAATGACCTGAGACAAAAAGCAAAAAGTGCTTTCTGCTGTGTTAAAATCTGCTAGTGGGACTTTACACCAGGTCCTTTTGGAGAACCACAGAAACGTTTTCATTTTTGGATCTGCACTAAAAAAAAATCATAATATTTAGGGTCTTTTTGCAGCAGAAGAGAAACTCTGAGTGCCCTTTCCAAACTTTGGTAAGTATATATTGATTGGTCAAACAGAAAAAAAAAATCCAATAAAACAACTGTAAAGGATTAGCTTTTATGGTTAGCCTTTAAAAACGGACCAAGATACACAAGAATGAGCTGAGACTGGAACCCAGGCTTTATGAAGTGCATATTTCCCCTCAGCTTCCAACTACGCATTACAAAGCAAAGTAGAAGAGAACAAGAAGACACTGAAACAGGATTACAAGACAATATAAGTCCACAGCAAGCAGTGACATTGCATTCAATTGGGCAGCCATTGCGTCACTTTCGCATTTCCTATTAGCAGTGCAAATTTAACACAGAAAAAAAGGCTTGGGCATATGTGATTCCCCCCATGTAACTCTCAAAACTGTTTGGTGGACTGATGACAGAGAGAAGGGAAGATCACAACTGCAAAGAGACTTATCGAACGATTTGCTAAATCTAGGATGGAAAGGTGAATGCATGAAATGCTTGCCAAAGACACTGATGCTACTCAACACAGCACTGCTCAGTAAAGAGAAGGACAAACCTTCCTTAGTGTTTTAATTGATCTAGGACTCGAGGCTCTTGTCTCTCCAAGCTAATCTTGGCTGGCTAAAAGGCAGATTTAGATTTAAGATATGCTGCTTAACATAATATATTTTAATGAATATATTGTTTATACCATATATTGTAAAAACAAAATTACAAAAGGCACAAAAAGTGCCAGCTTGGAGTAGTTTACAGCCAATCAGAGAGAGAATCACTTAAATTCAGGAAGAGAACCTATGAAATAGTTCAGTAATGTAAGAGGTACATCCTTGCAAACACAGCATAAAATGTAGGCCGCTTGTGTAGTGCCAGCAGCGTTGCAATTAAAATGCAAGTGAGCCGCTCCATCAGTTTGGGGGCCTCACAAGGGGGACACAAGAGAGAAGCTGCCTGTATTCTTGGAGAGGACAGCCTGACCAAATCCAATTAAAAAGAGTCAAGGAGAACCACGTCTCACCTCTCCCTCGCTTCACTTCTGTCTTCTAGTTAGTCTCTCACCAGCATACGCGTGTGTGTCTGCAAACCTGGATCATAGCTAAATGAAGAAAGTCTGAAGTTTAAAATTCTGCTCGGTGGCGAGGAAACGTGGCTCTAGCCAAACAGTGATCCATAAGTGGGAAAAAAATACACTTCTTTAAAGGCTATCCACGGGTGGAACATGTGCAGCCACCACCTGCTCTGGGAGCAACGTTGAAAAAAAGGAATAACAGGGGTTTGTGACATATGAAAGGGCAGAGTGTATAAGAGGCAGGTGTGGAAGCCATAACATTATGAGGCTATCATCCGCTCTGGAGAAGAAAAAAAAGGAAGTAATTAAGGAATAAAGAGGGGAGCAGTCGGGGGAGATACAGCAGACTGCCTCTCTGTGGAATCGCTTATCACACACTGCAGCCTATTATAGAGACAAACTGATGTAAGCAACAGTAAATGGCTATTGGTAGGCTCTCTGCGTGAAAAACCCAGCCCCAGTCTCATAACTATACAATCCCAGTCTACCAGCATCATGCTGAAAATGCCCCGTCTTGTGTTACATTTCATACACAACTTTGCTTTTGCACTCTTTGATCCAGCGTCTCCAGCAAGACAACAGCTTTTAACATTTCTGGCTTCTGATCCCTACCACATGCAGTAATTCGCTTTTTAATGTCAATAAAACGTTCATCCCTAGTATGTATTCAATAAATAATACATCTCACTTCATCTATTATTTAACAACAAATACATAAATAAATAAAAGGAACTGCTTAATTTACCTGCAGACTTCCATTAGAGCAAAATATACATGGCATTTTAATTCTTAAACATGGCGGCACTGAACTCTCAAACGCACACGTATACACGCACAAGATTGCGCTTTCACTGTTTACAAGTTTGCTTTCTCATCTGATCAGGATGCACTGATCAGATCAACAGAATCTTCTCTTCCTGTTTCCATCATGCACAAGAGAGAGCTGAATTCTCAAATGACATCCACGGATTATCAGACAGGAAAGGGATGGGAACAGGAGGCTGTGACCTTCGGGGGTCATCTGCTGAGAGGCGACGAACCGCCTCCTCATTCGGCCGGTTATATGTTGCAGGAAAAAAGAAAGGGGAAAAAATTTCTGGCCCAGCGGCACATGCCAGAGCAACTATCCCAGCCATGTTAATAAATCCAAACCCAGAGGGACCGCAGTGGAGCCTTCAAATACAAATACACAGACAGAGTTTACTTGAATACCTGGGTTTTCTAGGAGCTAACAGCATTTTCCATTAGGCTTCATTTTCTAACTTCCTGCAGGCGTATTCACATGGAAGACACAAGTGATTTAAAGTGCGGACCAACAACTGCTGCACCTCCAGTCCAGAGAGCACAAGAATAACCTGTATGTTGCCTGTGCACGCGCATGCAATGAGGTTTTTCTTGAATTTCTTCCCTTGCTGATCAACAGTATCTAAGATAAAGGCAAAGGTATGAATTCTACAGCATTGCAAGGTCTAAAAACCACATCTATTCAATTTCAAGTTAGTCAAAGGATTAAAAATGTTTTAAACATTACACTCATATTACTCAGGCCTTTGTTGGGTAAGGAAGGCAGCAGCTAAGGGACCACTTAATGCACTGCAAAGCTCTTTGGAATATATTAAGTTAACTTGTGATCTCCCTCCAGAATTGGGACATGAAAGGTTTCCCCTATTGTAGCTTCTTGCATGCTTTTTCTCTTAAGTGCTTATCATGCAAGCAAATGGCTTTCAGTGTCTCTCCATCAATGGCAAACATTGGCAGTATTTTGTTTGACAGTGTGGCTAAAAAACTGCAGACAAGCAAGGACCTCATTAGAGTCGATGTTTACATTATGCCTTGATTTGTTCCTCCCATTGAGGCTTTTCTAAGAATGACTATCATTTTATTGGCTCGTAGCTGTCCAAGATAAACACCACTGTCCACCACCACCCACTATCTCTTGCTATAATCGTTCATTATATAAGATAGGAAAGACATATTACGGACAGCTTCCCCGAAGCCTTCCTCTCACTGTCGGAATGCTGGGGACGTTTAGTACATTAGGAGGAAAAGGTGGTGTTTTAATTCAGGACAATGCCCAATTTAAACTTTCCCAGTAGCTTTAAGATAGAATCTACATATTTTCCCACAAGACGTCGGGTAGATCCACACAATAGGCGCATACTATCCTGGGACAAACTGCTCTAATCATCCTTGTTCTCCATGCTGTTTTCCACTACCTTAAAAGTGAAGTATGTGTGAGGTGCATTGTGTTTAGGTCCCACAGATCGGCAGCAACAATCTTTGCTCTTCAGTTCAACTTTGCCTACCGACCGGAGCCTCATTGTTCTCCAGCATTTCCTAACCTCAGAGGAATTCCTCCTCCAGGAAATATGCTTTACAAGAGAAGGCACCAAGCCCAGTTACTCACAGAGACCACCCCCCTCTACCCTTCGCCCTCCTGCCAACATCTGCCCTGTGATCCGCTGTACCCTTTTCCCTCTCAACCCTTTAGCGATATCGTGCGTAAACATCTTCAAGGCCTCCGATGCCGCACAAACTGGGCACCTCCAACCTGACCTCGAGACATTTAGACTCTTGGCAGTGGAGTAAGAAAAAGACAAGTATGTGTTTGTGTGATCGGATGAAAGTCTTCAATGTGACCCTTTCTCCACAGGAGGGCTGTCTTTGATCATCCTGAGCGTTTCTGACAATGCCCTCCAGGATCTCCCAGAAGATAAAACCGTTGATAAGAGCGGATCTTTGTCTTCTTCTTATTCTCCTCCTATCTTTTTAATCATTATCACTCCACTAAACCAACTTAACTCACTATTAAGACTCCAGTCTGATGCTTCCAGCATGGCATTCCCAGCCAGAACAGAAAGCCCTTGTAGGGATCAGTCACCTCTGAAATCAATCCCAGTTCCAGCACTACAGGGGAGATAAAGAAGGGGGAGGCTACATTCCCCAACCCCCCATCTCCAGGACTGAGGACACATTCCCCTCATGTAATCACCTCCTCAATTTCTCCACTGATGTGCCACTTCTAAGAAAGGCTCCATCTCCTCTCTGGCTCCTCTGTCCTCCATTGGAAACATCTGGGCGGTGGCGGCGGTGGCGATGGAGGGGTCGGGATGTACACATTCATACATGTGGTCTGGGAAACTGCAGACCACAAAGTGCCCCCTCAACCTTTCTTCACAGCAAATTTCCCACCAAGCTGGGAATGCAAAAATATGGTGAAAGGCAAAAGGGCACAGGGCATCGCTTTAAAGTGTTCACCGCCAGGATTAACGTCCTACACGGCCACTTGGGCACATTAAAACACTCGATAAGCAGCAGTGCACAATGACGACTTTTCACAGCTTTTTGGTTTCAGCAAAATCGCCACATCCTCCTGTCTTTGAAGTCAGGCGTCACTTCATGTAATGCCATTAAGTTGACAGCCATGACTCTGCCGTGCAGAAACCAAAAGTGTTATGCTTTAGTGCAAACCTGGAGTTGTGCTGCCAGCTGAGTGCTAACTCCAGCGGTTTGCATTTGAGTCCACCTGTGCTGTCTTTGGCAGAACTCACTCCTGCTGGATTTAATAAGAAGCTGGCAAAGCCGGTGACTAAAATGCCCTCCTCTGTACTTCTTATGAAGTGTGTGGCAAATTGGGTAATTACTGGACTGAACAGATGCTGTAGAGGGCACAAAATAAAAAAAAATAAAGAAAATACACACTGAGTAGAGATACAGATGCCATTTAAACAAGTTTCCTAAATGAATTGCACTTCAGTGACTCTGAAGATGGCAAATAAGCTTGAAGGTAAAGCTGTACACAACATAGAATGATGTACCTAAAAGTCCTGGAAACATTTATTTCTTTGTCTTGGTTGACCTGCCATTTATCCTAATGGTTTATGAGGGCCAGACTAACCACTGTGAGCTTAGAGGAGCCCATGAGCAGACTCCGAAAAGGATTAAACATCACAGTGGCTGTGCAGGAACTAAAGCTGTGCCATGCCTCTTTGTGACTGCTCTTCCAATTTCACACTTGCATTTTCAAAGGTAAATGTCTCCATCAGTAGGATGGCGTCACACAGTATTACAGACAACTTTATGGCTCATGTTATGCTCACAGCGCAGCAGCATGCAGGGTTTGTACAGGAGAACGCGCAACACTTCTTGCCCTGCAGGCTGATGCACCGTGCATACTAAACAGGCTGGCTGGTTTGTGTTTATTGCGAGGCTTGTTTTGTTTTTCCCCGTTAAAGTATGCACTCTGAGGGTTCTCTGTTTAAAACCGTTCTCATCACTCACCGAGAGAAACTCGAGCGTCCCGACATAGTCCCGCTCAGTCTTTAAAAGTTCGTTTAGGACGCACACTCGCAACCGCAGCTGTTTCTCCAGGTCCTTCCCGCTTTCAGCTCTGTGCTCACTTCTGCCTTCCTCAGTCATTGTGAGTATATATGAAGTTATTTCCTTCAGGAGTTCACAGCTTCACATCACACGGCGAGTTTTAATGGCAGAAGTGTAAAGTTTGCAGCATGGTCAAAAACAAAAAAAGTCAAGGAGCAACCGGTGCCTGTGCTCTTAAATCCACAAAATGTAGGGAAAAGAGCGAAACGCAGTGTAAGAAGAAAAAAGAAGTTAAAATAAAAACTTTTAATAAAATAAAAGGTTTCTGAAAAGCAGCTTCCAACAAATTGTGTGACTGACCGTTGTACAACAACTGGACACCACTTAGTGCACCGAGTCCATGTGACTCCTTAAATCTTCATCCTAATCCAGCCTCCCAGCAGCTTTTTACACGGAGGACCAGTGTAAAGGCACCAGCAACACTGGTCCTCTTGGTGCTGGTTTCAAAATAAAACCACGGGCGTTGAGAGGCAGCTAAACGCCAGATCAGATAAAAATGACCTCACGGTCATGAAGATGCTCCAAAGTTGATCTAACTGCCAGCCAGAACTGCGGAAAGGATACTCACTGTACACCCCGGTGCTTGGTGTGACTCTTTCCGTGCTTTTAATTTGAAGGAACGCTTAGTATTTTGAAGCCATCTCCAGGTAACTTGACAATCCTTGAAGCATATAATCAAATACACTTCAGATATATGAGATCATGAATCTAAGCTACTAAAGTGCAATCTACGAGAAATCTGCATAATAGTGTATTTATATAAAAGGTGAAGGAACACACTTTTATTCCAGTGAAATTTACTGAGTGAAAAATAGTTTGAAACCCCTCTGCAACTTCATGCACCCCCTCTGATACTGCTGCAAATCAGTGGTCACTTCAGAATGTAACCATGCAATATATAATCATATATTATTATTTAAATTACTTTCATTTTTCTACTTGTGATACAGCTCAGTAGTTGTTTAATGGCATAATGAATTTCAGTCGTAACCCTTTGACTTGTATCATTAAGTTTTAAATGAGCTCATCACTACTATCTGTGAGCTAATAGAAAACGTATTGCACAGCCTGCGTACACCATCGGTTCTTTAAATCAGTGTTAGCTTTTGGTGACAGAAAGGACAGAGCTGTAAAGAGCAGCTACATGGGACACGATAGCCCTGCACACGCCATGTGTTTTAATGCATTTGCACATTTATTATTCTTTAAGCTTTCTGTTTGAGCACATTCAGTTTAAGATAAATGGTTTACACCCAGTCTGAAATATCCCTCAGCTCTTAACCTCTTTACACAGACTTGTCTAATTCTTGCCAGCTGACATGTAGGGCAACCAGCGGGCTCTGATATGTGCCTGTGTCCGGTCAGTTTCTCAGTGATGCTCCAGCTGTGACTGAGAATCTTGAGCTTTGTTTCATATTCTTTTAAACATTATTGCGTGCACGAATATGGCTCTGATATGGATTAAAAGATAAAAGGTGTCTTTTACTTTGAGGGTTTATGAGTGAGCTGTACAAGTGAAGAAGATATTTAGAATTTATCTGCCAAAATATAAAAAAACAACAGTATTGAATAACAACTCATGATTTAACAGGACAACAGACTACCGGACGAACCAATCAAAAGCCAGAGACCTCAGGGTTACTGGCCAAAGTCAGTCACCTGATCTCAGGGCGACTGAGCAGCATTACACTGAAGAGCAGACTAAAAGTGGCTATAGTGAAGGCCTCGGAGTCTCTGTGGATGTTTGTGACAGAGAATGAAATATGATGCGTAGATTCACACCTGAAATTTGGGCACACTAAGATACAAAACTGCAGGCAATGATAAAATATTAAGAAGGTGTGGAAACAAACAAAAAACAACACCAATAATAACAACAATAAAAAAAGATGTGAGTCTACAGAGAAAGACACGCTTCCCCTTTGCTTTCATTCTCACGGGGCTTTCTTGAGCGCAAATTGAAAGAAACACTTAGTTTCAGTGAAAGTGAGGCACAGGTGGCAAGAGAGGCTGACAGGAAATGTATTATCGTCTGTCTCTGGAATTCTCAAGGAGACAGTCCACAAACACTTAAATTACAGGCGTCCCAAACACCACACGAAGCTCTTCTCTCCAAAACATCGTTTCATCTGGAGCACAATCAATAATTGCGGTTGTAGTCAGGTTGTTACGCCTTGCGAACCATTCAACTCCCTAAATACATGTGCATGTGCATGTGCACACAATACATGTTTTATATGGGCAAAAGCAAACTAGAATGTTATCCAAGAAACAACAGCATCAAGTGCTCCTGTCAGATGTTTGTTAATATTTGAATGAAGAATTTCCTCTTGATTAAAGCTCATCTGGTTACATTACACTCAAGTTAAAAACATGGACCTAGAAAGATGCATAATCATATTTAATTAATCAGACTCTTTATAATTAGGTCAGAACTTCCTCCTACAGGCAGGTAAGATGTGTCACCCCCCCCCACCTCCCTGTTCGCTGCTAACACTAAATTCACTGAAAAAAGGCCTCTTGAGAAGCTGGTTAAGTGTCTTTATATTAAATTAGACACAGTCAGAGTCATTTTGTGCCTGGGCAAATATGAACGCGATCAACACTAAACCCAGCTTCTCTGCACCAGCTTCAAGGTCTTTTGAGAGGATTTTAGAGGAGCCATTTGCAACCTACAATAATGATTTAGGGATTAACATCTCAACAAGTAAGGATTCACTTAGCTCCCCTCTGTGGTCTATTTATAACCTTTCTTCTATATCTTTTTTTTTTCATGCATCTGCAAACCTAACCTGAAGAGTAGTCTGGAAAGTTTAGTGGCACACAATCACTGCAAGAGAAAAGGAATTTAACTGATGAAAATTCCCTTAATTTGTCAGGGCCAGAGGGAGTCTTCCTTTATCGAGCTGTTTTACGTCTCAATTACGGGTTAGTGTTAGTTTTGTGAGGTGAGTCGAGGACATGAAGCTTAAATCTTGGTATTTACTCTCCTCTGGTGCTCAAATGCGGTACTGCATGCATTCAGTGTGTTTCCAGATAAAGAAAGGATATCCTGCACTGTTTTCTTGTTGCCACCAGAGAGCAGTGTTGTGTTGTGTTTTGTTTTTTAAATGAATAATGATCCTGATAATAATCTAAAGACTTTTACCATTACACAGATTTAGATCATGGCTCATAATAAGGGGTGTATTTATTAGCAAAGTCCTTGAAATTCAGAGCGGGCATTGGTGCCAGACTGACACTGAATGTACTCGGTTCAGTTCTTAGTCTGAAAAAAGCCAAAAACCACTAGTAACAGACCAACTTAATTATGGTTTTATATGGGCCCTTTCAGCATAGGTACATTTCCAGACCATCTGATTTTATTACCCATGGCTTTAGCCTGTGGAATTACCTTCTATTATTTCTTATCCAGAGCTGCCGGTGCCTTGCTGAGTGCTGCCAGGAAGTGTTCTGTTCTTTCTATTGGAAAAGGAGGGTCAGACTGATACGAGGGCTGCTTTTGCTCTGAATATTTTCATCTAACACTGAGCACGAGTGTTGATAATACTGTTAATTGACTGATATTAACCTTTATTTCTACCCATTTCCTTCTAGTTCCCTTTCGTGGCAGCCAAAACTAACGCTTACATGTCCTCTGCAGAGGTGTCACTTTCCCTTTCTGCTCATATGATGGAAAACACAAAGAGACAGAGAAGATAATTAAAGTCAAGGCTGGCTGAATTTTGAAATCAGATTTTAAAACACTGGTTTGAGACCGGGCTGTAGGTGTGTGCGCATCTAGATGCAGCATTTTCTAATCAAATAAAATCTTTTTTTCTGGGAGAATTTTAATGCACTTATGCAGCCATGTGAAAAAGGACACATCCACAGGACTCTCTGCAGTCCTGTTTGAAAAGCTTTGCAGCTATATGGTCCAGATAAAAAGAAAGCACACCCTATTTCATTTTAGAAAATCATCTGGTCCTTACCAAAAACAACCTCAGATGAATCTCAGTGCGTTCATATTATTTCTGTATCACAAACCTAAGCCAAAAGCAGAAACAGTGCACTTCATGATTTAATAACTTGTAGTACCACTTCTTGCAGCAATAGCTTGAAGTAACTGTTTTCTGGATGACTTTCGGGCTCTCACATCGTTATGGAGGAATTTGTCTTTACAGCACTGCTTCAGTTCATTGAGGTTTACATGCATTTGTTTATGCGTAGGTCTGTTGCTGTCCTTCCACAGGATATCAGTCGGGTTAAGGTCTGGACTTTGACTGCGTCATTCCAACAACTTGATTCTTCTGTTGTCGATTTGCTGCTGTGCTTTGGATCATCGTTCTGCCGTATGACCCAATTTCAAGCATAATTTAGCTGTCAGACAGATGGCTTGACATTTGAATCATGAAAGTGGCACACAGAGGAGTTTGTGTGCGACTCAGTGACTCCATAGTGCCCAGGTCCTGTGGCTGTAAAACGAACCCAAATCATCACCCCTCCACCACCCTGCTTGATATGAATTGTTTTTGCTGATGTGCTGTGTTTGGTTTCTGCCAAATGTGGTGCTGTGCATTAACCATTTTCACTTTGGTCTCGTCTGTTGAGAGGACATTCTTCTTGTGGTCTTGTGGTCTCATCAGATCCCACTTTGCAAACCTAAGCTGTGCTGTCATGTTCTTTTTAGAGAAAGGAGACTTTCTCCTGGAAAACCTTCCAAACAAGCCACGCTTGTTCCCTCTGTACTGTGGCGAACTTTAACATTTAACATGCTAACTATGGCCCGTTCAATCCGACATGTAGCTCTTCAGGGTTTTTTGTTTCTTTGTTTGTTTGTTTTTAACAATTTTTCGAGCATTATACAGTCTGACCTCGGGGTGAATTTGCTGTGACATCCACTCCTGAGAAGACACCTGAATGCTGCTGAATCCAAACTGCCAAAACCTCTGCATTAACTGGTGACCAGTTAATCAAGTGCATTAGATTAGCAGCACCTGGATTCTACTCAGCCTCTTAATTTCTCTGAAAGCAGCAAAGCTTAGTGGAAAAAGTCCTGTGAAAACTTTCTGTTAAACTGTAAGATTAACAGTTTAGAAAAGGAAAACTAAACATTTACAAAGAGAAATAAAAGAATGTGTAAGCTACATGTTTGAGAATATAAATTCATGTCACAAAATACTCAAATTCCAGTTGTAGTGAGTCACAATCGCTGCATTACAATTGATTTCCACAAACTTTTAATGCAAGAAAAGGTAAAGATAAGTATAATAAAGTCTTGGCGTGTTGTTAACACAAGCCTACTTGTCTGTTAAAGTTCTTCAGTTCATGTTTCACCCAGCAAGGTGGCTGAACTGAAAAAAGTCATATTTTCTGAGCGTTATCACCAAAGTCCCCGTAGCTATTAATAAAAATCCAGTAATATGTAGTAATAAGATGCCGGGATAAAAAATGGTCAGTTTCCATCAGACATATAGAGCAGTATGTTTCATAGAATAACAAAGGAAGTAGCAGGATCTAAGATTTAGATTACAATCAAACGCCATGAAGGAATACCTTCTCACTCTATAAATTCTGTTGTTCCTTATATAAAGTGTTAAATCACCGAGAATAGTTTCTGAGCTTCCATTCATAAATTGGATTATTTCTGTATTTGTCTAGAATCTGGTGTGAAACACAGTTTAAGGTTTTTCGCTGACTCTGAATTACACCTTTAATATTAAGCAAGTTCAATCCCCAAGTGTTTGTAATAAATGTAAGTCACTGTCTGATGTCTGATGTGTGTGTGTGTGTGTGTATGTTCGTGTGTTTGAATCACATTTCCCAAGACACCATCAATCTGCCTTTCCCCACATTATTTATAAAGAAGGCAGACCTAAATAAATCTGAACACAAACTTTTGAGGAATCTCATGTTGCTTGCCAGCACGAAACAGTGCAGGAAAGCCGAAAAACAAAACAAAACAAAATGGAGAAACAAGATACGCTGAGCAAAAAACACAGAAAGGTAATTCGTAACGCTCTTGACAGCCTTTCCATTTCCATGCTGTGTAATGTAAGCAGACTTGACGGCTGTACCAACAAGCAGCACTCTGCAGAAATCCTCTTCCACTTTATTGACTCATCTCATATTCTCTAACCACTACACTCTTCTGCCAAGGTCTCCTGTAACGCACACTGATTTCTATTACTGTGAGCGAGTCTTTGTGCTTTGTAATCAAACAGATGGAGATCTGTGAGCTGCAGATGTCTGAGCAAAGATTAGTGCACGCTTCATCAATGCATTTCTCTCATCATGATGGATGATGTTCTTGCTTTTTGATCTGTAGAATGGGATCATTAATTAAAAGCAAGTCGTCATCACTGAGATGATGTTTTTGTGGTAAATTCTTCTTTCATTATGTAAGTGACAAATTTTTCTGGCTGTTAAATGCCCCACTTTGTGCTGCCTCTCAGTGTCTGCATCATCTTCAACCCCTGCTAACCTCTCTCTTTCATTTCTCCCTTTGGGGTCAAATGGTCAGAGATGTGCACTCACAGCTCTGCTCGGGGTCAGCTACCACCTTTCAGATCCCGCAGAGGCCCCGTGGTTTCACCAGACCCCCACTCAGCGCCACCAACCCGGCAGACTGCACGCCTATCAAAGGGTTCTTTCACGGCCCTCAGCACAGTTTCGGGACTCAGAGATGAAAATGGAGATTTACTGGCCCTGGATGCCATGCTAAGATTGTACAGCTGTAGACTTATGGCTCTGAAAAAGGAGCTTGAGCCTCCACCTTCAGTCAGACCACAGTGTAAAGGACTGCTACACACCCAGGTCTGTGTTCCTGAGTATTAAAAATAACACCAAATTGAGTGTTGGCAGTGCCCTCTGTACCAAACATGTCACGCTTAAATGACCAGCCAGTGTAACTGCCTTTACACACCAGTGTTTTCACTGTGCCTACAAATCCCTGAACATGATATACGTGGAAGGCAAAGCAAGCGTTTTATGAATAATACTCCTGTGTGCAGCTGTCATGGTGCTCAGGCACTTTCATGGATTTTATGTTATTTCTTTAAGAAAATGAAAATTTAAAAAGTAGCCCTGTCAGACAAACATCTTGCAAGGAAATTTTCCAGTAAAGAGCAGGATCTTTACACGGCATGGATATTCTGACCAAGTGCTCCTCACATGGAGTAAAGGCAAAAACCTCAGCTGTTAAAAAGAAGGTCAATCTCCATCTTGATTGAAAATATGTTGCAGCTGCAGAGCAACGTGTCATTTTCTGTTTTTTACTTCTGAAACATGTTGTTAGTACAAAATCATAGAATAGAATAGAATAGAATAGAATAGAATAGAATAGAATAGAATAGAATAGAATAGGCAAAAGTCAACAAAGTCCTACATGGTAGAGGTTTCAAAATAGATGTGCACGAGTCTGTGGATAAAAACAGGCACTATCTCAATAATAGCTAAAGTCAACACCTTTATAATGAGTATCCTAGGACTGATTTTTGAGTGATCGTGGCAGGATACAAAGTTAACAGCTTTGTGCAATTGTCTTGAGGCACCCCTATTTTTTCTCTCTCCAAGCATCCAGGCTCTTTGTAATGTTTTAAAGTGACCTTGAGCAGCAGTTCGTTGGGGTTTCTGAAAGTCTTTTTTTGTTACTCATTTTTCAGTCCAGTCCTTGTACCTGATCATTTTCAGAGGAAAGCTTTTTCTTCACTTTAGTGCTAACCTCTGAATCATTCAAGCATAAAAAGGCACCTAACTCAAGGGATAAACCAGTGTTGTGTCTACACATAGGACACAACTTAGCAAAGAACCTATTTTAAATGACATCATTCGGCACTCTGTTACCTCTCCAAAAACACATAATTTGTTCCCATTTTTTAGTTGAATCACTGAGAAGTTTAACACAGTTTGACAGACATAAAATGCTATTTATATGCCAACAAGGTGACTCTCAAAGCGCTATTAGCTTAAAAAATCAGCATATCCCAGCATGGTGTGCAGTGTCTCCTTAAAAATTTGAGGAAACTGGACAAAAGAAAAATTGGCAGAACTAAAATCCATCTATTCACGGTGGCTCAAGACGTCTGCATAGTAATGTATATATTGATGTTATTATATAAATTTAGGCACAGCAAAGAGCCTTTAAAACAGTAATTATCAACCTAGAGTTTGTAACAAGCCAAATCTGAGCTCTTGACTCCTGAAAATACCTTTATCTGAATGGTACAACTAAAACGATCCCATTTTAAGGTCTTAGTTTTCATGTTATTCATTTATATCTTCACTGCCTAAAGTGAGTGCACACTTTATTCCTCTGTGTGTGTGTGTGTGTGTGTGTGTGTGTGTGTGTGTGTGTGTGTGTAGCCAAATCTGTGAGGTGGGGGGGGGGGGGTGAAAAAGAGAAGGGTGTGTTATGGAGACTGTTGTAGAGTAATTGGTGTAGAACAGGTGGCGCGCTGTTGACACTGGAAAAAAAGTATGTGAAAAATGTGCTGCTGCCATGCAATCACAAAAGGAAAAGGCTGGCGGTTGACTTAGACATTTAATCACCGTGCTGGGTGATAGGTAGTGGATCAAAGGGAGGCACGAAAAAAGCCTAGAACAAGGAGAGTCATCAGAGGAATTCCTCCATGGTGGAGTCAGGCCAAGGCACTGACAGAAATGCTAGCTGGTTATTATGACACTGGCCTCAGAGTACAGAGATGTAAGTAAACAGGAAAGCAGAAGGTTTAGGATCTCAGAAGGTTCCTCGGGTCTGAATGAGAGTCCTCTCATGTTGTTTTCCGGATTCAGCATTTTCTTGTTCTTCTCCTGGCTCAGACTCCTCTTTTTCATACCAAGCTCCACCTAAAGGTGCACACTGTGGTACTGTAACAGGATTCTCACTACAGGGGATACAATTAATAGTATAAAAAAGATCAGAGCGCTGATGAAAATTACTTGTGAGAAGAGCATGTGTATTGTTTGTATGCGGATGAAGAAGACGGCAGTAGGATGTTTAATCGGCACCAAAAAAGCACCTGAGCTGAACACACTGGAAGAAAATTTCTCTTAAAGTTTAGAGGTGAATTCAATCAGAACTTTATGCATCACTTAAAAATTAAAACATATATAAATCTCCTTAAAAAAATAACCTGAGGCCGACGCGGGTTAACGGCTGGCATTAAAGCTCATTATCCTCTCAGAGCACATTACGCACCGGAGAGGGATCCAGTTACCGGCTTCGCCCACACCGGAGCCACGCGATTCAGGTCCTCCTCATTTTAAAAAGAGCTGCTACCCTGCAATTCCCTCCAGAGCTTCAAAGAGTTGATAAAGTGTCTCTCGTGTCAGTGGACTGACTTTTTGCACCTTTTTCGTCAGTGGAAGAACTGAACGAGAGTGCACGCCAATACGCGACTTTGCCAAACTGCTGCTGCTGTTGCTGATGGTGGTGGGCTGAACCGAGAATCATCAACTTTCCATTTTTGTTTTAGTTTATTTGCATCCTTCAGAGTGTCTCCGTCTTTGATCAGAAATGTCACCGGACCACATGGGAGCATTTCGCGCATCGGTTTTACTGACTTGGGTGATAATCTGCAATAACGTGCTGTGTCCCGTCCTCGGCTATCTCTACAACAACCGCTACGCAGGGTGAGTGAAATGCCCCCCCATTCATTTCTGAGGCTACTGGGATTCCCATTCACGTAAACACTGAGAGGGAGACAGAAGTGTTTAGAGTGAAGGAAAGGCGCACTTTGACAAGTCGTCTGCAGACACTACCATTTATCTTATGAGAGACTGAACAAAGACAGCCTTTGTGCTCGCCATCTCCACAATCCATGTTTCCCGTTTGAGACATAATACCATGTTTAAGTTTGCTCTAAATTTTTCCCAGAGTGTTCTTGTTGACTGATGGCATTTGTATAAGACCGTGTCTGTTGTGTCCAGATTACTCAAAATACAGCACAGATGACAGTGGGGATTCTTGAAGCTGCACTGGCTTCCAGCGCAATGTTTTTCTAGTACTAATGCTATGCAGTGGGTTTTTTTTTTTTAAATCAAAGGTCTTGGTTTATCAGTCTGTCTGCAGGTTCATGTGACTGAATGCAGGCAAAGCACCCCATCGCCTAAATTACTAAAATCACTGTTTGACCCCAGATTAAAAATTTGGGGGGCACCTGGACAACGAGATATTTCCTCTAGGGTTTATGTTTTGGTATCATATAGAAAAGGGAGGTTATCACAACTGGAAGCCTCCTCTTCCAAACTTTTCATTTAATATCATGTAATTCATCAACAGAGCATTATCAGACACTGAAATTTGGATTCTCCAAATGGAGGAAGGCTCAGAGTAGTTTGTTTAAATATAAAATACTACTGAGAGCTTTTCGGTTTAAGGGCCTGAGCGTCTTAAAAACAAATTGCTTCCATCCCAGAAAGGGTTCTGCTGTGAGAATCAACAGACTGACAACTTAAGGACAGCTTTAGCCCCGTAGCTGGTAGAAACAAAGCAAAATGTCTTTGCCAGTCCAGCTTTGTAACAAAAACAGGCTGTCAGCTTTGAGAATCATTAAAACATGAAGGAATGATTTGGCCTAAAAAGCATTGGGATGCTAAAGGCTGTCTTTGTTTACGCCATGCTTATATTACTGTACCAAAGTCCTGTGAACCTTCTTCTAAACGCATGTTACTCTGATGTTTCAGGAACTGTGTTTCAGTATGTCTTCTGTCATTGCTCTTTTCGTGGAAACAGGCTGGGTTTCTTTTTTTTTTTAGCAGCGTGAAATGGGGCAGTCACTCATGTGGGACACCCAGACGCCTTTGTTGCTCAGACCTTTAGAATGGCCTACTGCCACCTTTGTTTAGGGGGGGGGCCCAACTTCCTGTGTGACAAACCATTAAAAGACTTTTGAAAGAAGTGAAAGACGAAGATGCTCAAAGAGAAGGTGGAAAAGTGGGAAAACCAGGCAAACAGACAGGTTTCTCTGCAGATAAAATAAAGCCTATCGTAAAGAGAATGTAATGAAAATACTGCCGGCATGTTAACTGTAAGGTAAAGTGAAGACGCTAAGATCTGCAGATTTAATAGCAACATGATGTAAGATTCACATTGAGGAAAAAGAGAGCCTTTGTTTTGCTGCCAGGCATAAAAACGTGGTTTGCAGACTGGATTAGGAGCACTCACAGGGTTCGCGGGGTTACAGTTTTTTATTCCATTATCTGTGAACATGTCAAGAATTGTATGGGGGTGTAATGATTGCTGTCTCGGTGGTGTAATTTTTAACTTTTTTGCAGTCAAATGTATTCTTGTTTCTTAAGTTCACTCAGGTTTTGCTTTAAATCTCATTGAGTCCATTAATTCTAGTAAGATAAATCTCATTGTTAAATATCTATCTGTAGTTTTATCTGTGTGGATTTATCTAAAATTACACAACTGGAAAAAGGGTTTAACTATATTTTTAAAAGTAGGCAAATGCATTAAACTAATTGCTACTTCTAATTTAGAAACAAAAGATCATTATACTATGCTTAAATGGTAAATACATGACATCAGTCCATATTTACAAGATGTACTGATTTGCAGTATGAAAATGTGAAGCAGCTGCCGCTGCTACTGTATGAGAGCTGCCAGGGACTCGTTCCAGGTGCAACCTGCAGAGCTGGAAACGATGAAATATAATCCTTTAATGACACCTCAGACAGATTGTTTGGCTGGGGTCTGATCCTTGTCATCTATACTGAAAAAGGACCCACCCATTTCCCCCCATCTACAATCTATGCTGCTTTAAGAAGTGTCCTCTTCTATTGGCACAAAAGCCAGTTTCATTACCTGACACAATGGCCCAGATGTTTTTTAAATGATGTGTTTTTTCCAAAACGAAAAAAATGGATCAAAGACCTGTTACAGAGCCATAAAAAAAACTTTAGGATACTTAAAAAAAAGTGCTTACAAAAGCTTTTCTCTTCACAGTGATCAGGTCTTCAAGATCACGCCAAGTAATGATGAGGAGGTCCGGACCCTAAGAGAAATTCTCGGACACATGAAGGTTGGCACTTTATTTTGTTTCATGTACACCTTTTATATCCATTCCTAGGTGCTATATATTTATGTGATGTGATACTTTTAGCATGTTAAAAGTTTAATATCTGTTATTATTCAGCCCACATGAATGTCTGACAGCTGAACATCGGCCACAGACAAGCAGTTAGCCCCGATGCCGGTGGGATGGTGGGCCGACAAGGCGATGTGACACTTTCAATGAGGCAGAAAGCAATCGAGTGTGTTCATCTGTCACAGTCAGGACACATTTGCAATCTGAGAGACTGAGATACTGTCAGCGAGACACTCGGCAATCATTTTTAATATGAAACACCAAAAGAAAATTGGATGAAATACAAAGGAGTTTGTCATATTGGGTCAAACGCCTGGATGTCTCACAACTTAAGAACTAAATGAACATGTGTTTCAAAGATACTGAAATTACAGAGGGGAACCCCCGCAGGACACAACAGCCCTTGCTTCTTTTCCCATATTCATTTGGAAGTAATTACCCCAGCCAACAGCATGGCCTTCATTATACATTGTTTTAGTTTGCTAATGCAAAGCTAAATTGTTTGCAAATTCATAATTCATATCAGGACTCTCTATTTTGTAAGATTAAGACTTACAAAGAGAAATCCAGTGATCCAGTCATCCTCTGTGAGCAGGAACACAAAGCGGATCTATTATCCTTTTCCTTATTTTCTGGAATATATGGCATATGGCTTGTTAGAATGGTGGAGCTTCATATTAAATATGGTTTCAAATAATGAGGTCAAAGTATTTGTAAGTAATATGTGAGCCAAATGCTCAGTTTAACCAGTTTTCTCTTCTGTCTCTCGCTGATGTCAGTGAGAGTGGGTGTCGTTAATACGGCCATCCTCGGGCACAGTTGGTGAGAGATTAGAAGAAAGTTCGTTTACAGCGAGAAGGCAGGGAGCTTGTTTCAGACAGTGGATCAACTGCATCAAGGTCCAGGATCTCTAACAGAGTCAAAGGTGGCAAATGTGGAGTTGGGAAGGAATAATAACACTTTGTCCCTTCTAACAGCTCTCAAAAGGTCAAAAATACACTTAAATTTAAGACTAAAAACGGGAGACTGGGTGCACCTTTTTCCCATGGCTAATTATGTTCATATATTCATAGATGTACAATCTGAGGGTTATTTTGTTTGACAGGTTTGCTATTACAGAATAATTACCTTGAAAGTCTGCTTGTAGAAATAATAACTGTAGAGTTCATTTAAAAAAATTGAGCCTTGGTGGTTCTAAAATCCTGGTTTTCAGACAGTGTGGTCAGTTTTAGCTTTCTTTGATATACCATTCACCGCAAGTGGTCCAGGAACGCCAGGCCAGTACGGCCCAAAACAGAAAAAGGATTGAAGAGAGACAAAAAAAACCAGAGAAGTACTTAGTAAATGCTTTTTGATTTGTAGGGAGCGACACTAAGAGAGAGCCAGGCTCCTGGTCGGGCCTCAGTTTTCTGTATGAATGGGCAGTGGACAGGGTGCTTCAAGGCCACCCAACCAAAGCAGCAGCAGCCACTGTTTGGACAGCTGTGGACATGTGTTTTCAGTAGCTTGTTCACACTGCCATGCCTCCAGTGTCAAGTCAAACTTTTCATTTTCAGGGTAGGCATGAGGTCGAATACACTTCAGGGTGCAGGTGAGTCAAAAATCGGACGCATCACAGACAAAATAGCATCATTTTTTAGAGATCTCCTTTTACCTGGGCTCCTCATTTTGGAAAAAGCTCGGCAGTGTCTTCAACTAAGGATTTCTTTCCTCCCTAAAATGTTAAAAAAACAAAACAAACATATATAGAAAAAAAAGTCAAGAACAAGCTCTTAAAGTTAATACTCTCATCTTGCTTTTTTCCTCTGACCAACTATTTAAAGCTCGAGAACATTTAGTTTATTTGTACATAAGAAAAAGCCGGAAACCCTTTAGAGCTGAGGAGATGGAAATGGGTATTACACTTATGATAGCTTTGCATGAAAACACGGGCTTTACGTGGTTACTGATAGCTTTCCTTTCAAACAGCGGATAGAGTAAACCGCTAACAGTTCCAGCTGTAACAGCCGAGACTAAACTGAGATAAACAGAAACATTCAGGGCCTTGATGGGAGCTACAAAAAAGAATTAGCTTCGGTTTCTTTTGGGGCTCATGTTAGATTTGTTTGAGACATCCACAGGCTAATATGAAACTGATATTCCTGTCATATTGAAATCATTTTATATGTTTGTAGAGAACTTTCAGCGTTTTCCTATAGATGACATCATCATAAGTGGAAAATCTCTTTTCCACAGCAGGAGAGACAGTCTTTGTTAACAGGCTGTTGCTGAATTTGAGGATAAAACTGTCACAATCCATGTGGGCCTTACAGGTTTTCAGAATAAATATTGATTGCTCCAGGTATGACTGACCTCCAAACAGATTTAATGCATTTAAGATGCTATAGCTTGTCTAATTCAGCTTAGACAGCCCCGTTAGCATTGTTGGCATTCTTATATTAAATCTACCTTGGCCAACTTGATTTCATTTACTTGATTTCACCTCATCTGGCCTAAGGGGAGCCAGCTCCATTTTTATTGAACCGTAACTTTTTCTTTCTTGTTCTGCCCGTGTCTGTCCTACATCAACCAAAACAAAACAAATCCAATTTATAGCTACGCTGCAAATAAACAATCAAGAGATAAAAGATTTATAAGGCAGACGAAGAATGCCTCTTTGAGGCACATAAATACAGCTATAAAATGTTAACTTAAGGAATTGTATTATCTGATCAGGGACATTTGAGTGCCTTCTGGCATATGTGTTTTGGATTTGTTTTGCTAAAAGACGAGCGGTGCTGAAACATTTGGGGTACTTAACCATTTGGAAACACCATAAAAGTGCAGGAATAGAGAGGGGTTCGCACTCAGGGGCACCATGCATTCCAGCTGAGGGTATTTGACCCTTCTGGCTCTAAACGTAGTTAAATTATTCTGGTATGCATTCTGTAAAGCATTAAACCAATTGACACATTAACAAGCATGTGCATGTTTTGCCGCCATGCAGAAAATGAAAGCCAGCTGAGGGCGTACACATCTACAAACATAGAAACAGCAATCTCTTTACAGTGACTACAGTGCTTTTACTGGTAGATCAGTTGCTTCCTGTTTGTTTTAAATCCTTTTAAATTCTCGTCTTCTCCGCTTTTTTCCACAGTTTTACTGCTATAGTTACTATGTGGTTTATTATTTGTTTATTTGGTTGGCAAGGATATCTGGCTGTTAGGACTCTGGCTATCACATCGTGATAAGTACTGAAAGACCTTGTTATCAAAGATATTTGAGGTCATATAGTAGAGGAGAAAGCCAAGTGAGGTTTATTTACTCTGGATTGTGCATCGGTTTTTGCTCCATTGAATCATTCCCCAAATTTGCTTGAACACGGAAGTAGGAATGGTCCCCTGTTTGGGTCTTAATAAAACTGTGTGCGTGCTTGCATTTGATAGAAAGTGTTTAAAGGTGTAGAATAAAGTATGAATGAGTGAATATGGTTTGTAGTAAAGTGCTTTGAATGATTAGTTAGGTTAGAAGAGCACAATATTATGAAGCCTGAATGCGGTCCAATATATTGATTGATTAGTTTGTCCAGCACGTGTTTGGAACACCACAAACACAACAACTAGCTGATCGTCCTGAGCATAAATGAGTAATCCACGAGTAGTTGGGAAAATAGAACAAGATTATTTTAAAATTGCATTGTCATAGTATCTCAGTAAGGACTCATAAATATTTACACACAACAAATGTCAGGAAAATCTGTTTATGTTATGAGTATAACCCCTGACATATTCGACCTTTTAATCACCAAATATCAGCACTGGTATTGGTCTTAAAAATCCTAAAGCTCTGCTGTGTAAGTGCAAGTCCAGTTTCTAGTGAGTCTCTTTGGGTAGACGGCATAACACACACACAAACTAAAAAATGTTTGTTTTTATCAAAGAAATTAAATTAATCCCATTAAAGTTGGGTGATAATAACCGTGATAGCTGGCATACAGTACGCTCAACTATAGCGACCGGTCAGCTAACAGAGTTTGTTCACTCTTTAGCACTCCTGGCACCTTTCATGGGAAAGTTTCTATCGATAAGCAGGAAAATTTCATGAATTAAATTTGATACTTTTTAAGATAAAACTGCCGTTTCAGTGAGGCTGCTTTTGCCCAAGAACACTTTCACAGTGTAAGAACTTTTACATTACTGCTGGGTGTTTCTGTCACTGTAACCCTAATATGTTCACTGTGTTCCATTAGGTGGATTTCTGGCAGCCCAACAGTGCTTCTCTAATCTGTCACAATGCCACAGTGGATGTCCACGTGAAACGTAACGACACGCAAGGTTTACACGCACGCTTAAAGCGGGAAAATATTGATTATCAGTAAGTATAAAAGCATGGACACTCATATTTACTCTCATGCATGCACCCTTTGACACATCTGTTATCCAAAGGTTGTTTACTCAGCTTTCTCATAACAGAATATGTGATTTGCACATGCAGAATAGACCATATTTTGCACGCAAAGGCCCTCATATTTCCACAAAGCTGGGACACACACACACACACACGTACATCAGAGACACTCTATCAATCTGCTCCAAAAAGCAACGCTTTCATCTCTCGACACCATCCCTCATCAAAATTAGCGCTGAAATGATGGAGTTTTATCAAAGCAGCCACAGCTAGAAAAAATTCCATTGTCATCTCAGTCCTTGGGGAGGAATTGAAGCGCAGAGGAGGATTTTTTTTTTCCACTGTCTGTTGACTGATTGAGGATTTTTCACAAAATGGTTTACGCGGCGGGGGGGACAGGCTTTGGTGGGTGGTTAGGGGTTTCATTTTGTTCATCTCAGTATATTCACAGGATAATGACCCAATTTTTAGCATCATTAAAGGAGTTGTGCATAGAAACTGTTATAGAAGGACGTTATGAGGAAATGTATTTTAGTACGTACCTGCTATAAAAAATGCTTTGAAAAAGATCACATGATATGCTTAAGACTCAGGTGGGAGGTGAAGAAGGATCGTATGTGTACAGGTAATGATGCTTATACAGTGGGGCAAAAAAGTATTTAGTCAGCCACCGATTGTGCAAGTTCCCCCACTTAAAATGATGACAGAGGTCAGTAATTTGCACCAGAGGTACA
>NW_005187408.1:4571234-4574738 GCF_000239375.1 Pundamilia nyererei
AATCATTTGAAAAGAAGCACAGAGTCACTTGAGACATGTACTAAAGCATTTGCAATTTGATAAAACCAATGAGAAATGACATTCTGTTGTGAACAATTGCAAGGTGGTTTGGAGATTTGTCCATGTTATTTTGAGAATGTCATCTCAGTTTCAAGAAATGAGCCAAACCAATCGAGAAAAACTGTAATGCAGTGCTGCCTGCGAACCTGATGAGAGCGGAGTTAGCTCGGGCTTAGCGGGGAATTAGCTCAAATGGTAGAGCGCTCGCTTAGCATGCGAGAGGTAGCGGGATCGATGCCCGCATTCTCCAGTATCATTTTGGGGTGGCTGTAGCTCAGGAGGTCGAGCAGGTCATCTATTGATCGGACCCCAAATATTCTTGGGCAAGATATTTAACCAGAGTTTCTCTCCAATTCAGCCATCGCAGAGTGAATGGTAGTTAGTAAGCACTTAAAAGCAGAGAGGACCGTGCTTGGGTGAATGTGGCATGTTGTATATAGAGCGCTTTGAGTACTCCAGGAGAATAAAAATGCGCTATATAACTATCAGTCCATTTACCATGTCATTTTTGGCTTTGTCCTTTACGCACAGATTTCTCCAAAATATATGATAATAATTTATCATCAACTGTAGATGATGAGATATTCACAGAGATATTCACTTGTGAGAAACTGCCTCTCTAAGATGGTCTTTTTGTCATATTAACGATGCTTTGATAATTAATAGTTTCAAAATGTCCCTTCACTTGTTTCTTTTTAGCACCGCTGGTTTTGACTGCCTTTTGTTTCCCCCACCAGTCCAACTGTTTTGAGACCTGTTGCTGCCATCAAATTAAAATTATCTTTCTTTTTTTTTTTTTATTAAAATTGCATTTTATCAATATAATATTTTGTATTTTTTCTGTGTTCTATTGTGAATAAATGTTGGTTTATAAGATTTACAAAGCATTCTGTTTACATGGCATTCCAACATTTTTGAAATTGGGGCTTCTAAACTTTTGAGCTGAGCTCACGAGTTCTTTCCTGAACTTCTCCCATTTTACAGAATTGCAATCTCTAAATCCCAGCCTCCTATTTGGACTGAATTTGGATGGAAATTTAAAGTGTAGTGACTCATCACTTACAGAAAAATGCTCCCCAGTGCTTCCTGATATGAATCTCCACACATTAGCTGCACAATGAGACGTAGGGCAGCTCTGTTTCTGTATTCTTTAGATTACATTACTTATGTTTCCCTTTGGCTAGTTCACACCCTGCTCTATCTTTGTATTAACTGTCTAATAAACCATACACCATACAGTCAGAGTACCAAATGTGCCGATGGGAAACATGCTACAGTGGTTATAATGTGTACCATGTTTGTCTGCTTCACTCTCTTTCATTCACGCAGGGTATTTATCTCCAATCTACAGAAGGAAATTGAAAAGCAGACGGGATATCGCTCCTCTCGCAAGCGGAGGTCAGAGGCTCAGTATGACTACGAGGTTTACCACTCTCTGGAAGAGGTAGACATGAAGCCCAACATCTACCTACCTATCTCTCATTCCCCTCTGCTCTCTAATCTATTGCACCCACAAGGTAAACAGAAAACCTCTCTAAGGGTGCTTTCTCTCAATTACACAGTTCCACATGTGTCTTTCCCACGGCCTCGCGCTTTCACACACCGAGACGTGCGCTCCACTTCAGACACTTCACAGCTTTAGAGTGTTTATTTTCCCAGGTTGATCAGGCTCCTGGTTTGCAAATCTTTCAAGCCCTATGAAACAGCATAGCTCAGAGGACAAATCTTTTGTCCTTTGAGCTTTCATCCTCTCCCTCAATGTACAACACACGTTTACAAAGCACACAGATGTGCAATAATGCATAGTAATTACTTCTGAAAATTATGTAAACAAGTCTTTTAAGATCCACTTCCCTGCATCATTTCCTGTCCCTCAGATCCAGAGCTGGATGTTTATGATGAACACAACCCACCCCAATCTGGTTGACGTGTTCTCTGTTGGGAAGTCATATGAAGGAAGACCGCTTTATGTGCTTCAGGTAGGAGAGGAGGCACATTAAAACTAAGAAACACACTGTCTTGTCCTAATCTAAAGCTAAAAATGCTTGTGTCCCGTCAGCTAGGAAAGAAACGTCGTCTCCAGAAGAAAGCTGTGTGGATCGACTGTGGTGTTCACGCCAGAGAGTGGATAGGACCTGCATTCTGCCAGTGGTTTGTTAAAGAGGTGCTTATAAAGTCTGCAGATTGCTTTTAATTTTTACAATTTTCTTTCTTTGATGTATGCGCGAAAAATGCCTCGACAGGAACACAATGTATATCCCGCTGATTGCCTGCTGTAGATCATCATTCAGGCTATCTGTGACATATGGTCTGTTCATCAAAGCGCCAACATCTGTTCACTTGTCATTTACAGCTATCCAAATACTTAAGAAAATACTTTACAGCTAAAATGCTGGAAATAACACAGGCATTTACGCAAGTTCCTTTGCACCCTTAAAGTCTCCGTGCTCTCTGAAGTGAGGACGGTACCAGACCAGAGCCAGACATTAACTGCAAGAACATTTAATGGCTCATTTTATAATGCTTAAATGCCAGATGAGTGGGATTTTCAACACGGTCCAGCACAATAAGTGCCAGAAAGTAAAGAAAATTAAAGGAAAATCTGTTATCTGTAAAGCTAGGGCGCTGACTTCAAGTGAATTCCAAAGGATTGTTTTGGGTGTTTTTTTGAGTGTTTTTTGAATGTTACCTGTGAGGTGCATTAAAACCAGCTGTTTTAAAATCCTCTTATTTTGAGGTGTAAATAACTGCTTAAACATCAGCTAGTAAAAAGTGTATTACACTGAGCCTGTCCGTTCACAGAACAATGATTTGTTGCACTGACATTCTCCGGTATGATGGTTCAGTTCAAATTTCTAGAAAGGCAAAAGTCAAATACATGACTGTTTGGACTCATGGACTCATGATGAACGGAAATACAAATGTGCTGTGGTGTAGTGACAGAGGTAGGCCACTGGAGGTCAGGGTGCCATCTTTGTTCAAGCCTTAAGCACATTAACCTTGGCCTTAGTCTGGTTAAAAGGCAGGTATAAGCAGCATTAGCCCAGTGCCCAGGTCTCATAGCTCCAATCCTCTTATGCTGTCAGACTCAGTTGTTTGAATGCACAATAGATAATGAGCCTGAATACAATATAAAAAGGATACACTGCTCAGAAATAATTAAAGGAACACTTGATCATCACAGTGTAACATAAAGTCATTTAAATTTCAGGGATATCAATCTATGCAGAAACCTTTGTGAATCAATTTCAGTTGCTTTCATGCAAATGAAAGTGACAACAAGTGCACCGGAGAGGCAAAAACAAAGACCACCCCCCAAAAAGAGAACAAGTTTGCAGGTGGTGGTCACAGACAGGCAAACACAGACAAATTGAGGCATCTCTAAGATGTGCTCACTGTGAGGCCGCTCTGGCAAATGCCAATCAAGCATCCTTATAAGTTTCA
>NW_005187408.1:4576444-4619236 GCF_000239375.1 Pundamilia nyererei
GGCTGGAGCCTTGTGTTGAGTGTGTATTGGATGCTGTTGTTGGGGGTGGGGGGGAGTGAGCAGGGTGAATAGAGGAGGTGTGAAGTGTCTGAGGTGTCAGAGGTGGAACAGCAGCAGTGGGGGTGGGTGAGTCTGCAGCCGATGTTGCAGACATGCATGTGGAAGTCATTTTGTGAGGCATTGGCAGTGCTCCTCTCGGCCCAAAGGAGCAATTACTAATCCTGATGCCCTTCCACCGCCCTGTCCAGCTCTCCCGGTATCTTCTCCACATTGAGACTGTGCTGGGAGACACAGCAAATGCTCTTGTGATGGCATGTATGAACGTTTTGCCCTGAGAGAGCTGGGCTATCAGTGCAACCACAAGGGGCTGCAAGTACATGCCTCTTCAGTTGAGTATGTTTTATAATTACACTGGACTTACATTATATTATCATTACAGGCTATCAACTCATACCAATATGACTCTGTGATGACAAGACTACTGAACCAGCTCAACTTCTACATCATGCCTGTCTTTAATGTGGATGGCTATCGTTTCAGCTGGATTACGGTACTGTAGGCTTTTCTGCTGATCTTTCTATATGTACGTTTTTGAGAGGAAGCTTTTCTTAGAGGGGAAGCACATTTTACATATACATTTTATTGCATTTTTTTGGATTGCTTGCTAAAACCAAGGCAAAGAAAGGAAGCTGGAAGCTTGTTTTTTTCCACCTACAGATTGTAGAATAATTTTAAAGAAAGAAAAAAATGTCTACATATAAACAGGAGAAATAATAATGCAGTTTATGTTATTACATGATATTACATGTTATTATGCTGCTTAATTTATGTTTAATTGTCTATATTTTTTGCTGCATGCAGGAAGAATGAACCTGTTGTTCAGATGTGTTTTACTGACAGTGGACAAGAACGTGTTTTTTTTTTGTTTTGTTTTTTGCCTGCAGGATCGGTTCTGGAGAAAGACACGGTCCAAAAATCACAAGTTCCACTGCAGGGGAGTGGACGCTAACAGAAACTGGAAAGTAAAATGGTGTGGTAGGTAAAATAACACCTGACAAATCTGACTAAGAGTATATATGTGCCCCTATGTGCGTAGGAACAACTACATCCATTTGTTCTCATTTATTCTCTAGAGAGTGAGGACATAGGCTGAAAATAGAATAAAGTTTTTTTGTGATACATCTAAGCACACAGGAGTGGAAGATTTCTTTATACCTCATGAAGAACATCTCTTCAAGGGAACGCTCGGTCATGAATTCACAGCATTTAGAGTTCTGGCATATGACAGTTTGAGAATATGTGCAAAATAAAAGTCTGGAAATGGTGTGAGAAATATACCATAATTAAATGAATTATAGTCTATTTGATTAGTCAGTAATGGACTGCTGTAAAAAGGCATGAAGCAGGACAGAGTGAGCCCAAAGATAGCATTCAGTCTGACTGAAATTCATGGTTTTTCATTTGCCTCTGCTATTTATAGATATATTTAAGAAGGACTTTCAAGTGTAAATGTACTTCATGATAATTGAGCCTTAGAAAAAGTATCCCTGAAATAAACTTTGAAATATGTCTTTTTTTCTCCCATAATTTCTAAAGTAACAAACACATTTCAGACTAATACTAGTCACCTTAGAAGCCCTTTTTACTTCGTAGTTTTAAAAATACGGCTTTAATTAAAACCAGCATGTGTTCAGATGCTTTTCTCTTTACTTTTTTGGGTCAAGGTGAGTGAAACAAGGTTGTCTGCAAAGGATTATAATGTGATCATATTTCAGTCTGTGTCTTTATTAGTTCCCCTTCACGCTGGCATTTGGTTTTCTAGACTTTTCCAGTCTTACTGACCACTCAAAGAGCTTTACACAACAAACCCCATTCATCCATTTACACACATTCACACAGCACTTTATTCTGTGCTCTTAATGCTCTCTAAAGCTCTTTTTTCCCCTCTCACATGGCCACACGTGTGGCCGATTTAGAATCACCTATCCACCAAACACACTTATCTTTGAACTGTGGGAGGAACGCACACACGCTCCACGCAGAAACGCCGCAGGAAAGTTTGTGCCAACAATGCGAACTACTGCTCTACTTCCATTTCTTTACACTTACTGCTTGGTCACTGTTGCTGGATTAAGGATGCCACTTAAAGCATCCTGTATGGTTAGAAGATATGATGACGTGGTTTCATCCTTTATCCCTTTGCTTCCCCAGATGAAGGTGCCTCTTCTCATCCGTGCGATGACACGTATTGCGGTCCCTTCCCCGAATCTGAACCTGAAGTCAAAGCTGTCGCTAAGTTCCTGCGCAAGCACAAGAAACGCGTGGAAGCATACATATCCATTCATGCCTATGCACAAATGCTGCTTTACCCATATTCCTACAAGTATGCCACAATCCCCAACTTCAACTGTGTGGTAAGATATCTATTGCTTAACACTCAGTGAGTTTTATTTTTTTAATTAATCTGAGAGAGCTGCTTAGTACAGATCCTTTGATAGTGTTAAAGAAATGCAGTATGTGAGATGAGCAGGCCTTCTGCTTTCATGCATCCAGGAGTCAGCAGCTCACAATGCAGTGACAGCATTGTACTCTGCCTATGGCGTGAAGTACAGATACGGACCTGCCTCCACAACTCTGTGTGAGTTCCTCGAATCCTTCTAATATTGCGCTCTGGCAATGGAAATGAGCTGTTATTCATTTTAAACTTAGGAGAAAAATGCCAGTTTTCTAATATACAAGATCAATTCAGAGTTGCCTTGAATGTTGCTCTAGAGAGGAGCGATATCTAAACGCTCACCTGCAGCAACAGAAATGGAACGCTTTAAAATCAAAGCTACTTAACTTAAGGTATTCCTGTTTTAAGCTTTCCTTACCCTTGTCTATTTTGCACTTCCTTGCAGACGTCAGCTCAGGAAGCTCTATCGACTGGGCATACAGGAACGGGATCCCCTACGCATTTGCATTTGAGTTGAGGGATACGGGATATTTTGGTTTCCTTCTACCCGAATCCCTAATAAGGCCAACCTGCACTGAGACTATGAGAGCCGTGAAAGCCATCGCATCAGGAGTGCTGAAGAAGTGCAAGACAGATAGGGAGAAATTTCCATATATATGACCACACCCTCCAACTTACCTATCTTAGCACCTAATATTTTCCTGAGATTTCATATTCCGCTCAGATGTTATCAAGCGAAGAACCGACAAAGATCCTCAGAGCGTGAATTTGAATTTGTCGTTCATCTTATTCTCCTTTTTCTGATAACAGCTGATGGTGATGTATTTTTGTGTGCAAACAAACCAAACACTAAAAAACACTTGAACCCTACAGGATCTTTTAAGTAATGCATCTTTTTTAAAAAAGTTTATTTTTTACAGTGAATAGTGGTCATGCGATCACTCATTATGCTACAGCAGCACTTTTATGGTAAAGATAAAGCTAATATTTTTTATGTCTTCTAAAATGTGCTTTATTAAATACAAGTTTAAAAAGAACAATATCTTTAAGCCTGTTTCTATTCTGGTTGTTTTTTTTTATTCTAGGAAATATTCTTACCAAGTGCCACTCTAGATTTTCATAAAATGCGTAAAAACCTTTATTACTAATAATAAATATGCTCAGAGTGGTAAATTTCAGTGTAGATCTTTTTTCTCTCTTTCATTTGGTTCAGACTAACATTTAGAAAGAATGACCTGTGACCTCAGCAGCTTACTGTGTCATTACTCAGGCATGGAAAAAGACAGTGTCTGAAATGTTTACTTGTGCTTGGCTATGTTCTTATCATGAGATCTTTTTAAGTGTCTGACCTGAATAAACGTTGTTTTATAAAACAAAATATATTTTTTGTAATTGAATTTCTGTCTTCTTTGCCTTTCTGCTTGTCCGCTTTTACAGGTGTACATTTTGTTTTGGCCTATTTTCATTTAGTTTGGCCTCTGGCTGCAACTGACATCATTAGAAATAATTCATTCCTAATAGCTTTCATGCAAACATCTACAAGAAGGTTAAAGGTCACGCTTTCAGCCCTCATTTATGTTCTGTCAGTGTTTTGCACACATACTCGTCGCCATGTTTGATGATAAACATCATTGTAGTCAGCAGATGTTTATAATGAATAACGTTCTGACCTTTTTTGATTTAACTAATAGCATTTAATGATCGATTCAAACATCTGCCTCTTATTTTAGTTTCTTCGTAGCCAGTCTGCAGACTCTGCAGCTCTGCTCTTATTTATGGATTCAGAAACGGTTAGCACTGACATGTGGGACAGTCCGATCCAAGTGAAAGTGAACTATACCGCCCACAACTGCCAAATCTGTGTTGTCAAATTGCCAGATTTCCTGGATGTGTTGCACTCTGCTAAAGGCTGTAAAATGCAGTGTAGCACCATCTGAATGTGTGGATATGCACAGTTATGTATGAGGTAAGGCAATAAGCAAAATACCATAAAGATTAAATTGACTGGGAAATTATAACGGAAATTAACCACAGACAAATAAGTTGCCATGTGCAGGGATTTAAAATTGCTCTGCCACCAAAAATGAAGCCTGCGATCACTCTTGAACTGATTTGATACATGAGCAAAACAAAAAGCAGCAACTTGAAATTGTCTTTTTTTAAGGTTTTAAGTTCTGCTGAAATCTTTAAAGAAAACTACATTTGCATTCATTCACGAGTAAAGTGTGTTAACCCCCTCCTCCAAAAAATCTGTGGGTCCTTACAAGGATGACAATCAGATCTATTTACGCTGTATTGTTTCTAAATGTAGAGTTAAGTGGGTCCGTTATGATTAACTGAGAATCCCAAAAGGATCGACTTCAGTTCTGTTTGTGTTAACTGTATCATGATCCCTTCACAGGCTACTACATATTTACTACAATGAAAATGTTTAACAAAATGCCCACAGGGATACCACACACAGGTTTGCTGTAGGTCATGTGCATGTCATGTCAGAGGAAAGTTATGTTTTATTCAACAAAAGACAGCAAACTCTTCTGCTTGGTGGTTTAAGGCACTGTGGCAACATGTTACGCCAGGGCTTTCACACATAGGTTTAATACGACCATGAAGGTTTATATGCAAAGACAGTTTTGCCTCTGTAAACCACCACAGTGAATTTTAAAATCAAACTATCAATATGTGACTGAAGTGCATTAATTACAGACATTCCTATACATTTAATATAAAATTATTTGGACAAACTAATATAATTTTATATATGATGCTTTTAATACTTTGCAGCCAATGAGTGACTGAAGCCTGGACCCTTAGTGCTGTGTTTCCTCTCAAGCTGCTGCTTGTTTGTGGTTCTTCCTGCATTCAGTTTGGCCTTTCATAACTAAAAAGAAAAAAAAGCTCTTCTTGGTGGAAATTAAGTGACTGAATTGGCCTTTAAAGAACATCCCATTTCTTTGATTTGAGAAACTCCTGGGTTGCTTTTGCAGTATGCTTTGGGTCATTATCCACTTGCTCTGTGAAGTTGTGTCTGATCAGTCTTGCAGTATTTGGCTGAAGCAGAGCAGAGAGCGAGATAGAGAACCTTTTACACTTCAATTAAATGAGGTGCCCAGTGCATCAGACTACTGATTTGGCTGACTGAAGCTTTTCCTGTCTCACTTATGGGTTTGTTTAGGTTCCCAGTCCAATAATAGCCTACAATACCTGTGCTGTAATCTCTTTGGGCCTCAAATGTGAAATTCCAGTGAAAATGTATTAATTTTGAGCTTCTGAAACTTGGCAATTTTTTTTTTTAAATGGCTTTAAATCCTAAACATTTAATGCAATTTTTGTGTAAAACCCCTTTAAATGAAGTCTGCTCCTCAGCGGCGGTGCACAGAACCAAAACTACAGAAAAAATGTGTCTTGGTCTAACAAATCGTGGATCTCAGGTGTACATGAATGTGCAGACACAGCTCGGGTGCAGGGACACTCTCATCTCCGTCCTCACTCCCTACTGCCTCACTGCGGCCGCTCTCAAACGTACGTGACGTCGTTTCCTCTCTCAAACATGGCGCAGGAGGCAGGTCGTTAATGGCAATCTGAGGGATTTACCCCACCTTCTGTGTTTATTTATGTTTGTCTGTTAGGGGCTCTGCGGCTGACATTACTAAAGGAATTACATCTCTGTTCGAGGAGGCTGCAGCCCCCCTTGGGACCAGGCACACCTCGCTCCAAATTCCGGTGCGACATGTTTGAGGGCAAAAAGACGAAAAACATGTTCCTTACACGAGCTTTGGAAAAGATCCTGGCCGACAAGGAGGTGAAAAAGGCTCACCATTCCCAATTGCGCAAAGCCTGCGAGGTGGCACTAGGTGAGTTGTGTTGTTTTAGCGTCACGTTGTTGCTGTCTTGGACTCATTGATTTAGACACGTCATGCACCCTTTCACTTATTAACCGGTTATCCTGCAACAATGTCGCAGTGTTTGGCAAGGCACCGTGTGCTTTTCGTTTATTACACGCTGGCTCTTACTCCGGTCTCATTGCCCTGCGTAAGATTTCTGTAAAACCTATGCATTTAATCGACGTGGCACAGGCTCCGTGGAAATGATTCCGTATAAAACACGGAAATGGTGCAGGAGGGGTGGGTGTTTGCAACGCCGAAGCGATGCTGCGAAACTAGTAGCGATCTGTGCACAGGCCGGACATCACAGGGGAAACAAAGTTGTTTAAGGCTGTGTTTCTCTTTAGTCATCACCCTGACACACAAGCACACTCCATATATTCGTCGAGCGTAAACTGTGTTTCTCTAAACTACATGATTTCACTCCACTAAGGTGAGATGTTTGCGTCTCTTCCTGGTACAAAGTGGCCGTGCCCCGGTCAGTACAGGAAGGGCTGAAGACTTTTTAAAATTTTATTTTATTACATCTGTTATTTATTAACCTTTTTACTCGGGTGGCCTCGTCTTCTCTGTAAAACTAGACAATGAAGTCGACTTGGCGAGAAGCTTGAGGTTGACAGTTGTCAGTAGCACCTTTATGCTAGGAATGGTGTCATTTCTAGGGGTGGAGAGAAGATAATTTCCGGTTAGTACAAAAATAAAATTACAATTAGAAGGATTTATACGAATCAAAAGGGAACATCGTTTAATACAGCCTATTAATGATTAATACACGTTATAAATTGTACTTTCTGTTCTTATAAACGTGTTTCTTCGCAATAAACCCAAGATTGATCGGCGTGCTATCTAATTAACCGCGCTTTTATTTTGAAATGAACGTCACTGCACGTCTGTTTGACCTTCTACTACAGGCGTGAGCTTCACTAACGTTTGCTAGCAAGTGTGTCTTGGGAAACATAACCTTAGGGGTGATAATTAGTGGTAAATGTAAATTTTGTAAAACATTATTAACAACAAGGAAATTCACCCCGTAAAACATATATTTTTTCTCATGTTGGAGTTAAAATTAGCTCCATGCAGGCTAGGATTTTTTTTTGTTTAGTTTTTTCCTGGTGAGTAATATGACACAGCTAGAGAAACAAAGAGTCCTGTTGTGAAGCAGCCAAAAATCCTACCTGTCCCAACAGTGCTGCCTTTATCAACACGTGCAGCTGCTGAAGGATTTTGTAGTGGCCTATAGGCAAAATACATGCAGCATATTTGTTTAGACTCTGCTGTGTTGTTTTGTGAAGCTAAACCACCCACATGAATTATATAGCTTTTTGTGCACAGAGCAGTAACATGGTGTTAATTCAGAATAGGAAGCTCTATGTAGCATGGCCTTAAAGCAGACGTACACAATTAGCATGGTTCTGTTCCTGTTATTAGTAGACAGTCGGTGGTGTTTCTTTATCTGGGGGGCTTAGGGACTTGATCTGATGATGTCATCAGTTGGTACTGATTGTCCTTTGCTTCTGATTTTCCTGCTTACCTCGAGGGTTTGATTAAAATGTAGACATTACAGCTGTGAGACAGAAACCAAGCATAAACCACGTGTAGTTTACACGGGCTATGCTTATTCATAAACCATTAAAGTCACCATGGTTACTGGCTGGCATATAGCATTTTAGCAGCTAGTTTGTTCACTACAATATGTTGTCATTCTGATTTAAAAATCGCTGGTTAACACTGAATCCTACTTAGCAGTCAGTGGCGGTGAATCTTCTTTAAAAAGAAAAAACAAAACAAAAAATAAAACCTTTTAACTTCCCAGTGAAGCCGTACGTGGGCGCTATGAAATACGAATCTCTGCAATAAGTGCAGTTGTAGCGGCGATGCAGTAGTGTATCAAAAACAACTGGGTGACCCAGTATACTGCTTGACTTACATAATCCCCTTTAGCTCTTGGAGCTCTGAGACATCTCTGAGAAAGTGCCTGTGCCACACTCTCCTCTCTGCTGTCACTGAAAGTCTTCCTGTTTCACATGGTGTCTGTTAAATACCCGTTATTTTCAGCGTTTTCCCGTCTGCAACACAAGGTATCAGGAACAAGCTAAAAAGAAGCTACCTTCGCAAACAGTTCACCCTCATAACTCCCAAAGTGAAGTTCCTCCTGCGTTATCAGTTTCACTTGGCAGTTCACAAAAACTACATCATCTCAGTTTCTCACACTCCCCAAAGTGCCGCTTTAGCAGGGCCCTATTATCTGTGGATTTCACTGTCGGCTTCTTTGAGAGGAGCTGTCTGGTGGCAAAGAACAGTTAACTCAAAATATCAAAGGCCCTTAGACCGTATATGCACACTACCTCCTTGAATTCGGCTCAGGCTTTGGTTCATTGTTGTCACAAGTTTCTATTTTCATGTGATTGGATCTGGTTGGTCTCATTGTTTTGTAAAGCCAGCCTCCTCTTCCTCGAGTAGCTCTTGTGGCCTTTCGGCTGGTGAAAGATTGGTAATGTGAATGTACACAGCAGTCTAAACCAGGGGGGCTCTCTTCACGCCTCACTGCTAAGAAGAAGGAGCACTTGTTTCCACCTGAGCAGTTCAGTCCCGCTGAGCACAATGCTCATTATCTCTCCCTGTAGGGGTGTATGATCTGAGGGTCAGCTGCAGAGGTCACAAGAAACCTGTTGCCGATGAAGTCCTGCAGAGTTACCTGCCAGCCAAGGATGAGTGAGACAGAAACACTGTGACTAAGTCAGGGATGTAATTTTTTCGGTGTTGTTGTCAAATTTGATTGTAATGTAATACACAGTCACTCATTACCACAAAATCTTAATACATTGTTATACCAACAGTGGTAATAGATGAGAATAGTGAACTGTGTTTGAGTAGAGCTCGATCAGTACTGGACATTTGGGGGGAAACTGATTTTTATATATTGACCCATATGCTTTACACTGGGGCAAAGTTAAAGAGACCTATGGTGGACACCCTGCTACTTACTTAGCCTTTTTCATGGTGATGCTATCCTGCTACATGTGCTGCACAGTCCTGAGGGCAATCCATGTTATAATATGGATACAGTTGAGATATATCTAAAATGTTTTATATATAAATAACTATTGTCAGCTTGGTTTCTGTAAAGTACTGATTGTTTGGGTGATATTCATTAAATATGAATGCATTATAGGATGAATACTAAACAAATAATCAATAAACCATCATCTAGGTGCTATATTTACTCAGCCTGCAGACTTATGGAGTGCTAATGGTAAGTTCTGGTTTCATTGGTTGGTTCAGTAGAGCCCATCTCCTCCCTGGATTTCATTAATTCTTAAATAAAGTGGAATAGATGTTGGTGGTCTTTGTTCTGCGTTTTGTCACTCTAGCTTTTCTAGTAGGGCACTGATGCTATGACTGCCAACCTTTGGCTGAGTCCATTTAAAAGAAAATTAAAGACATCTGGCCAACTGGTTCGGTCATGTTAAAAACGATGGTTTCTCTGTTAATGTGTACTATCACTTAGACTTCTCAAAGGTACCTGCACTTTCCTTAACTGCTACTCTGGCACATAGAGGTTAATAAACATTTAATAGTCAAAATCTTCCAAGAGAAGCTTGTTTAATATTTAGCCAAAGTCCTGTGCTACTTAAATACATCTAACATTTATCAATATTTTTATTACTCCAACAATGACTCACGAAGTCAACATGATTAGGAAATGTTTCCTGCTTATTGACTGAATTTGTGCTCCACCACAAGGTTTAATTTGGACCAATCAAAAACACATTTCCAGCCAATGCCACTTCACTTTGAGCTTTGCTGTGGCAAATATTTTCCCTGTCCAAGGTCAAAAGAACCTTGAATGAAGCTGTAAACAGAGACAAAATCAGCAAGAGTTTGCAGGGTGTACTTTTGCACAGAGCTCAAGGCCGCCGCTTGCATGGACTACCTTCTCTTTACAGCTGACCAGGAAGCCAACAGGACAAATGTACCTCTGATCATTAAGATTGGTGGGCACGTGCTCCTCCGCGATAAGCTGCACCATAGTCGCCACATGCTCAACTACAATAAGCACAAGGTTACGAATGGTGCCGTCTGTTAATTGGGGTTTTTGACCACGATGCGCAAAGATCCCACACAGCCTTCCCTGGATGTGAAGCACAGGAGCTCAAGGCTGCCGTCGGGGGGCAAGCCTTGAACGTCTGTACTCCTGCAAAATAACCAACACTAACTTGCATGCTTGACAACCTTTTACTGGCATCTTTCATTCTCCTCGTGAAAATTTAGCAGAAGGCAGCCAGTTTCCTTTTGATTTCTATGCAGCTGAGGCACACCAAGTAACCTGCTGATGACACCACCAGACATTTGGGGCATTGAGGCGTTGAGAAAGTGTAAATGAGGGAAGCAACAGCAGCTGTCAGCCTCCTTTTTTATGTCACTTTTATTTGCCAAGGTACTGTAAATGTTCGGGGCTGTTTGATCCTAACTAGAATCTGATTATACAGGCACAGTTCAGGTCAAATTCTTATAAGTAAGAAAGGCATCAGTCGAAAAAAATAATCCATCTTGGAGCTCTGAAAGGTTTGATATGACCTCGAGACTTGCATATATTATCTTTTTTCTTATTAGAGTCATGGCGACACCTTTAGATTGCTTGTTTTGTCCAAGCAACACTTTAAACTCCAAGCATATTCAATTCAGAGTTATATACTATATATTTCTATACTACTTAATTTTAGATTGTAGTGTGTGTGAGTAAGAAAAGAAGTACAGTAGATTTATTGGGATAAATTGTTCTCCAATCATGTTTTCTCTTCTGTTTCCCTAAAGAAAAGGCCCCACGCCTGATTTCTGTCTCATTTTCACCCCTCCAGACCAAGTGCAGACACAAAAGCTGCTTGTAACCCCAAAGGTTGACTGGTGTTCAGATAGCGAGCAGTGGAGTAGTTAACATGGCGGAGCCTATTCTAGCTCTGAAAGCACAAATAATCCTTTTTTCTGTGCAGTGGAGACTGTTCAGAATGTAGAAAGGAGACTGTTTTTGTCCTCCTCACACTCTGTTATGCTTACACTGATATGTCAATACATAATACATCATTTCTTTCCACTGATGCCTTCTTCAGTCCTGGGACAGGTGATAAATTAATTATAGTCTACTGCAAACAGATGAGGCACATGATGAGAAACCCTCCTCCCTTTGTGTTGCTTTCAGTTTCATCTTGCAGGACTTTTTTTTTTTTTATCGGGGTCATCTATCTTGTATTCATCTATTAGCTGTATTAATTTGTGTAAATTTGCTACTGAGCAAATTATGTGTCGCAGTTATAGTTTTTTATTCAGTTTCTGGATTTTTTGGGTGGGGAGGTTGTTTTTTTTTTTTCTTTTTTGCGCTTTGGAGGAATATAAGTGTTTATAGGTACTTTTATATGGTTCAACTTATAAATAAGTCCAATGTCTGCAGACATGCAGGCTGTTAACCAGCTGGGTGCCATTGTTTATCATTGTGAAAGTCTGCAATTTGAGCCGTGTATTAATCTGAGTCTTAATTTAGATCAGAATGTAATGAATATTATGGTATTCTGAGCTTGTAGAGCTGTCAATACTTCAGTAGTCACATAGTAGAGACTGTAGAGATTGATTGGGAACATGCTGTGGAACAAAGGTCCCTGAACTGGATGAACTGGATGAGCTTTAACAAAGTGGTAACAAAGTGAATTCAACTCATACTCTCATGGCTACTTGAAACCGACTCCATAAGCAGAAATAGAAATATGTGCGGCCTGGTACAAAAAACACCTTTGCTTTCTGTATCTAACTCATGCTTTCATGACAGTTGTGTGTATATAGGGAGTTTATTTATTTAGTTTTTAAAACAATTCAACCATCAAATTTTTACTGAGGCTAAAACTTTGGGCACGGCAAAAGGTAGAGGCAGACACAGCAACTGCTGCTGCTAGCAGGTTTGTGCTTCACCGCTGCTGATTCGAGACCCTGCAAAAGGGCCTCTGTGGTGGCGGTGTATTTTGGAGAATTTATCATTTAATTGTTTGGCAAATAAAATTGCCTTTGTGTGGATAACTAATAGAGTAAAATCAGTAGAACTCCAGTATTTCTAATAATATGTCTGTGGATAAATATTGCTAGCTGAGCTTGCTGTTGCTAGCAAACAGTAAAGCTCAGGGCAGATGTGTGGTGCAGATGGAGCTCGTCTTGAAGTGACAGGAATGAAACATAGTCATTGTTGATGGTTAGTCTAGCTCACAAGCTAGCACTTTCTGAGTGGTGTAAAGGGACAGTTGTATTAAACTGCACTACAAATGGTACAAAATGGTGCAGATACAGTAGTAGTGCACAATACAAGTTAACAGCTCGTGTCCTTGTGCCAGCTCTCAAATGTCAGGTGATGTCAGAGGGGAATTTTAAACTTCTCTTTTTAACAAATGTCCAACTTCTGCCATAATACTAACAGTATCACTGTAATAATGAAGTATCACACAGTGCTTGTGAGTGTAAAGTTCCCCTAAACATGGCAGGGCAGGTAGAAGACGACAGGTGCACTTACAAAAATGACTTGTATTTACCTTCCCTAGGCTTAGTGTTTGTCTCCAGATTCTGTAGCCTGCACGCTGATAATAACCCGGTTTTAAAAGAAAAGCGGTTGTATTTCATACCAATAGATAGAAGAATGCTACATAATGTGTCCAACCACAGTGGAATTATTAAAGATGCATTAATTTTAATAACAAAGCCAACAGCTGAGTAATCGAGACCTTGTGGAGGCAGAGCGCTTTGGGACTTTTTGGCTACAAAATTAGAGCCTTGATTCAGCCATGGGAGTGAGACTGGTGATTAGAAGGGCTTATGCAAGTGCGAGTGAGTGGGCTGGTGGGACACACACATGCACACGGAAATGTAAAGCACGCATGCCCAAACGCATGAGTGCACATGTGATTAGGTAGCCCAGACAACCTCTGACAGTCGTTCCTTCTTCCACACCGAATGTAATTACCGCTGTGCAACCTTTTCTTTCATCGTGAACAGCAGAAATGTCAGAGGTCTGATTTTTCTCAGGCTTTCTTCGGTGATCGCAGCTACGCCATGTTTGCCTACAACAACAGTTTATTCTCAGATTGGTCAAATGTAGTGCATTAGTGTGAGCCTCTGTCTTGTGTGTGGATATTGGCTTAAAAATTAGGCTTAAATGCCTTTTGTTGATTATTGAGTGTACCTGAGATCCAATCATGACAGTCTGGATACCGGGTTGTAGTGTTTCACTGGTTCGCGGGCTGTGATCATGATTGTTTTTGGGGTAAAAGCAGTCTGACTAAAATGAATGTTCGCTGATCATTGCGTATGGTGCGGTTAGTGCCAACCGCAGGATCCATGCCAAATGCAGATGGGCTCTAAAGTCTTTGAAATGGAAATAGTGCTGCAGAAGGCGGATGCCCTTTGTCGCTCTCCAGCTCCTTTCTCAGGTGATGGAAACTGAGTCAGAAATTAACCTCTAACCTCTTGCATATGTATATGCATGTGCATGGGCAGCGATTGCTGCGGTCCCATTGTGAAGAAGTGTTGTGTTATCATAGTGGATATATATATATATTTTTTTACTCATCCAAGGTCCAGGAATTGATCAGGCTGCAGTGAAATCCTTCACATTGTCTCTCTTTCTTATGTCTTATTTCTTCTGTGTTATAGATGATCAAAAACATGTCTGATTACAGTCTAGAAATGATTACTGTCCGCCTGCACTGTGGTGGCAGCTTCACAAAAACAGCAACACAATGCTTCTATTGCACATACAAAAACCCAACCCCATAATCATAGAGCTAATAAAAAGGCAGGTTTATTAAGCTTATTTTCTTTGGAAAATAGCCTCGTCCTTGCCTCTGCTTCCTCTCGCTTTCTCCCTTTTCTCTCCTCCCTCTGTGTCTGAACCCAGTGTCCCCTCCCAGCGAGCTGTTTTCTAGCTGCTTGTCTTGTGACGTGTTGCGGAGCATCTCCAGAGAGCTGCCTGTTTATCTCTCTCCCTCCCACCAGTGTAGCAGCCGTGTGCATGCGCTGCTGTGTCTTAATTGATGAAATGTTAGAGGTCTCGTGAGATTTTTTTTTCTTTTTCTTTCTTCTTCTGGTGTGGGCGCATGCGCGTTTTTGATTGCATTTGATTGTTATTCCGCGCATGAACTTTACGCTGGCTAAAAATGTCTACTTATTGAATTAGTGTTGATCCAGCAGCTTTAGTCAGCTAAGATATATTTGTCCAGGTGAACGCATCCTCTCAGGGCTGCCATTGAGTGCATCTACCTGCTGTGCACACTGTTGTTGGCGTCAGTGATAATGAGCGAATCCTGCAACAAGACAACCGTACTGCAACATTTCGGAGAAGAATTGCACCCTGGATGGGTTACAGTTTTATTTCTGTTTATTTTTGCTCCAAGCCTTCTCTCACAGATGTCCATGTAGAATTTACTGGTAGTAGCAAAACGCAAATGTCAAACATATCCTAACAAAATTTTTCATTTGGTCTCACTGAGACAGAAAAATAGAGAAACACCTATTGATTTGCATAGCAGTAAAGCTAAACTGGCAAACAGAAATCGACCATTTGCGAGTTTACTGAGTCGCCAAAAGTTATTGAAATTCCAAGCAGATGTCTTTTTGTGTGCACTTTGTTTGCACCACCTGCTGCACCCTTTTTCCTTCTGACACTAGGTTGGTACTTGACCTTCTCGAGATGGGCAGCTTCATTGCCTTACAGCCTTTTAGCCCTGTTTAGATTTAATGTAGAGAAATAAGCGAAAACTTGTCCGATTCTCGTCACCATGTCTACTTGCAGCAAAAGTAACCAACGACATGCATAAACACACATGAGGAGGCCTTAGGATGTGTGACTCCAGGGTTTACGGTCCTGGCGACTTATTCCTGTGGCAGACGCTACTCGCAGATTGCTGCTGAGGCTGAGGAATGCTTCGTCATGGCACTCGGGCAGGGTGGCGCACGGGAAAGGGGGAGACTCAACTTAGTCTGCAAGTAGCTCCCGGCAGCAGTGGGAGACGAGAGGGAGCAGGTTGTTTTGAAGCAGGAGTTTGATGTGTTGTACGTATGATGAAAGCAGGCTGTTGTTCTGCTCGTGCTAGCAGACTTGGCGTTTTCTACAATTCATCACCACGTGTAGCCGGGGCGTCTCGTAAATGTAGTACACTCTTAGCCTCGGTACAGACTTCCATGAATATTCAAGCACATCTTTTATCAACGCTGTTTACAATCTCAGAACACAAACACTCCTTTTTGAGGAACGGGCTGTGAACTGTAGTGGTCAACAGCATATTTCTCATTCAGTCATTGCTACATTTTCTTCTCTCCTGGTTTTAAACTGGCAACCCTCCCACAATCCCACTGCTAACCTTTTGCTCAGGGCTTCCAAATACTTCCCGTGCTGATTCATCAGCCTTATCTACTATGGCTGCCTATTGGAATGCTAAGTGGCTAACTACACTGTTGTGTACATATCTAAGCCATGATCAGCTTTTGCTGTAGCTCAGTGTAAGTGTGATTGAAGGGGATCACTGATAAGCCCCTGTGAAACACATATTATATAAAGCACTACAGGAACCTGTCTCGGTTCACTGTCAGGTTCAGCGATTGAGTGTGATGTTGGTGTCTCTCTCTTCACATCAGGCTGTGCTGATCCTAGCATCTCAGTCAGGCACTGTCTCTTACACATATGAGGTTTTTGTGCTTTCATCTGTCAGATTATTGGCTGTTAGTTGCTCATACTCTTATATCTGTGTTGTGTATGGCTCACACCCTAATATCAAATCACCGTGCCTTACGTGCTCTTTTCAGATAAGCGCATTGTTTTAGTAGTGCTGTCATGCTGTCAGGGGTGGGATTTGGTTGTTTTGTGTGAGCTGGCTTCAGGCTGAGGCACTGAAGCTCGGGTCTCTTCACGATGTCATCATCTCATGAATTTTTCACAGGCGGCCTTCATGTGTAGGTGTCACATAGCAGACTTTAGTTCACAGGCAGGGACGCGAGCGAAAAGAAGCCGTGATCCGCTCCGAAACGTAAATAAAAACGGTTAAAGCGGTTATGAGTGAGATATAAATCACATTGTGATATTTGGTGGCGCTGACTCAGCAGCTTGCATAGGTGTTGTGATACATAAGCTAGTTGGGGTTGCAGAAGTGAATGTTTTCTGAATATGAGGAAGTTTTTGTTTAGGTTTTTTACTTACCCATCAGGAGGCTGTTAATATAGCAGGTGCTACAGTATGATTTTATTGTGGGGAGGTACTTGACTAGAATGTGTGTCTATGTGCTTGAAAGTATTAATAAATGCCCATTTTGTAGTCTTGCCAGCACTCAGAGGCTGCACTCTACCCACTCTTGCCTTTATACAGGTGTGGAGACTGCATTCACTCCAGAGCAGAGTGGAGCAATGATTAGCCAGCTTTTTACTGACCCTCTCTGCAGCTTAGAGACGGTTTTATTGGGAAGGGGGCACTTCAGTAAATGACAGCCTCAGGGTATGTGGGCTCGCCCTAAAGCATCTAGGCTAAACTTTTTATAGGACTGGCAGGGTTAGCTGGAGTGTGTGAACACAGGTGCTCAATCTAACAACTAGCATCTCATTTTAGGAAGTAGTCCTGTGTGATTATACACCAGAGAAAGACATAGTTCTATACGTAGTTGACCCACTTGTCCTTGGATGATGAAAGAAACGTGTACTGCAGGCCTAAAAAGACTCTCTCCAAGGGGGTCAGATTGGATGTGCAGACATTATTGCTCATTTAAGTCGTAGTGTTAGGATCTGGGTCAAAGTCAGGGTAAGAGTGAAGAGACAGAAAGTTGGGGGAGCTTTCAAAGACTTTTTGTTGCTTTGTGATGTGGGCGATGGCTGATGAGCAGGATGGCTCCCTGTAATGTATCTTGTGAGTGTATGTAAGCTATAAGAAACCTATAACAGATGCATTAAGACACCTGTTATGGATGAATCGGAGCAGTTTCCTGTCCGCCAGTCATTTAGCTGTAATCCTGGCACAGCAAAATCAACCCTGTAAGTAAGAAAGAAGTTGAAACAATTGATTTTCATTGATAATGTTTCTACTAGTTCTATTTTGTGACTTTAGACAAATGAGCCAACTTTATTGGGATTTTTGTTCATTTTGAGAAATCTCTGCCTATGGGGCAGTCTGATTTTTTTTTTTTAAGTTTTAGTTACAAAGTTTCCAAGTTTTACCAGCTGGCCCACAAAAGCCCCTTCAGTGGACCCCTGCTCTTTTCCAAGTGTGCTCATCGGACTGAAAAGCAGTGAGCCAATTGGCTTCATCTGCATCACTGTCACCCCATGTGACAGCTGTGTGGAGGAGGACTTACTCTCTTCTGCTGTTGTTTCCTCTTTTATACCACAAACAAGTGTGCAGAAAGCTTTACACTTTACACTGGCTGCCTGTCCGTCAGAGGATAGACTTTAAAGTTCTGATGCTGGTCTATAAAGCTCTGAATGGTTTAGGACCAAAATACATCAATGACCTCCTGACCCAGTATGAACCTTCCAGATCCCTCAGGTCATCTGGATCCGGTCTTTTATCAGTTCCCAGAGTCAGAACCAGACACGGAGAAGCTGCATTCAGCTTTTATGCTCCTTATATCTGGAACAAACTCCCAGAAAGCCTCAGATCAGCTGAAACACTCAGTTTATTTAAATCCAGGTTGAAGACTCACCTGTTCTCAGCTGCATTTGAATAAAGCACCAAATCCACACTTTTAAGCTTAAATTTCAAAACGTACATTTAACTACTGATTTTATCTATTGTTCTGATTTTATCTGTTTTGATTTTATATACTGTTTGTTTGTTTGTTTGTTAATTAGTTAGTTAGTTTATTTGCTTGTTTTAATCAATTTTAAATCATGCTTTTTATTTGTTCTTGTTTCTAATGTCTCTGTAAAGCACTTTGAATCACCTTGTTGTTGAATTGTACTATACAAATAAACTTGCCTTGCCTTGCCTTTAGTTATGCAGCACTAACACTAAATACCTTGGTACACCTTGGTTTCTTTGTTGCTGACCTTGAAGATATCGTAAATCAAGAATGAGGCTTGGTAAATAAATCACAAAGGGTTGACTTCTATCAGCTTGTGATAGCAAACTAAAGTTTGGATATATCTTATGTGGGAAGGCTCCTTTAGATAGTTTGGTTTATTGGACAATTACAGCCCAGTTTGATCTCTAGTGGGATAGACCATTCAAACCATTAAATAACCAGTAATCTTTTTCTTTTCTTTTTTCTTTATTTTGCTACAAAAACAAAACCCAAAACATCCTAAATATGTTTACACTGATTAAAAAATTTCCTCTGCTAAGTAAGAATATAAAGCTGTTAAGGCATACTGTTCAAACAGCTCTTTATCTTCTGTCATCATAGAAACACTAGTGTTCTTCTGTGGGGTGGGGCTGGTTTCCTTGTCGGTAAGAAGGCTGTAAAACTGGCAGGGAAACTGAAAGATCAGATAAGCACTCTCATAATAACTTTAATTTTAAATGAAGTGGAAAGTTTAAAATGATGCCCTCCTACCCTGCAGTTTTCACACTTTGCAAAGCCATCCATTGGGTCTAGATTGGACCCTTTGGCTGTTTTCTGGCCTGTGCTTTTCTTCATTTCTTCCACTACATTGAACTTTTTACTCGTGTCTTCTGGCCAAAAGTGTGCCTGTGAGTTTTCTGATTGAGACCACAGATCACACTTTGATAGCTCATTTGTGCTTCCTTGTCTTGTTTGTGACAAGTGCAGGCTTTTATATAGCAACGTAATTCAGCTCGGTATCCAAGGAAGGAAACCATTACATCATGACTCAGTTAGTAAAAGTGGAGACAAATTAATAAGTGTCTAGGGTTCTGTGTGTGTTAATGCTACTCTCATCTTTGCCCACTTCCTGCTTTGCCTCACAACTCTGCATATGTTTTGCTTTGAAACCCACAACTGGCAAAGCAGCCATAACTTTAACATCCATCTCATGTCTGTCCAATCCTAGGAGTGTCCAGCACTGTTCCTCCTTATCATTATTACCACCAGCCACTGTTGCTATGGTTTCAGTGTTCAAATCCCGAGGTGACAGTTTCTCATCGATGCACGGAGCTAATTACTTGATGCTTACTTACACAGTCAACGTGACAGTCCCCACCCCTCCTGTCAAAATGACTGGTTTTGTACCGGCCGCCCGTCTGCTTGTTTGACTTCTCTGTGCATTTGCATAAATCTGATAGCAATCCAAGTAATTGCTTGACGTGAAGCTAATGTTGATAGTGGAATAGCCAGGGGTCAGCACGATTATAGTTTCACACATCCCATAATAGAGGCCTCTAGAGACTTATTGGAATTTTAGTATCATGCAATACCGACAGTAAGCAGAGCAGGAGAGATGCAATTTTACACCACGTTTTCTTTCATGGTAACATGCAGTGCCTGCAGTGATGTAGCACTGATGTTTGACTGGGTCTTTTTCTATCACGTTTGCTTTTTTCCTGTTAAACTGAAGGGATAGAAATCTGAAAGATCGGACGTTAATGATTATTCACTTTGGAGACTATTTCTTAAGAGCTAATTGGTCAAGGTTTGGTCAAAATTGAAATGGTGTTCACTAAACGAGGTATCAATGCGACACACTAACTTAACTCTAACTCTAAAACTGACCCATTCAGAGTTGATATTACAGCTTCAGGGTGCCGGCGTCTCAAATGCTCGTGCACTGCAGTAGTGCTGTCGTGGAAGGAAAGCTCTGCGTTGCACAAACTTTATTGTTTTCTGTGAAATGCTTTCCATTTTCTTCCCTCCTCCTGTTTTGCCATTTGCGAACTAAGTTCTTCTTCGTTCTTGTAAAGTCTTGGCAGGCGATATAGGCGATACTGCCACCATAGCTTCCTGTAGTGTACTGCAGTTACAAAAGCACATATGACGCGTTGAGAATTTTATTTATGGGCGTCATCGATTATGCCGACTAATCGTTTCAGCCCTAAACAATTGGTCGGCAATCGACACCTAATTCGGCACACCTTGCTAGTACCATGTTGGCCTTGAGAACTGCCTTGATCCTTATATGGCACAGATTCAACATGGGTGCTGGAAGAATTCCTCAGAGATTTTGGTCCATATCAACATGACAGCATCACACAGTTGTTGCAAATTTATCAGCTGCACATCTATGATGTGAATCTGCTGTTCCAGCCCTTCCCAGAGGTCCTCTATTGGATTGAGATTTGGTGGCTATGGAGTGCATTGGAGTACAATGAACTCATTGCTCATGCTCAAGAAACCAGTTTGAGAATATCTGAGACTTTTGCATCTAAAACAAAGCAGCAGGAACCCTGTTTTTTGACACTGTGCGTTGGGCTACATACAGCTCCTGCACAAACACACACAGGGTGACAACAAACCAGGTGAAGATGGCTAAGTATGGAAGAATAGCTCAATCAGCCACAATGTTAAAACCCCCTTCTCACTATAGTGCGGGTCCTCCTTGGGTATACTGGAGTGGATCCTTTGGGACTGCATGGAGGCCATGGATTTGAACTCTTGGGTTTCTTTGTTGTGTCTCTTGACTCGTTCCTGTGCAGTTTTATATGTGGCAGAGAAATGTTGTTCAGAGATGTGCTGATCTACAGTCTTCTATCTGTTGTTAAGCAACATCATGATAATCACTGTAATATGATTCGTTATCTCTGAAGGCACACATGATTTCCCACTCCTATGTAACCTCGAAATTATGTAACCAATTCAGATAACATACACTAATACTTAATCTCTGTCTCGCAATTTCAGGTCAAATATCATTTGTTTACCGATTACATGTTTCATATTCAGAGCATATACTAGAAATATATGTTGAAAAATGGATGCTAGGCATAAGGTGAGATAGATCCTCTGATGTCCTGTTGCTAATAAGTGAAAATATCTGCCTTAGTATCAGCTCAGCTTCTACAATCATGCTTTTTAACTGAATCAAGAGAATGGGGGGAAACTGTCACAGCCTTGTTATTCATTAATTATTAAATAGATGATTTAGACATAGCGGTCACGATCCTGTTCTGTCTGCTGTAGAATAAAGACGTTAAAAGATGATCATTGCTTTGATCTTATGTCAGATTTGTATCCATGTGAACAAAAGTCCTGTGGGCCGGTTGTGACTGCATGTAAACGGATGTATAAATTAGCATCAGACAGTTCGGAAAATCGTCCTCTCCTGAGTTGCGCAGTCAAACATGGTTGAAACCAGCTTTAATTTACTTCCACAGAGTGTTAAGAGCTAAATATTCTCACCAAGTGGATTTCTTTGAAAGGACCCGTTAGCCTTCCAGCAGTGAAATAATTGAGCTGTCATTTCATTACTGGGGTTTTTCCCAATCATCGCTAGGCTCGTGCAATTCTGTGAGGACGATTGACACTGTGTTTTTTAAAAGCTTCCTCATTGAAGGCTCCCTTTAATGTCTAGTACCAATTGGCCTCTCTTCCGCTCTCTCTAGCTCTATTTCTGTCTCAGCTTCTCCATCTCTCTCTCTCATCCCTCCCTCTGTGTGTCTGCCTCTCTTATTTTCCTGCTCTTCTGTGTCAGTGCTCAGCAAGTTCATACAACTGCTTTCAAGCCTGGAGATCTGTGAAATAAACACAAATGTTGGCCTGGCTCACGGACACGGCGCACACTGAATAATGATTACATTTTGGGGACTGAGTGCTGCAGCTGAGGCAATACACAAACCAGTCTCCTCTCTAGTTGCCGTTAGGGACGCAAACAAGACCATCACCATGACGAAACAAGCGCATTCAGGCGGAACCCCACCCCAACAAGCTGTTCAGTGACCGCATCAACTTAAAGCATCAACTTAGATATTTTGAATGCAGATGTGTTTGAAAATTTACTATGTTGATGCACTAAGATTGCAAATATGTTGGATGTGTGCAGCTGAATTGTAGCTTGGAGGCAGGGGGGGGTCCTCACGCTGTCATTTATGAATATTTGCTAAACCATAAACATCTATTGTCCAGAATTAATTAATTTTCCTTTGGCTCCAGCTAAAACCTTATTGAAGGGTGCCAACAGTTCCTCTGGGAAGGAAATTGGTGGCTGCACATAGATGTCAGTTTCCAGACCTGTTGTTCTAATTTCCAGTTCCATATTTTTATTCTTGGACTCTACAAGAGTAATTTACCATGATACACAATTGAAAAAAAATCCTTTTGTGTCTTTTACCGGGCCTCTCTTCATCCTGAAACAGGCCTTTTAGCTTTTTCCCTTGAAGGACATTCTCTTTAAGCCAGCTTTCCTCTGATTGGCTACCACTTGTAAACAGAAGGTTTCAACAGTGTTAGCCTATTTTTGTTCATAGCCCATGTAGGACTATATAAAATAATTAAAAACAGTGAAAACTGAGCACTTTTCAGTTTGGAGGGATTATTTCTGCATAAATTGACCTGATCATTTGAAACTTTTGGCCATGCATAATATGAGCTTTCAGATATTAAAAAATATGTAAAATACTGCCCACAGATTCCTATATTTGACTTATTTAACATGTTGTCACTTTTTTTTCTGTCTTTCAGAGGAAATCAAAGAAGAATCAGAAAAATTAAGGTAAGCAGTTGATGAATGGAGTCACACAATAAGGCAGCAAAGGTCATTTCACGGGTTTTGTCACTCCCTGCGTGTTCAGGCACTGTAAAATTCATGACTCACTTGCAAGTCTTTCTGCTGCTTTTGCCTGTGTTCAGACGCGTAAAGGGGATTAAAACTGTGTATGTGTGTGTGCGTGTGTGGGTGTTCATGTGCATGTCTCTGGTGTTTTTGTTTGTGGCTCTCTGCCTGGCTTGTTCCCAACAGTGTCTTGCCTTCTCATTAATGGATTTCTTCATGAAGCTCTGCCTAATGCGTGCGTGCGTGCGTGCGTGCGTGCGTGCGTGCGTGTGTGTGTGTGTGTGTGTGTGTGTGTGTGTGGGGTGCTCATGAATGGGCTTCGAAGTAACATGGGCTTTGGAATGAAATGTAGCACGAATGCCACCTCGCCTCTTTCCCATCCTTTCTTCCTCACGCCAGCTCATTTTTATTTCCCACTTACATTTCTGTCCCTCATCATTTTCCCCTTCGCACACAATCCTTCCCTATTATTTCACTCACTTCTCTCCAAATTAGATTTACCAGTGACTCAAAATTCATCTGAATTTTAAGGTTAGGGATTCTGTGCAGCCAGCACCAGGCTCACAGAAGTATTGCTGCTTGTGTTTTCACCTCAGGTGCTTTACAACTCTTTTCGGATAGATGCAATACTCTAGCTTTGCTACTTATGAATACAAACACCCTGGTTGAGCCTGCAGCCCAGTTTAAATAGGTTTTCTCTGTGCATTCATTCTGTAATGTAATTGCAATAGTAGGCATGGGCAGTGTCTAACTAAGTACATTTCAAATCACTGTTTAAAATCAAATCTTGTTACGATAGCTAAATATATGCTAAGGAAACAGGTACTAAGCATTACTGGCTAATCTAATCACTGTGATATTTAAACAAAGCAGCCACATAAAGCTCTTGTTGTATGAAAACCATTAATGGTGTTTTAGGAAATTATTCCAGAATCATTTCATAATCTTAAAAAAAATGCTCTTATCAGTTAACTACCACACCACATAAAGGCCTGAAAGATCAAACATTTAAGCTCTACAAAGCGACCTGCACTCGGTACAGTTTACATGAGTTTACATGAATTAGGTTTTCTCAGTTTTCTGGGACCACTAAACATTGAAACTTTCCAATATTCTCAGGAATTGTTCTGTATCTTGGTTTCAAGTAAGTGTCTTTAAAATTGCATTCTTGCCAAAAGTTCGATAACGCACTAATCTGCAAGACTAGATCCAGCTTTTGGTCTTCCAATAAACCCGTCTGCTATACTTTGATAACATACACTGTAATTACAGTTAACACATCCAAGCTGCTCAGCCATGGTAACCCATGCTATGAAGCTCCCAGTACAAAGCTTTTGTGCTGATGTTAATGTCAGAGGAGGACTGGAGCTCTGTCGGTATAGAGTCAGCAGGGGTTGGCAACTTTTACGCATTATGTGTCTCAGCACGCAGCAACCCAGCTTTGTAACTTTGAGCTGCTGTGTTCCTAATGCCTTTCAGTTTGTAATAATACCACTTGCAGTTGAATTAGTCGGAAAGAAATTGCGCAAATTGCCTTGTTGCAACAGTAGCATCCTGTTACAGTGCTACGCTCTTTAGAGCGACCCATTCTTTTACAAGTGCTTGTAAAGGCAGACTGCATGGCGAATTGCTTGGTTGTTTGTTTGTTTTTTTTGGTTGTTTTTTTTATAAACCTGTGGCAACAAGGTGTGTCCTAATACTTTTGTCCATATGGCGTAGCATCTAGAAACAACAGCCAGCATTCTGACGCTTTAAGACTTCCTGTTTTGTGCACAGGTCTTTCTTTAAGAATGTCAATAAATTTTTAAAAAAAGCTCAAAGTTAAATTGTCATCAGGAAATGGACACTGGTTTGGAGTCGGTGTGAAAAGCAATATGGGGATTGCATTTGCCAAAACACAGACTGTTTACCTGCATACAGGCCAAAGCCTGCTGTATGATCGGCCAACACAGCGTGTAATGCAAACAGACTGAAAGCTTCCAGCACCCGATTTTCTCTCCCTCATCTGAGAAATGTGCTTATTTAAATGCTGATGTATCTTTGTAGAGATTAGCTCAGGATAAAGATGGAGGAAACGCTCTGGTTCTGTCCAAAGGTGACAGATTTGACCAACCGGCAGCCCTGAAGTCCTGAAGTAGTACACAATAAGATAAATTCTATGCATTCTTTTCGTTTTCTTTGCAAGGAAATTAGATAAGCTTTGAAAGCTGTGAAACTAAAAGCAAAGTGCAGCTGCTAATGAAAGCACATGTGACGTGATTGAGAGCTTGTAAGGAAACATGGCTCCAGTAAGGATTTTTGAGCGCTTGTTTCCAAGATAAAGATGAACCTTTGACTTCAGCATTTAATTGAATGCAGTATTCAGTTCCATGTAATAACATAGCTGCAGGATGTGCTGGCTGTGCTGTCTGACTAAAACTCAGTTTTATAGTGTTTATGTTTTATAAGCAGCCTGAGCCTGACATTGGGCTTACAATAAAGGGCTGAGCAGGCCAGGTGACATTAAGCAGGGAGTTCAGGGATAAACCAGTGGAGACGAGCTCCCTGCAGATCCACAACATAATAGCTGAGAGAGAAATTGAGACTGGGTCAGACCAGTAATAAGCTGACAGAGTGGATGCTCTTGCTGAATCATAGCAAAGATCTTTTTAATCATTTTAATGTTGTTGTCCACAATGTTTTTGAAGAAGACTGTAAGCCTGGTAAACGGGTTCATGTTTTCCATTTTTATGCTCGATATTTGTAGCTCCTTCCCTGTCCAATCATCTTTAATTTGTGGTAATTAATACCCATTTCCTCGGCTGCTTTCAGACAACTTATATTATATTCCTTTCCAGCCCTCTAAGCGTTCTCCCTTCTTCTGCTCTTCTCTGAGCACCCTCATTTTCCTGGTGAATTCATGCTGCTTGATGCCTCTTTCGTTTTTAACTGGCTCTGAATCCTTTTTCCCCTCTTCTCTTCTTGTACAAGCGATCCGTCCTCGCTTCTTTCTCTGTCTCTGATTGTGCCCTTCTATGCTCGGCGTGGTCGTCCCTCTAAAAAAGAGCTGAACTCGTCCTTTTTCCGTTGCCAAGACATAAACAATGCAGCCCCCTCCACCGCTAGCCGTCTCCCTCCCTTTCTCTGTTCTTCTCCTCTTCCAGCTTGTACAGTTTGGGTGTGGTGGTAGCGCTTAGGGATGCTGTAAAGACATGGCTGCTGAAAGCGATGGTCTATATTTTAAGGCAGTCTCCGGTCTTTTAAAAATTCCGAAAAAATAGCTGTGCAGTTACCAGTCGTGCAGGAGGAGATGCTTTATCAGCATGGACCCATGGCAAAGCTTGAATTACAAAACCTCTGGGATTACTACCCCGGGCACTATCTTTAATAAATTCAGTGTAATAAAATCTGTTCTTACTATTCATTTCCCCCCTCAGGAACAGGATAAAGCACAGGGCCTTCTTTGGTTTAGCTTGTTTGATGTCCTGCTTCAGCTGTGGAGCAAGCAGAGGTTGATCTTTATAGTGAAGCACGCCATCCCCGGCGCTTTTTCGTGTTTGTTTCAGGCTTGGATGTCAACAAAAGTGTTAGTGTGTCATCCTGATTTTTATGCCCCGTTTCTTTTCTTGTGACTCCAGATGACAGACGGGACCGCGGAGCCACAGTGTTTATCTCACAGTCTCTGTCCCTTTCTTCCTCTTTTTTAAAATGTATTTATTTTCCTTCCCTCCCCAGTCCACCCGGTGGAGATGGCAAATCAGGTTCCAGCACTTTACCGCCAATCAAATCAAAGACCAACTTCATTGAAGCCGACAAGTACTTCTTGCCGTTTGAGCTGGCATGTCAATCCAAATGTCCCCGCATCGTCATCACCTCGCTCGACTGTTTACAGGTCAGTGGCGGGACAAGTCACACCGCAGGCACCCGAGTGCTTGCACGAGTGTTACTTTATGGCAGCGAACTGTGTGCTGGGCTCTGCCTTTACTGTATCTTTGGATGTCTTTGAAGAAAAATAAGTTCTTTTAATTCCATGCTACCAGGTCGTTTAGTTGTGTTTTTGCATATGTGTGTTTACGTCTGCATGTTCGTGTGACTTTTAGAAGCTGATAGCGTATGGCCACCTGACGGGCAGCGCCCCGGACAGCACGGCTCCGGGCAAGAAGCTCATCGACAGGATCATCGAGACCATCTGCGCTTGTTTTCAAGGACCTCAGACGGACGAGGGCGTGCAGCTACAGATTATTAAGGTGTGCTGCCGTCCCCGTCTTCTGACATATCGCAGCTTGTCGCAGACACGCTCAATACACACTTTAGAGAATTTAATTAGCCGACAGTCATTCCTTAAAAGATCACATCTGTGTCTTTATGTGGCTTTGATCTGCAGCAATCTTTAATAACACTTGCTGTTTGTGGCTGCAGCAGATAATCCTGCTGGACTGTTGAATAATACAATATTATTTTACCTTATTAATATGTATGTCATTTGAAAAACAATCTGTAATTATATTGTAAATACGATTACTTTTTCATTTCATCTCGGAGACTTACCTGACAAAGTCAGTGATAGTGGCAACTATTTAAGTTTTAATATTAGTTGTGAATCTGTTTTATATTTATTGTTAATAACTTGCCGTCCCTGCTTTGTGGTGTATTGTGTTGTTCTCCTGATAGACTATATAAAAATGGACAAAGCCACAGTGACTTTGGTTTTAAAGACTTCTACTTAGCTTCATGCATGGCTGCTCCCCTTTTTTTACACCTGTGAGTGACCCTATTTAGGTCTGTGGGTGGGGATTCCTCCCTCGTAGCTGTGAGGTTATGAGTTTATTTGAAGTTTGTGCATCAGAAAAAGTTCAATAAACTACATTTTCTGACATACTTTTGTAGGGCTGTTCAATATAACGATATATATGGGATGACGATATACAAACGTCTATCGTTTCCTATTACAGTATCGTTTGTTTCGTGGTGTTGCAAAATAAACTGTTTACAGCAATATTTTTTTCATCGTTTTGACGGTCACTGTTGTGACCTGTAGCTATATTAATTTCTTAAAGTTCTCTCGTTGTCTTATATTTAATATAACCACACTACAGACGGACAAACGCCTGTTTTTGCATGTTGTCATTAGCAACAACGATGGTAAAACCATCGCGTGGCTCCGCTGTCCGCTTGTTTGTTTTCCACGTAAACCTTTCACAATAAAGCTCAAGATCCTGTTGAGACTTTTCAAAACAAACAGAATCATGTGATTGAGTATGCAGAGTTTTGACGGATGAGAAGCAAAAAAGAGCCGTCAGGTGCTAAAAAATAAACCTTAGACTCAAACGTTAGAACAGGCTTTTCCCCGCAGCACGCCGTGAAATAAATACTCACAAAGAAAACGGCGGCCGTTACAACCTTTGCCTAAAAATGTGTAGTTTCATGCATCGGTTAAAACATTCGACTACAGCTGGAAACACTTTACGCAAGTCGAGCTGCCCGAGATTCACAGAATTTACAGAAGATTTTGTGATTTATATCGTTGTCAGGACGATAAATGTCTTATATCGGGATATGAGATTTTGGTCATATCGCACAGCCCTATACTTTTGAGAGATTTTGCATTTAAGATTTCAAATGCTGAAACGTCCAGCTGTTCTTGACTGCATCAGTGTTTGGCTTTTGGTTTTTTGCGCAACTGCGATTCTCGGCTTTTTCTCGTCCTGCGTCAGCAGTTAATGGTAGTTTTTGGTCTTTCCTTTCAGGCTCTCTTGACAGCGGTGACGTCTCAGCATATAGAAATCCACGAGGGTACTGTTCTGCAGGCCGTCCGCACCTGTTACAACATCTACCTGGCCAGCAAGAACCTCATCAATCAGACCACAGCCAAGGCCACGCTCACACAGATGCTCAACGTTATCTTCGCACGCATGGAGAACCAAGCAGTATGTTCGAAGCCTCTGTAAACACTGAATCGCACAGAATTCTGTTTATGTAGAGACACCATGGACAGCTCATCTTTGGAGCGGCTGTCTGAATCACTGATGCTGTCACTAATGCATAAAAGCCAGTGAAGCTAATATGAGTATTAAATAAATTATAGCGCTAGCCTAAACAAATCTATGCTGCAGTCAAATCTGGAGTCAGAGTGGATTGGAAATAATGTCTTTGCTTTCTGTGACTGGCTTACTCGAGCCACCAGATTTAATTAAAATCTGTTGTTTGCTTTGTGTCCAGAGGGACATTTTAGTTATTGCCTTCAGAAAAAAAGGCAAAAAAAGCTTGCTCTAATGTCATCTTTTTCTTTTTGAATGACACTTTTTCCCCCCTTCCTCACCTGCCTCCCTCCTTTCCTTTTGGACACATAGCTTACAAATCACAGGCTATCTTGGTCTCTGGCCTCCAGAAAGCGTGACCGCCAGGTAAAGCGTGCAGGACTGCCGTGACATGCCTGATCCGACCTCTTCTAAACTCTTCTCTGTGCATCTGTGTTTGCGCATTAGAGCTTTTTTTTTTTTCTTTTTTTTTTTTTTTCCTTCCCTCACTCATCCATCCATGCACTCATCCGTTCTCTCCTCCTTTTTGCTCCTGCACCGCACAGGAGCAGGTATGCTGTGCACTTCTTCCACCGTATGCTTGCTGTGGCTTCTGTTGACTTGCCCACAAATCATCTCGCTTTCCTCCCGCACCAGTTAACATTTTAGTTTACAGTCACACCTGGGCGCGGTAAACGCTGTACAAGCAGGTCAGCTGCGCCCGTCTCATTCCTGACGAGTTTTCTTATGCTTTGCTTCTTGAGAGGGCTTTCAGAACAATGAGCCATTGATACCGAGTCAGACGGAGAAATGCGAGGCAGGAGTCGGTAGACGAGGCAGACTTTGAGGCAGAGGCCTATTGTTGTGCTGTCGCTGCCTGCCCAGTGCTGCTGCTGCTGCACAGGGAGATCCACTTTGTGTGTCTGTGTGTAGAAGTATTCTGCACGCTGTGATCACAGGCACAGAAGCGCGCTCATGTGCAGCCTTCACTATCCAACTGAGGTGGCATTTAAATAATGAGCTTAGTTTGTCTTCGCCCAACCCTCCCAGTCGAGGCGCCTTCGTCCTGTCCCGCTACCGTCACTCGTAATCAATACTAATCGTTTCATTCGCAATGCCGTGTCACTGAATCTATTCGATTACATTTAATGCGAGAAGATCAGCAGTCTGGTTTAATTATCGAGAGTGTTGATTTGAGAGTAAGACGCAACGAGTTTAATGAGAGGAGTCAGTTTTTGATTTGCTTTGTAATAGTCAAATGATTGAATGTAATACTACTGATAGTGTAATTGTGTCTTATGGCTAGTAATGGATACAGACAGGCTAATTCATTGAAACAAATTCATTTTGGCTCATTTGTTCTTCTAATTAAAGCTCTGAATTCGAAAGAGGGTCCGCCGTAGCTCGAAAGATCACATTGTTTGGTAAATGTGTCACACTGTTTGTATTTTCGTCTGTGACCCACGTCCCCCCCCTTCAAGCTGCTCCTCCTCTTTGACTCTTGAGTCTGTCATTTGCCTTTTAACCTTTATTGTCGGAGAATCATCACACGCACGCTCAGATGGCAAAATGCAGCGCTGGGTTCTTGTTAATTTAGCTCGGCTGAGAAAATCTCCGCTGCTCGTAGTTATTTTTTTTCCTCGTACGGATCGGTGTTTGCTGTCAAGCACTGAAGTGTTAAACTGTTTTTTTCTTTCTTAAATATCTCTTTGTTTTCTCAGAAGCTTTTTCCAGGAGGCAATCAGCACAACTTTCACAAACATGTAATGTTTTTTTAATAGATTATGAGCACGTGCAAATGATTTATGACCCACTTTTGGTCTGTGCCCTGCCCAGCTAAAGCATGGCAACACTTTGCGGCGCTCCCCGTCAGAAGCAGCGGTTGCACATGTCAGCTGTGACACATCAGCCGGGACAGCCATTTTTCCACCAGAAATGTTTTGCAGCACCGGCGGGTTAGAGTAGACCCCGTTGACACGGGCCAGCATGAACCGATTCCTCGAAGTTTGTCTCATTGCTGTTTTTTTTAATGGCATGTCTTTCTTCTCAGTGCGTGCATTTTCATACGCATCTCCATATGAACACACATCTGATGTATGCTGGCAAACTGTACTGCTTTTTTTTTTGTACACTACAACTACAATCTGTAGTCATCTTTTGTTCTCTGCTTTGACATCTCAGTGAGTCTTCAGGGAATCTAGACAGGCTGATCAGACTTGTAATTGTTGATGAGTTTGTTTATATGCTTAACCTTTGCTTTTTTTTTCCTCTGTGTGTCTGTGTGTTGCATGCGTCTGTCTTCTATGATGCTTTTGCTGTTCTTTGCATGCTTTGTCTGTCTATGTGTGCTTTGCTGTTTTGTTTTGTCTGTGTGTGCGTGTGTGTGTGTGTGGGCCCCACCCCTGCTTACAGCTGCAAGAAGCAAAACAGCTGGAGAGAGAGCGGCACAGGCAGCACTCCCCAGTCACTCAGCACACCGAGCCAGACTCCGCCCAGCACCAGACCCACATTCATTCGCCGGCGAAGGGTCCGACACGGGAGGCCAACGGGCCCCTCACCCCTCCGACTCCCAGCATCACCACCCCGTCCACCCCATCGACGCCTTCGACACCGGCCCCGGAGAGCAGCGGCAGGTCTGCCCCCAAAGAGCAGGAGGACCAGAGGGAGCAGGAGGAGAAGGGAGAGAACCCAGACCCAGAAAACGGTTCAGAGTTCTGTGTGGCTGAAAGCGAACAAACCGAGGCAGACCAAGCCACTGCAGCGGCAGAAAGTAAGGCTGCACGCAGAGTTTCTTCTTTTTTTCCATTTTCTCTTTCTCTGTCAGTAGACACTGACAATCACAAAATATCTCTTCCCTGATTATGAACCCATTATCTTGCTTTTTTGTTTTTTTAAGTTTAATCTCTCCCTGTGCCACTAAATACCATGTTTGGCCACTAAAAGCGATCAACTCTCTCACAGCTAAGTGCTGTTTAACTGCCGCTTTAAATATATCAGGCACACGGCGTAACGTTCAAGAGCACGTGGCATGTCATTTGAGTTGTATCAACTTGTCCAGAGTAAACAGCACCTTGAATGCAAACTGTAAAAGCCTCGTGCTTAAAATGCTTTGCAGTTTGGTGTAATAATTAAAAAGAAACTGCAAGAACCAGTGTTTTCTGTTGCAGATATTTGATACTACAGATAGTGTTGCAGAAGCTCCTTCAATGAGGGAACTACTGTAGAATCTGAAGAGGAGAATAAAAACGTTTTTTAATGACATTGTAACTTTTTGCATGCTGGCCCCTTTTACTGCACTCCACACGCGGTTTTAAAAGATCTCTAGGCTATGATTTGGGTGCAGCAGCAAATCTACAACAAAATGACAGAAGAAGAAAAGAATCAAGGTGTCCAGACCTCAGCCTGACTCAAATGCTGTGGTGAGACCTTCAGAGAGCTGTGCATAAACAAATTCCTGCAAACTGAAGCAATGTTGTTAAGAAGAGTGGGCCAAAATTCTTCCACAATAACATGAAAGACTAATAAAGCCATTTTTTTAGAGCCTCTAGCTTTTCACGAGACTCTATACAGAACTTTCTTTTTCACAGGACTGCATGTACAACGTATCAAGGCGTACACTCAGACTTTACATGGTTTTTATTTAGGCGCAGCAGCCCAGAAGCATGCAGAGGCAGCTGAGGAGGAGGACAGGGAGACCCCAAACTATGAGGAGAAAGCCCAGGAAATAGTCCAGAGTATTCTGCAAGAGGTGGTCAATACTGTTGCAGGAGGTAAGATTTCCTTGTTGCTTGTTTGCTTAAATCGGTGTTTTATTTTTAAAGGCAGTGACTAATTGCGTCATGAGAAAAGTGGCTGACTGAAGAATAAACCAGCAACCAGCTGCTCTTTATTGAGGCCAACTCCTGAAAGTAGATTTCAGTTTGCTGTCGGAGTAGGAGATCTTTAAATTCTCAAAAACCTGTGCAGATTTGCAGCCATTATGCAAAGCTTACCCCAGACTTAGCGAGTTAGAAGAGTGTTATCTTATAATTTCTCCTCCCGACACTTCCGCGGCTCATTCGTGGAGGTGTATGGGAAAAGCAAAGAGCTCTTTCTCTGTGGGTAAAAGCTTAAAAACCTAGAAGAATAGTTCTTTGCTTCGCTAACCTCAGATGAAAGATGGCGGTTATGTTCCAGAGCAGTCTTCTTTCTTTGTAATTCGTCAGGTCGTCAAACTATGTCTAGAATGCTTTTCTCGTCATAAAAAAACAAATTGTGTCCCTTTTGTAGATCATTTTATGGTGTTTAAATATTACAGATTAGTGTATCACCCCTGTCGATTCAACTCCACCCTGCAGGCCACTGCCTGGACCCAGCAAACCTGTGCTCTGACACCAAGGAGTCTGGTGGCGAGGGGGAGCCAGCAGAGTCTGAGCCTGCAGAAGCGGCAACAGAGGGAACCCAGAGCTCCCTGGAGGATGAGGGCACTGTGGGTAGCGACAGCGAGCACGTCCATGCCAACGGCATCCCCGGCACACCTATTTCTGCCAGCTTCACCCCCTCCCTGCCTGATGACAGACTCTCCGTCTCATCCAACGACACTCAGGTACCAGGAAACGCAGCTTGCTTTTACTTTATGTCAAATTAACATCACCTGCAAATGATCAGAGCTTTGACTGTGAACCTTTATGTTACCCTATTTGAATCAAAAGCATGATGAAAGACATGTCACACACACTTTGAATACCTGTTTTGTTTTTTTAAATTAAGCTAAAATAGCTATTTTCTACAATTCTTATGTATTTACAATTTTTCCATTCAGCTGTATGTGACCAATTATGCAGGATTACACTCCTCAGTCATTGCTGTTAAAGAAATCTAATAGATTTGGAAGCTCACAATCACACACAGTTTATGTTAAGCACTCAACAGGATATAAAGAGTGAAAGTGGCATTTTTTAAAAGTATTTTTGTTTCTGTGGTTTGTCTGCAGGAATCAGGAGCAGCACCGGGCCAGCCGCCAGGTGCTAAATTCTCCCACATCCTCCAGAAAGATGCCTTTCTTGTCTTTCGCTCGCTCTGCAAGCTGTCAATGAAACCGCTATCAGATGGGCCACCTGATCCGAAGTAAGGATACAAATTAAACATAATGACTGCTCTTGTGTGTTATTTGGTTCGTCTGTTTCTGGTTAATGTTTTCGACTCCTTTGACTTATGCAAAAAAAAGTGAGAGAATTATGCTGTGTTAGGAGGGAAAGGTGTGATAGCAGCCTGATACTGAAATAATGCTGAGTTTTAGACACAGCAGTAAAAAAATACATAAAATGACTTCTGTTTGGTTTCATGCCTGTGAAAACCAATCAAGCAGACTCTCTTAAATTATGTCAGAGGCATTTGAGGTTTCACTTGAAGTCAGGTTTAATAACTGAGGATCGGACGGCAAAGCGCTCCACCTCGGTCCACATAGCACCAAACCCCTCCTGTCGGTTGGACGACTGGGCCTTGTGGCACCGCACTTCCTAGGTGAGGTGTTTGGGGTATGTCCTGCCAGGAAGAGACCTCAGGACGGAGCCAGCACACTTGAGAGATTATATCTCTGACTTGGGAGCGCGTTGGTGTCCCCCTGTAGACCTAAGAGGGGAGGTGGTCAGTTGGAGGAAGATCTTTGGGTCTTTGCTTCGACTTCTACTAATGAATGGATGGGTGACTGAGTGATTAACTGTAAGACCTAACTGTAAAACATTTTTGCTGCTAAACAACTGAAATAATGAATTATCCAAATAGTTTTGGACTTACTTTCTATCAGTTCATTGCTGTATCCCAATCTTGATTACTTAGTTTGCAGTGGAGGAACATATTACTGACATTTAATGAGAAATAAATGAAATTTTTAATGTGGTTATCTAAAAGAATGTGGAAAATCAGTTTTATTTGGATGCTTTCCAGCTGACATTCTCCTTCAAAAACCTTTGTTTGTTAGTAAAATGAATTAGTGATGTATTGTGCTTCCAGTAAAGCCCCCAATGAAAAGCTTCGATTTTTACTTGGTTTCATCTTTGGGATAGACATGCACAAATGTGAGTCATGGTTTAAAATGAGGATCACTCCCATGATAACTGCAGTGTTCTGATACATGATGATAAGGCAGACAATGAGCCATCACTCAGCATTTTCTGAATCACTTCCTGGTTTCATCCCATTTTAACTGCTTCCCTTTTTTAACAGCAGAAAAGTATAATTAGATTTGTGCCTTCATGTAATATTTCTTCTGACCCATCTCTGGTTTTCCAAAAAGGGCATGCGATTGGCTTGACCTGATGGCTATAGCTTTTGAGAAACTGGATTTCCCGCATCTGGTTTCTTTGTGAAACTCAATTCAGGCTCTGCTGGCTGGTTTGTTTACTGTTCCGTTTATTTAATCATCCGTCACTTTTATTTTACTTTAATCCGGTGAAATGAACTGCAATCTCAGTCCTTTGCTCAATAACTTTTTAATGAAAATGTTGAAAATTCAAAAGAAAGAATGGTGTTTGTGTGTTTGTGCCCATTTGTGTGTGTGTGTGTGTCTAATGAAGGCCACGTCAGTTACCTCAGCACTGATGTGCCGTGTCAGTGCCAGACAGAAACCTTTTACCTTCCTAACAAGGCTGTTCTGCCTCATGAGTCACACTTTGTCACTCTGTCATGAGGGAGCACACAGGCGAAAGTGTGGCTTTATTATTATCATTATCACCATCAGAAACTACTTTATTTTATTGTTTTATAAATTTGAAGAAATACTTGATTTTTATTCTAGATTTGCTAACCACCAATGTGCTAACTACTCTTTTCTGGATATCCTAAGGGGGATAAACTTAAAATAAAGGCGGATGCAGTCTTTGGGTATGAAAAGGAGGCCAGCTGTCTTAACCCTGCGTTTTTCTTTCTTATTTTAATGCTTTTAGTGTTGTAGTTTTCTTGCATTGTACTAACATTGCATTTCTTTCTTCACAACAATCTGGTTGGCGATAAAGCAGTATGTTTTCCTTTGCTCCATATTTTATGGCTATTGAAAGAGAAGTAGAGGCACCCTGTTGTTGTGCCACATAAATCCTAATTTGTCTGCTTGCCAGAGATGGAAGACATTGCACAGAAGCAGCCAAACCCAGAATATAAAGTAGCTGAAAGTGTGATTTTTGACTCGTTTCGTCCTGCTGCTGCAGGAAAACAGTTCAGACGGGCTGAGGCTATACGCGCAGGGGCACTTTGATTTGGTTTCCCGAGCATTTCTTTGATGCTGTTGAAGTTTTTAACTCTCTGATGCAGAGATACAGCATGATTTAGTTTTACTGTGCGTTACACTTTTCCCACTTTGTGGAATAACTTTGCTTGAAGGACAGATCATGTCACTTATAGGTACTTTGTTTTAGTGAGATTTTTGTTTCTCTTTTGGTTGCCAAGAGCATTTTGTGACGAAAATTTTTCATGGTTAAAAGCCTTGGGCAGATGATTAGATAAATTTTTTTGGTTGTTTTATGCAGCGCTGAGCGTTATTGCAGATTTGGATCTGTAAAATGCTATAGTACAGGGGTCTGCAACCCTGAGCACTCGTGCCACAGCTGACACGTGAAGGGTTTAACTGATGACACGACACGCGGTGAATTAATCTGAGAAGGAGCATTAAATAATAAATGGCCGGGCCACCGGTGCACATCGCAAATTAGCTCGCATAAACACGTCAGTTGTTCTTCTTAATGACGTTATCTTAGCTAACAACCCCAAATACCAGATTCAACTTGTAATTGGATAAAAATAACGTAGCCTACCTGTGAGAGGGACGTGGCTAGCTGGCAGTTTTTTCAAGCGATGCTGAAATTTCCACATTCCGACACAAATGCTTCAGGAGCTGTCCGCTCAGCGCAGTATCAGCACCACGGAAATACACTGATACATCCATGGACTCGAGACAGGATTCACGATGCGTCTTCGGGACTTTCAGGTGTATGGACCAATGTTTTCTTTTCTGATCTAACCAGAAAGCTTTAGCGAGCAGCTGGATTTGTCTCTCTTTAACTGGCTGGACACAGAGGACATCGAAATGCAGCTGATTGAACTGAAAAGCTCGACTCTGTGGGGTCAAAGTTTGCAGAACTACGAACGCAGCTGGAATCCACAGCTGTGCGTGTTCATGGAGCTTGCATTTTCACCTGCTGGGCATCACTACCTGACAAGTTTAACTGTGTTAAGAACATTGCACAGGCCTTATTGACAGTATTTGGCTCTACATATCAAAATAGCTGATCTGCACTATGCCAACGTCTGTGAAGAAATATAGTTCTATAAAGTTGTTTTATATAGTGTGTAGCTGTTGATGTAGAGCATTATTAAATCTATTGCTAATGCAACGGTTGATATGGCACATTAACTTCTGAGGAAATTTTAGATGACACTCATCATTAGAAAGGTTGCCGACCCCTGCTATAGGAGATGAAGCTTCACACATTGATATGTGCGCACAAACAAACCACTGCGCAGGGTATTTTTTTGTGTTTTAATTTAAGCCTTCTTTTCTATTCAAAGGAGACAGTCAATTCATGATAACAAGCTTATGTTATTGTTGCAGATGAATTTAATTTTGTAACTTTCCGAAGGGGAATCAATTGTTCCCCTTGCTTTCATCAAAGATTTTAACTTCCTCTTTTCTGTCCTCGTCTCAGGTCCCACGAGTTGCGGTCGAAGGTCTTGTCCCTCCAGCTGCTGCTGTCCATCTTGCAAAACGCCGGGCCCATCTTTAAGACCAACGAGATGTTCATAAACGCCATCAAGCAGTACCTGTGTGTGGCTCTGTCCAAGAATGGGGTCTCCTCTGTGCCTGAGGTCTTCGAACTGTCTCTTTCCATTTTCCTCACTCTCCTTTCTCACTTCAAGACACACCTCAAGATGCAAATCGAGGTAAAGCATTTGCTTTAAGTTTGGACAAAAGCACTGGGTCTCCTACACAAGAGCTGTCGGCCATAGAAACCCATGCCGTGAAGCTCCCGGCACACAGTTTCTGTGCTGATGTTAATGCCAGAGGAGCTCTGCAGTTATTGAGTCAGCAGAGACTGCACTCGGGGACCTTTACATAGTCTGCCACTTCACGGCTGGGTTGCTGTGGTTCCTAAATGCTTTCATTTCCTTTCTGTTACGGCATCACAGTCGTATTCAGTTGTGTTTGTAAAGGCACACTGCATGGCTAACAGTAGGCGTGACCCAGTGCTTTTGTCCATATAGTTTATGAAAGTATTGACCATAAACTGTATATAAAAAATGATTGTGGTAACACAATTGGAAGCATTAAGTCTGGTATTTCAGTCGTTGCCATCTTGATTATGTAAGTGACAGAAGAAGAGTTTTCAGTTGATATCTCCTTTCTTTGTTAGCTGCATTATTTCCAGACAACTGTATTAAAAATGCAAACATCTAGGAAGGCAGCGACCTGTGTCCTTAAATCCTTATTAGGTGTAAATGTGAATAATAAAAGAAATCCTCCTTGTACATTACTGATGAAGGGAAAATTAGCTTTAGAGACCCAAGTCGTTTGTGCCCGGCTACTTTTGGACTTTCAAAGAAGTGCCGTTTATAGCAAAAAGGTATCGACAGAAAGGATCGCCATAGAAAGCAGCAGTTTCTGCACTAACAGCCTCTGGAACGTAGTACAAAGAAATGTTTTGAACCCAGAAGTCATTCAATATTTTTCCCATGGTGAGTCAAGCTAGGATATTTTTTCTCTCTTTTATTTTTACTTAGATGTGCAGGGAAAACCCGATGAACTACTTGGCTAGTTCATCAGCCAACTAGTTCATCTGGCACCTGGTTCACTTTGTAGGAAACACAGGAACAATTGAGGTGTTAAACGCCACATTTAAAAGAGAAAATAATTTTGATCGACTTGTTTTTACAGTGAAGAACTGTCAGTATATATGTGTATCTTTCATGTTTATATCTAGCCTCTTTCAGTGGTAAGAGATATTGACGGGCTGTTACCATATCTGCTGTAACGTTCTTCCTCCTCTGCCTACAGTTTATTCTTCTGAGTCTAACTGTCGAACATTTGACATCCACCTGCTATATTTGTTGTATCCACTCGAGGGGAATCGTGTTTTGCTTCTGGAGGGTTGCGTGTGGGCTTTCTCTCTCTTTTTCTTTTTTTTTGGTTATGCAGGCAACTGAAGGTTGTTTTTACCTCTCCTTGTGTGTGTGATTCATGTTTACACTGTCACATGAACTCTCTCAACAGGTGTTCTTCAAGGAGATTTTCCTGTATATTCTTGAGACGTCCACAAGCTCCTATGACCACAAATGGATGGTTATACAAACCCTCACTAGAATATGTGCAGGTTGGCTTCTCTCTCTATTTTCACTTCTCTTTGTGTCATTTAGAAAATAGAAGTACTTTGATTGGGGCTTTAGATGTGGTGCAGATATATCTGCTAGTTGTCAAAAAAGTTTTTAGCTGTACAGAAATGCTGAATAATACCTCATATGAACTGCTTCCTTTTTCACGTGACTGTCGTAACAAAGTTGCAGTTTCATCTAATGATTAATTATTATCTTTATATGTATGCCTATTGATTCACCCTCCACATTTTCACTCCCAAACTCCATCTGGCTCCCATCTGTCCCATCAGACGCCCAGAGTGTGGTGGACATCTACGTGAACTATGACTGTGACTTGAATGCTGCTAACATATTTGAACGGCTGGTCAACGACCTCTCGAAAATTGCACAAGGTCGTGGAGGCCATGAGCTTGGGATAACCCCCCAGCAGGTGATTTTATTTATTTATTTAATTTAAAGTTATTATTGCTATTATTCACAATCTTGGGCTGAAAAAAATTGTTGGGATGCTTTTCTAGGAGCTGACCCTGAGAAAGAAAGGCCTTGAGTGTCTAGTGTCAATCCTGAAGTGTATGGTGGAGTGGAGTAAAGACCAATACGTCAACCCCAATTCCCAGACCAGCCTCGGTGAGACACTCGTGTCTTTTATCAAAACTGTCTGGCAGTCATCAGACCTGATCTGAATACAAGGCATAACCTTCCTCTTCATTGTTATTCTGCACACTGATCAGTGTTTGGCTGGTAGTTTGAAACAATCCAAGACAGGCTAGCTGTACACAGAACAATGTGTTACTGCAGGGGAGAGTGTAGTAATTCCTTAAAAATAACAGTGAAGACTGTTTGGTTAAATTGCAGAATACAGAACATATAACACGAATGAATACATCAGGACACAAGCCTGTAATATTACTGAAGTCTTCAGAATGAGCTTTGAATGTATGACTAAAGCTTAAATAAAAGGAAGTGTTGTAGCCTCCGTCTTTTTCAATCCTCCACCTAATGTAGGAAATATGATGCTAATTAAACACTCTTATGCTAATTAAGATTGAATATTTTTTTTTATTTTATTTGCCAGATTTTTGATAAACGCTCCTATTTCCAAAATGTAGACATTTCTAGCAATAATTTCATAATTCAGGCTTTTAAAGGTTTTTACTGGTTTGCGATAAAGCTCCATCAGCATAGTTGCAATCAGAGGCAGGGTGGACAGCTGGCATTCATCTGGGAGAGCTACAACTCTTAAGAAGAAATGCAAACGTTCATCAGCTCGGTTCCCACCGCTCGAAGCAGCGGGATAATGCCCAGAGGCTGGCGCAGACAGGCTAATCCAGGAGGTTTAATCCTGAAAAGAACGATACCTTAGGCCGAGCCATGATTGAGGCGGGGGGGGGGGGGACTGAAGATATCTTCAGTGTCAGACTGGCCCTTGGGTTTTCAGCACATCGGAGGATTTCTGTTGTTTGCTCAAACTAAGGAAGAGTACAGCTGCGTGAAAGCACTGGAAAGATATCCCAGAAGCCTTCTGGAGCAGCCCATGGGCTAGCCTCAGGCTGGGCTAACAGGGCTAACTAGCATAGGCAGCTGTGTTCGCTCACAGTGGCGCTATTTCTATTTCACTTATGCCACCTCATTAGCAATCTAGCAGGAACTCATAGGTTAGTAGTGGTGTGCGGATCGATACTGAAATATCGATTCTTCCGATCCCAGCAATTTATGTTCTAGAATCGATTCTCATATTTTAATATTGATATTTTAGTACTCTGGGGTAAATTTGTAGTGTTTCCATTAAAATGAACGCAGTGGAAAGAAACTATACAATTCGGATCGTCTAATTTGGAAGGAACTACTTCCTCTTACGCCTTTCATAGTCATATGCGGAATACAAATGTGTGGCAGCCCCTGGCGTGCACACTCACAACAATGGCTGAGCGCAAACAGAGTCCTGTGTGGACACGTTGTTGTGGCAACACCACTGACCTCGTCAAACACCTCGGAGTAAATCACATCACAGAATATGATAAGCTTATGTTGAGGCGAACTGAAGAGGAGGACAGGGACAGGTGCTGCTAGGGCGAGACAGACGTCTCTCGCAGAGTCCTTTAGTGCTGCAGGCAGGCAACATGCTCAAATAGCGCACAACGTCAGTTTTTTTTTGTTTCTATATGATTATTCTGCATTATTAAGCAATAAAAACAAGTTGTCTGATGTCCTCTAATCATTATGAAGCAATATGGTTATGTTATTATTACAATTACATAATACAATTATATATTGTATTATGAAATGCAATGAAACATTAAGTTTTTGTACAGAGTATCAGTATCGGATCAGTATCGCTGGTACCACCCTGAATTTTACTTGGTATCGGATCGGAAATGAAATCAGTGATATCGCACATCACTATAAGTTAGTATTTGAATTTTGAATGTTACGTTTGCCGCCGAATTTCAGACAGAGAAGTTTTCACTGTTTTTCTTTTATTTTACAATGTGGAATATGAATTGTGGTTACAAATAGAGTATAGCAGTACAATATATCACATCCCCTGTTTTTAAACTGTCCCTTGTCTCTCCTTGTGAACGACTTCAAAGCAAGAGCAGGTAACAGTAGAGCAGTATGGAGTGTTTGCTGGAACGTGTTTGCATCGCTCGTTTTACACCCGTTGTGTCCGTAGGGAGTTTTGTACTAATGTTGGGTTACATAGCTTGTGTTTGAGAGTTTCCTGTTGCCCAGCTACACCCATAGATTTGTAACAAAAACCGTGTTTGAATTTAACCACAACTACTAATAGGTGAAAATTCTGCTGGTTGGTTGTGATGGAAACGTTATAAAGTAGTTCCCCGACGCACAGCTTGTGTTCCCCCATTGTTTTCCCTCCGTTCTGTAAGCCGGGGAGTGGACACAGAGTGCCAGCTCACATTACTGCGGCTTTGTCCTGAATGTTTTAAAGAGTTTCCGATAGGTAATCAGACTCCCTCCGTCTTACAGCGTGGACTCGCTCCAGCAGCAGCAGATCCCTGAGCTTACTCCAGCAGGCTTAAGAAACCAGCCTCTGTTGGTGTCTAAGTTCTTTCTGCTTTCCCTTTGACGACCTGGAGCTTTTCAGATAACCCACCTTTTATAATACCCCTCCCCTCCCTCCTGCCTTGCACCTGCTCCGACAGTGTGAATAAATGTGTGTTTCTGGAATTCATTAAGCTGCGATTGTGCACAGATTCGAGTAACGCTTGCATTCATACCCTCCCTGCCAACAACAACAAAAAATCATTAAGTAGACCTTGGGTTCATTTTCTTTGGTCCAGTTTTCCCCCTTTTAAATGACTGAAGTTTGTCTCCTGCAGTACTAACTTTAAGTTAGCTGTTTTTTAAGCCTTGAGGTCATGCTTGTGCCAGAGTTTCAATTAAAGGCCTGGATGTTTGCTGGGAGTTGCAACAATAGTCTTTTTTT